>NC_136272.1:69667365-69792365 GCF_964187855.1 Myxine glutinosa | reverse complement strand
TAGCACTTTCCCGGGAGGCCGAGCTGAAAGCCAGGTTCCATGGTGGTTGGGTGGTGAGGCCTGGAAGTATTCACTACATGGACGCCTTTAGGAACATGGAGTTCACGGTTAGTCCGTGTAGGAATCTTGGCTCGGCGGCTGCGCAGCATTCAGTGCTTCAACTTTTCCGGACTCCTAATAATTACCGTGGGACCATTTGTCACAGTAGTCATCTGACTGGCAGTCTCCTTCTCGGCCACTGCTCTGATAATCCTTCCTTCGGGAGCTGTCAGAACTCTGGAAGCCTCCATAATAATATCGCTTGCGGCCACCACCACTACTACTCCATGGTCCTCCTCTGTAGCCCCCTCGACCCCTAGGAAATGCCTTCCCTTCTGTGATGGTCCGACCCTCCAACTCCTTGCTATTCAGATCCTTTTCTGCCTCTCTGGCGTCCTTTGAGTTTTCAAACGTGACAAAGCCGAACCCTCTTGACTTCTGTTCACCTCATCTGTAGCAACACAACCAGAACTTATGCTGACAAGGTTCGGATTCGGATCAAATGGGTTGACCATAGATTCGACAGTACGAATCACATCATCAATGCGACAGTTATCTCTTTCAGTGCGACACTTGTCAAGATCCTTTCGCACACGACAGTCAACAGAGACACCGGCCACGGTTTGACACTTGGCGCTAATAGCGGCTCGTTCGTTCCGAGACATTGACCAGCGTTCAACAGCACAGTGGTGAAGGGTGAAATTCTGGATCCCTCCTTTAGTTTTACATTCCCTATGACGGTCTGTTCAATGGCCTGATCACCAGCGATTGACGCGAAGCCGTGATCACCCTGCCGCTGGACTGTCCATTGCCCAGGCTGTTTGATCTCCTTGTAACATTGCGTATGAGTGAGGTATGCGAAACATACGCGAAAGGCGGTACAACGGCACCCAAGATAGGCAAGTGGGCAAGACAATATAGTGCACACAATTTCATCTCGTAACATATGTTTGGGCCAAAATATTTTGGAGAACTTTTGATATGTTCAACACCATTAGATTCAACAACTTTTCGCATGGTAAAATTTTAGCACCTCAGACACGAAACGAAATGTCATTTCCCACAGAGTTGCTACCGGCCTAATGTCCCCGGATATGAATCCGACAGAGAACTTGTGGGCAGAATTAACGCATCAAATCGACCACTTGGACCAGCAGCCGACCTCTGTGCATGAATTGCAGCAGGCTATTGTCACTGCATGGCAAGCGATTCCTGTCCAAACCTTGGAAAATCTCATGAACAGCATGCCTCAACAGTCAACATGTACGTGCTCTCCTGAATGCTCGTGGGGGTTACACGAAGTACTGAACTGTAATTTTACTGTCCGTAATCCCAGTCGTAATTTAACTTTTGTTTTTGTTGAAAATTTTTTTGGCTAATGTGCAAAATAAAGAGATACTTCTGGAAAACGTACAGAAGTTTAACACAGTACTGTCCATGAATTGAGTTCGATATCAGTTTACATCACTTTCAAGGATCAATTTATTTGTTTCGAAATGTCAAATGTGGTTTTTGTTTCTTTTAAAGGTCACATTAACAAAATCTAGAATAATTTCAACATAATTCCAATGAAATTTTGGTTCTAAGACATCTTGAAAAGTAAGTTCACCCCCACAAAAAAATATTCCATTATAAATGCCAAGTCTGTATATATATATATTTATATAGAAAATATTTATATATATATTATATATATATATATATATATATATATATATATATATATATATATATATATATATAGACAGTCACGTGAAAAAGTAAGTACACCCCATGTAAAGTTTTGAAACTTTTTCAACATATTTCAACATACAGCTATTTGATCTTCATTTCAACAATATTGATAGATAAAGGTGATATAATAACAAATATCATGAAACATTTACATTTTGTAGTCCATTGTATAATTTAAATAAACATAAATGCAAATTTTGCATGTGGAAAAAGTAAGTACACCCCGACATTTATCGCTACTTCACATACCTAAAATTAGAATCAGGTGCACCAGCTCAGGTGCAAATGATTAGAACATCGTGAGAGAATCTTGGAGGAACCTCTCTTATTTAAACCTCAGACATTTAGTTTGGTTTGCTCTTTGTTGTTGAAGTGTGTGGCATCACCATGCCAAGATCAAAAGAGCTCTCCGAGGCCTTCAGAAAAAAGGTTATAGATGCCTACGAGTCTGGGAAGGGATTTAAAAAGATCTCCAAACAATTTGAAATCAATCATTCGACTGTCCGGAAGATAATCTACAAGTGGAGAAGATTCCAAAACTGCCAACTTGTTCAGGCCAGGCCGCCCCAGCAAGTTCAGCCCGAGAGCAGACCGCAAGATGCTGAAAGAAGTCTCTAAAAACCCCAGAATGTCATCACAAGACCTACAGGTAGCTCTTGCCACTGTTGATGTCAAAGTGCACGAGTCTACCATTAGAAAGAGGCTGCACAAATTTGATCTACATGGGAGGTGTGCCAGGAGGAAACCTTTGCGCTCCAGAAAGAACATCAGGGCAAGAATAAAGTTTGCCAATGAACACCTAGGCAAAGACAAGCACTTCTGGAACAATGTGCTCTGGACAGATGAGTCAAAGGTAGAGCTATTTGGCCACAGTACCAGAAGACATGTTTGGCGAAAACCAAAGACAGCATTGGACCACAAGAACCTGATACCAACTGTAAAGCATGGTGGTGGAAATATTATGGTTTGGGGCAGCTTTGCTGCATCAGGGCCTGGGCATCTGACCATCATATAATCCACGATGAATTATTCATTGTACCAGAGGGTGCTTGAGGATAATGTGAGGCCATCTGTCGGAAAGTTGAAGCTCAACCGAAGGTGGACCTTGCAACATGACAATGACCCCAAACATACAAGTAAATCCACCAAGGAATGGCTGAAAAGAAAGAAATTGAGGGAGTAGAAATATATATATATAAATATATATATATATATATATATAATTATATATATATATAGAGAGAGATAGAGAGATAGAGAGATAGAGAGATAGAGAGATAGAGAGATAGAGAGATAGAGATAGAGAGATAGAGAGATAGAGAGATAGAGAGAGATAGAGAGAGATAGAGAGAGATAGAGAGAGAGAGAGAGAGAGAGAGAGAGAGAGAGAGGTGTGGTTTGTCAACTAGGGCCAAGTGGTAAGAGTTGGAAAGAGGAGGAGGTGGAAAGCAAGACGGCTGTCAGATGCTTGTGATTGGCAGGTGGTGGCAGACCTAAAGCCACAATTGGTATTCCCTGAGGAGATCTGTGTGACAAGGTTGCGGCCTGACATTGTCATTTGGTCAAGTGCAACAAGACAGGTCATCTTAGGGGAATTGTCTGTACCTTGGGAAGAGAACATGGAGGAGGTGCACGAGAGGAAGAGAGGAAAGTATAGTGAGCTGGAGGCAGAGTGCTGGAAGAAGGGTTGGCGAGTTTCGTGTCAGCCATTTGAGGTGGGGTGTAGAGGGTATATTGGAAATTCCTTTTCTGCATTTCTTGCTTGGCTTGGACTGTGTGGGACAGAAAGAAGGAGGATGTGTGACAAGGTGGCCCAGGTTGCCTTGAAAGGCTCATTTTGGATTTGGAGGAAGTTTATGGAGGCACGTCGAATGGTGTAGGTTGAGGTTACGGAATAGAAATGGAGGTAGGTGTGTGTGCGTGTGTTGCAGGAGTGGGTCATGATTGGGTGTGGTTTTGCATGAATGGTTTTGCATGTTTGCATGAGTGGTGCATGTTGGTATTGTAAGGGTAGGTGGTTGGTTGGTATTGTGTGTGGATGTGTGTATGAATGATCTGGTGTGTTTTGTTGGTGAGTGGTGAAGAGTATAAAGGTGGGTGTTTGAGTGTTCCACCATGTTTGTTTGGTGCTGTGGATTCTGGATGCGGAGGTATTGTTGTTGTCGTCTGCGTTCGCACTGGCTGGGGTTGGGGTTTGTACGCATCCAGGTGTAGTTGCTGCATATGGATGTGTATGTGCCCCTGCTGGCCCACCTTAGCTGACTGTATCGAGGTTGAAGGGCCGAAACGGGATGATGCTGAGGACCTCGACTGCGGACCCAGTGAGTGAGGCACACTTGTGACCAGGTGTTTTGAACTTATATATATATATATATATATATATATATATATATATATATATATATATATATACGTATATATATATATATATATATATATATATATATATATATATATATATATATATATATATATATATATATATACATACATATACATACGTACACACATGTATATACAGAAATATTTATTTATTTATATATATATATCTCATTTGCAGTCCTGTGTAAATACTATTTGAGGATAAGACTTGTGAAAGCTTTGTTGCACAAAGACAATTATATTTTGGTTCAAGTGGCCCACTGAGAATGTAACGGTTTAATCAAGGATCCCTCACCCCCCCCCCCCCCCCCCCAATCTAAACCCTCCGCATTCCCTACTCCCTAATCAGTAATTCCTCGAACCCCAATCTACCCCTCCCCAATCCCTGATCGGAATCCCTCGTCCCCCGATCTCCTCCTTCCTGCCCCCTCCCACTGTGAGGCCCCAATCAAATATTCACCCTTTGACTGATATAAAATAAGCCAAAACAGTGCGATCGAGAGAAGAATACTTGTGTCGGCCCGGGGTCCTTGTGCTGAGTGAGTTGGTGCCACCACGTATTGCTGTTGTAACAGAATGAGTATTTTTCTCAGTGTTATTCAATTTTACAAGTATTCACTGAGTGTACACGATTTGGTTTGTGTACACAAATTGTTCCACTACAGGTCTTTGGGATCCAAAGGATCTTTGTGTTATTCAGTGTTTTAAAGGGTCTTAAGGGTGTTCGGGGTCTTCACGGGTGTTATGGGTCCTTGGGGTCTAATCTCTCAGGCATGTAAAAAGCATGTAAAAGGGATCTTCGGGGTCTTTGGAGGCTGATGTGGTGGATGAAAATACAATTAAGATAATCCCCGGGTCTTTGCAACAACAACAACAACAAAAAACGCAAACAGACAGACAGAGACAGACATCCGATGAATTATATTTATTAGATTGTGAGTTGAGGCGATGCTGGTTTAGGTTTATATAAAGTTACTTTACAACACGTATATATTTTTAATGATTTTATACATTAGGTGACAGTGGCATATCTTGCATGAAACTGCCATGTTTGCATCCGTGCGAGGTATGTAAAAAAAGAAAGACGTCGCTGCGTCATGTCGTCATGTGCGCTCTTTTTTTCTTTACACACCTTGCACGGAAGCAAATATGGGAAATCATTTTGCTTGTAACAGTCATTGCAATGCCTCACAAACTCTGGTGAGCAAAAATTGAGTTACAAGCGACACTTGACTGTGTCCAGCACACAGAAAATAACTGTTTGACGTCACAAAATGTGGCACAGGTTCGTGTGGTGACTGGCGTGGCCTGTAGAATGGGCAGCGCTTATGACCCACAGACAAGAACTCGGATATATATATATATATATATATCTATATATAAGAATGGGATATATATAATCATTTTTCAAAGACAATCCTGTCTCAATAAGATGATCTCAAAAGACACAGCCACGTCTCAAAACAAATCAGCTGTAACAGTTACATTAGCCATTACTATACAGTATTTGTACAATATAAAAGTCTACTTTATACTGATCGATATATGATTAATGCATAATGTTTTCACAAAAAAAGTAAGGTAATGAGAAGCCAGCATTTCTTGCAAAAACTTCAGTGAGTGACCTGTGCATTAACAAGTGCATAGTATGCTTCCCGGCGAGCCAGTAGCTCGTGGTGCGAGCCCTGCTCTACAACTCTGCCATGCTGGATGACAGCGATCTTGTCTGCATTTTGGATGGTGGACAAACGATGGGCAATCAGAATGGATGTTCGGCCTTCTCTTGCTTTATCCAGTGCTTCTTGTACGATCTGGCAGTCATGCAATGAGAGAGAACCGATAATGACTTGCATTGCCATATTTTCCTGAAATATCAGTAAGCAGCTCAGCCTATACAGTCGGAGCAGCACTTGATTGTAACACACAAACACAATGCACACATAATAGAACAAGACCGAAAGTCTAAAAGCGGCGTAGCCGGGCTTGTTTTATACTTTAGTTGAAGAGGATAATATGACCTGGGTGGGGATACCAGTTAACAAATAATGTAAATAATTTTTTTTTTTGCATTGACACACTGGTTTATTCTATGTTTCGAGTCAACAATGAACCAACCATACACCGCTTCAATCTAGAAACCTTGCAATAATGACAAAGGGATTGCAGTGTTTCGATTATATTTACTACATTATTAGTATTAACGCTATTATTATTATTATTATTATTATTATTATTATTACGAAAACAATACTACTGCATGAAGGAACGCTGGGCTAATTTGTCCGAAGCGGTCTGAAGGTGAGGCATGAAGGCCTAAGGCTAAGGCTGATGCATACTGGGTCGTTGGAAGATCCGTAACATCTATGCTTTTGATATTTGATGATAATTTTAACAATCGGTTTGTTTGTGTTTCACACAGAATGAAAAACGTAAAGGTAGAGCATAGCGATTGTGATATATGTGTTACGTGCTCCTCCCCGACCTTCTGGTCTCGGTATACCTGCGAACCCCGGGAGGAGCCACGGCAGAACAATATATATTATTCCGTGTCGAAATCAATAAGGAAACCACACCAATGGTTATAAACAAACCAATAATATATTAAAAATCACACAGGAATAACATCACCAATAACGATAGCAAATCCAGACAATCAAAATCTGAAGATGGTACCATCTTAACTAGTACTTATCTCAAACTCACGGCACTCCCCAATGTCTCTATAACTCTCCAAGGCGAACTTGATTCGCTCCAGCGATCGTGGGAACAATGTCCGATCAAGATCAATCGAGGCGTAGGCGGTCGAAGCGGCACAGACGTCACGTGGTCCAACACCCAGCAAACTCGCGGTAGAATGGAAAATCCCCAAAGACGCGCGCCGACGTACACGTGCGCCATTCAATCAGCGAACCTCCGTGTAACCTTCAAACGCCGCTTTCGCACACATGCATCCCTGGCAGACGGCCGGAGGATGAGAAAAGTTGCCGCATACCAAAACCTTCTTCGGTGGACGCAGCATGCGGGGCAGAATGGCAGACGGCTCTCACTCGAGCCGGAGCCTCTATGCAAGGATTCTCTGGAACCTCAATTGCCGATACCTGACTATGCAGGTTCCTCAATATTCTGGCGATAACACCTATCGCACGATATTCCTTTCAAGGACTCAAAGTTCCCTCGCGATGTACGCTCGGCCACGCTAGGTACGGAGCTTCACCACACGTCTTCCCCGACCTTTGCCTCCTGACCTCCTCCTCTTCCGGGTCACGATCCGATTTCCTGTCTCATTTTTACCATGAGCGCTTTTAACCTTTTAACCACAATAACCATTTCCCTTAAACAACAATTAATCGCCGTTTCCTTCCAACCCCAATAAGAATAATAATACATAACCAGCAATGTTACAAGTGGATGAAAGCCACAACCACAGAAGGGCCGAATCCGTAACATATGACAGGTTCAACGATATGTTTGGCATGAATGGCATAGAAATCAAAATGGCAAGTGTGGAGTCAGCCGTTGAATGCTGTAATGACATCAGACATAATCATATCACCCTGTCATGTGACCAGATCATCAGCGCTGATTGGTGTACGTTTGAGGGGACAGACATACATACAGGCAGACAAACATTGTTTGAGACTGCTTTGCCCTATGGGCTACACCGTAAAAACCATGTGAACAACGTAGTTCGGTTCAACACATTTCCACATGGTTCGATTACAAATGAATTTAATTTGTACTTTAAAATAAGTTTAAAATGCCAGACGACTGAACCAGTTCAGCCAACACATTTCAGCAGTTAGGCCAGAAACTTCCATCATTTAAACCACTTTCATTGTGTCTAACATATCAGCAATTTCAAATAGCCCTGTCAGTTTTCTGTTACAACAATTTTAAAAAAAACGAGATTTCCATCTGAAAATTCTTTAAAATATCATTTGCCTTGAAATTCAGTTTCTTATAATTGATTAATTTTTCGTTCCCTAATTTTGTAAATGCTTCTGAGGGATTTGCTTTTGTTCAAGAATGGCCTATGTTGTTATACTCATCTACAATACTTTGAATAATAGAAACCTGATTATGATGACAACTCTAGATTTCTCATACAGCCAACTCTTCAAAGGTGAGGTCAAAATGCACAATTACAACGGCTTTCCCCTCATTGTTAATACTGGATAGTCTAATGTTATTGTCTTTACAAAGTTCGTGAAGGTTCTGCTTTTCCTTACTATTCGTTTGAAAGCATTCATGATATATTCATGATATCAATTCATGAAAGCATTCATTATTATCGAATGAACAACCCACGCGTATTTATATCTCAAATGGATAACGGTTAAAGGGGAACCCAAACACTCAGACCACATCGACGCTAATCTATCCCTTGATACCTTCAAAATAGATATGATGTCTTTTTCTGATTTTGCGATTTATAAAGCAAGTAATTTTACGATTAAAAGTCGAAATCTTCTTCTTCTTCTTCTTGCCTAGCTGTGACGTCACATCCGGGAGTCGACTGCCATATTCGTATCGTCTCCGGGTTACATTGTGGCACGTGGTACAATGTTACGTACGTGGAACCTGGTACGATGTTACCAATCTGTAGTCACGTGGTAAGATGTAACTCAAATGGTGAATAATTTTCGATTTTCCACAAATATGCCGAGTCGATGCATCCTTGATGGTTGTAGTAATACAAACCGAGATGGTTTAATGCAACACCAATGGCCGAAACACCCTAAGTTTGCCAGAAATTGGACGAGGTTTGTCCGCCAAAATACCTGAATGTGGATCGGGCCTACAAAATGGTCGCTTTTGTGCTCGGAACATTTTACAGAGCACCGGCACTGTTATGAAACAAGATATATATATATATAGTTATGTTTGTGGGGGTAGTGATATCGTAGACCAGGTAGAATGTATAGATTAGTGCGCTCCGACATTAGTGTTGTGAAGAAGAAGAAGATCCGGGACAACAAATAAGCGCACCGGCGGACATTTTCTCTCTCTTCCTTGCCTTCTCGTTCTGGATACCATAGCGGACGGTCATGGCCGACATTTTCTCTCTCTTGTTTCTCCTCGTCTCTCTTCCTTGGGCTGCTGATCCTGGATCCATGGTGGATGATTGCACTCTTATCTTATGCAGGGAGGCTTTATCGTGGGCGGCTGTGTTCCGGCATCTTGCTGGTGTTCGTGAGGAAGAAGAGCTGCGGTTTTCCAAGCAATAACGACGAGTGGACAAACGCTGTCTGCTCGCTGCAGCGTGGCAAGGCCAGGAGTGAGCGAACGCACGGTGAGGCCTGGCCTGCATGAATGAGCGCATTTTCCCCGCCAAGGCCTCAGACGATCGTTGACGATTCTAGACGAGATACACCAGCGATTGGAGATAAGTGCCATAAATAACACATATTTGTTTTCAATTATTTTTCCCGCTTGTCTGTATTTGGATCTGTGTATGGGGACGTCCCAATTTAGGATTTTATTTACCGTGCATTATTTTGTATTACCGGCATTTCTTTAAATAAATCCGGCATTTATTTTTGTACAGTAAATCCTGAGTCGGCTCGCATTAATTATTACAGGGTGAAGACTGCCGGTGGGATCCGTGAAGGTAAGTGCTCCGGCTTCTCAAACACTTTCCCCCACACGTATTCTCCGCTATACGTTGACTGAACACCTTGGAGTTGAAGCTTGTTTGGCAATCCGTTCCCTTGGAAGATTTTAATCACTAAGGAAAACGACAATATATATACTGTATATATATATATATATATATACATATATATATATATATACTGACTTCCGTGGAACTTGGGGCCGACTCAGAAGAAGACCTTTGTTGGTCGAAAGCTTGTCAAATTAAAGATCTAAGTCCTGAAGCTACGTCCGTGTCTGATTTAATCTCCCGATTATTTATTCAATGCAAATGAGCCGCCCTGCTCGTACTGTGGAGTTTCTACTATTTCTCACAGTTATATATCTATCTATCTATCGATCTATATATATATATATACATATATATATATATATATATATATATATATATATATATATATATATATATATATATACATATATATATATATATATATATACATATATATATATATATATATATACATATATATATATATATATATATATATATATATATATATATACATATATACATATATATATATATATATATATACATATATATATATATATATATATATATATATATATATATATACATATATACATATATATATATATATATATATACATATATACATATATATATATATATATATATACATATATACATATATATATATATATATATATATATATATATATATATATATATATACATATATATATATACATATATACATATATATATATACATATATACATATATATATATACATATATACATATATATATATACATATATACATATATATATATATACATATATACATATATATATATACATATATACATATATATATATATACATATATACATATATATATATACATATATACATATATATATATACATATATACATATATATATATACATATATACATATATATATATACATATATATACATATATATATATATATATATATATATATATATATATATATATATATATTGTGGCTACCTGCCACGATTGAGAGAGGATGCCAACCCCACGATTAAGCGGATCAAACATTTGTGTTGGCCCGTCAGCGACAGATCTCACCTTGCCACCAACCCACAAGCCCACAAGCCCACTTGCACCTCCGCCACTGGGGCGGGACATCAACGCAGCATGGACATGGCACGGGTATAGTACAACATGGCATGACACAGACACGACGTAGGATATGACGTATCACATCTACAGACACAAATGGCGTCCCGGGAAAGTATGTGTCAGGGAATAAATATTCCTATTGACAATATTGCTAGAATATATCTCAATGTGATATTGTGTAAAGTGGAATATGTTTTACTTTACAAATGAGACAAGAGCAATATAATTCAAGACAGAATGTGTACCGCTCTTGGACTGCCATCTGTGTCTATCAATAGTTAGCCTGTGTTCCATAGATGGAGCACAGGCTGCAAATTCCCCCTCAGCAGGTCAGAGCATTTGACCTCTTGAACAGAAATAATGTGGTGCTCTCAGTCTCCCAAAATAGAGGGCTGGCCAAAAGAGCCAAATAAAGGCTTTTGGATGAAGGAGTCTGGGCCTTTAAAACCAAGAGAAAGTTGCATTGGAGAAGCAGAGAGAACTGGAGAGTGACGGAGAAGCAGTGGACTGGGAGAGTGACTGAACAACGTGAAGACCAGTTGACCTGATCAACCAACTGGAGACTGGTCAACAACTGAACGAGGTTCAACAAAAGGCCTACAGAAGGAGCTACAGCCACGACCGACAGAACAACGTCATTAATATCTAATTAGTACATTTAGTAGAATACAGCAAAACTCTCAAAAGTGAATAAAACATTGATTTTGCTAAAACGAGTTTCTGAAGTTTCTGAAGTAGAACAGCAGTTAATTTATTATTCTACATATGAAACAAGACGATCCTGTAACATACATATATTGGGACAGAACATTCGTCGCCCATTTTGTCAGCGGTGTAGAAGTGTGCCTGGGCGGTGTCCTTGCTGTGCTTATCCGTGCTATGTTGCATCTGTGCTTTGTTGTGCCCATGCTGTTGCATCTGTGTTGTGCCTTGTCTGTGCTGTGTCGTGTCTGTGCTGTGTCTTGTCCGTGTTCCGATCCCTTCGCTACTTCCCCCGTCAACCAGACTGTCACCACACGGAAGTGATTGTAAAACCCTGTCTCCCTCTCCATGGGGAACGGGCTGATTATGAACTCTTCACCTGAATGTTGTATTGTGTGTGAAAAATAAAAGTTTTTCAAAAGGAAAAAGGCTGAAGCATATATCAGTTTGCTTTGTATCATGTATTATAATGAGCGATGTACAAGTGTAGAATATCATGTACTATTCATGAACAATGATTTGATGGAATGAAACATTACATCTTACCTTCTCGCTTTCTGTGTCCAAGGCAGATGTAGCTTCATCCAACAATAAAACGTGAGGATTTCTCACAAGAGCACGAGCGATGGCAATGCGCTGCTTTTGTCCACCTGACAACTGTGCTCCTTTGTCTCCCACATTTGTTTCATATCCCTGTAGACATAATGGATGCATCATTTTAAAAGCTTTGCTTCTTCAACAGAAACAATGGAAAATTCACATGGAACTCATACATACTCAATAGCGCACTTGGAAGAAAACAAAACCGATGTAAACTGAACATTTTTAATGCTCATGACCTCTGCAACCAAAGGTGGATGGACGTTGTGCGTTTACCCCTGTCTGTGTGTTTGTTATGTTTGTCTGTCTCATTTCTTGCAAAATCGAAGATGTTTCAGGTATATCGATTGGTTTTGTGCGTTATTCTGTCTGTCTGTCAATCACCTACAGGTCACAATTTCAAACCAATCTTCCCGAAACTTCACCAAATGGTAGAGTTTGTCCTAAGGAAAAAGTCTATTGATTTTGAGGGCAAAGGTCAAAGGTCAACTTAAGGTCAAATTTTTAAAATTGGCATTTTTCATCCGATTGACTTGAATCATCCAATTTACTTGAAAGTTGAACAGCATTTCATACTGGGCCACTAAATTGGGAAACCAACTATTTTTGAAGTCAAAAAGTCAAAGGTCAATTTAAGGTCAAACTTCTAAAATCATCAATTTTCATCCAATTGAACTGAGCGAACTTTGATTAAGATTGTCATTTAAAATCTTAATGAAATGGACAATTTGATGTATCCATGGCAACTTTTTTTGGGAGGGTGGGAGGGGGGGTAGATTTTTCAAGTATCGTGCTCTACAAGCTTGACGTTTGTCGAAGCAACGCTTTCAGCTGTCTTCGTCAAACTTTACCAGAGGTTCTCAAGGACAAAATTGAGGCTGCAAATGATTTTTTGGACTATATAGGTCAAAGGTCAAGGTGACAGTGACGTCATTTGCATAAGACACATTTTGGGCCCTAACACCCTTAATATTTAGTGGCATACACATTCTTACCTGTGGCAACTCATTGATGAAGTTGTGGATGTTGGCAGCATGTGCCGCAATCTCAATCTCTGCCTGCTCGACCACACGGTCATTGTCACCGTATGCAATGTTCTCAGTAATGGAACAGTCAAAGAGTATTGGTTCTTGGAACACAACACCCAATTGCGCACGAAGCCATGACACCTGTAGTTCAGGCAATGCCTTCCCATCCAAGCGCTACAATTCAAGGAACAGAAAAATTGTGACAGTTAATATTTTCTTTAACCAGAAACACCCGCTCCTTTCGGGAACAACCTGGGAGTATGGGGGAGGATAATGTGGGAGGTGGGGCTAATATATTTTGTGCTGTGGCTGATAATTAATAATTGGCCCTGTCTGCAGCATGGATCAGTAAACCACTTGCACTGTGGCATGCGTAAGTGCATAAATCACAAGTTGTGAGTGGGGATGTTTTCTGTGCCTATGACCAGACCCAGGGTACTACCAACATGTATGCAAACTTTGGTGGAGAGCGACTCCGTCCTGTTTTGGATATTCAGATGTGAGTACATACACACACACACACACACACACACACACACACACACACACACACACACACACACCATATCTGCTCTACAAAAATTTCCACATTCCAGTTCCAGAAAACTCATGGAAACACGAACCAAGGGCAATCGTAATACACCGTCAGGACATCAAGACCAGCCTCATCTCCATCTCATCTGCTCCATCATTTGAACACCTGGCTTTTAATCTCTCTGGTCACATGCAGTCAGTCATGGCTGTCGTCGACCGCCCTCCCAAACCACACCCATCATTCCTGTCTGACTTCTCCTACTTTCTGACCCAGCTCTGTTCCCTCTCCCCCTCAATCCTCCTCCTCGGTGATTTCAATATCCACATGGACTCCACTGACTCCACAATAACCACTGACTTCACTGATTTACTCACCTGCTTTAACCTCAATCAACATGTCAACTTTCCTACCCATAACCGTGGGCACATTCTGGACCTTGTCTGCTCTACTGGATTAATTTTGCACCATCTCTCTGGCTCCGACCTCACCCTCTCTGACCACTTAGCCATCACGATGACCATCAACATCCCCACCCCAGCACCAAGGCATTATCGCACTATCAACTTCCGTAAGCTAAACGCTCTTTCACCTACCTCATTCTCATCCACCCTCTCTGAAAAAATGTCCACTTCTCCCTTCGTTGACCTCCACACCCCTTCTGACCTCACTGACTACTACAACCACACTCTCTCCTCCTGCCTTGACCAGCTTGCGCCTATAAAAACCAAAACAGTTTATTTCACCCATTCTGCTCCCTGCTTTACCCCTGAACTCCGCCTGATGAAAACTCGTGCTTGCCAACTTGAAAGACTCCGCAATAAAACAGGTCTCACAATTCACTCCCAAGCCTACAAGGACCACCTACAGCACTACAAAGATGCTCTCTCCCGAGCCCGCTCCGCCTACTACTCTCAAATTATCCACTCTGGCTCTGGAAACCCAAAAGCACTCTTCTCGACAATAAACAAACTCCTCAGCCCCCTGAACACCACCACCTAGTCATTCACAGTAGAAAACTGTATCTCCTTCCTTTCATTCTTCCAAAGCAAAATTGACAACATCTACAACAGCTTGACCACCGCCGCACCCGCTCCCCCTCCAACCACCTGCCCCCCCCCTTGTCCTGCCATCCCCTGTCTCGGTTCTCCCCAATCTCCCCTACTGACCTCTCAACTCCTCATAGGAATGAAAACTGCCACCTGCACTCTTGGCCCCATCCCCTCCAGCTTTGTCAAGGCCTCCCTTCCTGCTCTCTCTCCACTTATCACTGCAACAATAAACTCCTCCCTGTCTACAGGCATCGTCCCACCATCCCTCAAAATTGCTGCTGTTACCCCCATCCTGAAAAAACCTGGACTAAACCCTGACACCGTAAACAACTTCAGACCCATCTCCAACCTACCCTTTCTGTCAAAAGTTTTGGAACGCGCTGTAGCCACTCAACTTAACCATCACCTCTCTACCAATAACCTGTATGAAACATTCCAATCCGGATTCCGCTCCAACCACAGTACTGAAACTGCTCTCCTCAAAATCACCAACGACCTTCTCCTCTCCTCTGACGCCGGCAACCTTAACATTCTCATCCTCCTCGACCTCAGCGCCGCCTTTGACACCATCAATCACACCATCCTCCTCACCAGACATGAAACCACCTTTAACATTACCGGCACTGCCCTCTCTTGGATCAAATCATACCTCTCTGACAGACGCCATTTCATCTCCATCAATAACTGCAAATCCCCCACTGCTCCCCTCCCCCAAGGTGTCCCCCAAGGTTCAGTTCTTGGCCCCCTCCTCTTCATCCTGTACTTGTCCCCCCTTGGTCACTTAATCCGCCATCATGGTCTCCAATTCCACTGCTTCGCCGATGACATCCAGCTTTTCATCTCCACCAAGTCCATCTCCACCGCCACCCACTCTATCTTGACAAACTGCATCACTGAAATAAAATCCTGGCTTCAAATCAACTTCCTCAAACTTAACTATGATAAATCTGAAATAATCATCATTGGCCCAAAAACGCTCACCAAATCCACCCATAACTTTGCCCTCAACATCGACGGTTTCCCAGTATCCACCTCCCCTCACATCCGGAATCTTGGCATCATCTTTGACCAAACCCTCTCCTTCGACAAATACACTAAACAGATCACAAAGACAGCCTTCTTTCACCTGAAAAACATCGCCCGTCTCCGTCCAACCCTCTCCTCCATGGCTGCAGAAACCCTCATCCACGCCTTCATCGCCTCCCGTCTGGACTACTGCAACAGCCTCCTCTATGGTTCACCCTCAATAATCACCAATAAACTCCAATACATTCAGAACTCCGCTGCCCGTCTACTCACCCATTCCCGGACCCGTGACCACATCACCCCCGTCCTTTATAAGCTTCACTGTCTCCACATCCCCCAGAGAATCCAGTACAAAATCCTCCTCTTGACCTACAAAGCCCTCCATAACCTGGCCCCATCATACCTGACTGACCTCCTCTCCAGACACACTCCCACCCGCAACCTCCGCTCTGCAGGTACCAACCTCCTGCCCCCCCCCCCCCCCCACAATCCGGACCAAATTCAGATCCTGGGGGGACAGGGCCTTCTCCATCGCTGCTCCCACCCTCTGGAACTCACTACCTCACACCATCAGAGACTCCTCCTCACTCACCACATTCAAAACATCACTCAAGACCCACCTGTTCAACACTGCATTCAACATTTAACCCACAGCATTTAACCCCTGACTATCTCTTCTCCTTCTCCCTCCTTTTGCTTTGATTATTTACCTGTTGATTTTTGTCTTTTTGCACTTGTTTTTTGTACTCTGTCAAAGCGCCTTTGGGCTTCTTGAAAAGCGCTATATAAAATAAATGTATTTTTATTATTATTATAATCTTTGAAAATGAGGACGTCATGCTCACGTATGACCTGATGGTTCCATCGAGCGTGAACATAGAAAACAAAGCATTGCGTCTGGACATTTTACTCGGGAAGACAGCATTGATTATTGAGATATCAGTACCCAGCGATTTTGGCCTAAACAACACAATTTTTTTTTTTTTTGTATACAGAATCGAGGCTCGTGAAAGAGCTAACATTTTTCACACAAACAAATCAAACAGACAAACAAAGTATATAAAAAGGGGAGCGGTAGACAAGATAGGGAGAGAAGGGGAAGCACACAAACACAACATTTGAGAGTAGGGACATCGAGAGATGTGTGGGAGGGAGAGGGCTTGGGGAGAGGAGGCGTGGGAAGGGGGTGGGGGGGTGGGAGAAGTATAAAACACAAGGACACCAAGGACTTCCAGGAAAGAAGTTGGTATTTCAAAAAAGTTGATTTGGGGTGAAATTAGCGGGGGTAGGAAAGATCACGGTTTTGGAGGGGGGAAGATAAGAGATGGTGGTGAACAGCTGTTTTAAAGACCTGGAGGTAGGAGTGGGGTTGAAGAGAGTGAGGGAGTTTGCTCCAGAGGCGGGAGAAAAGAGGAACGAAGGAGTGAAGGTGAGCAGAGAGTCTTGATTTTGGCAGTTTAACCATAAGAGGGTTGCAGGCAGATCTTCTGCGAACTGTAGGAATATTTGGGGGACAGAGCCCAGAGAGAGCTGGGAGAGCAAGGCCGGAGAGGAGTCGGTAGAAGACGGAAAGACCACCAACCTGCCTGCGGTGAGTAAGTGAAAGGCCCTCGGAGTTAGCTTCATCGTGGGAGATTCCAATGATTTTGAATGCTTTGGTTTCAACAGCGTGAAGACGAGCTAGGTGTGAGGCAGGAGCACCAGCCCAGAGGGGAGAGCAGTATTCCATTGAGCTGCGGATGAAAGCCTTGTATGTGGTGAGGAGCTCAGGTGTGCCAAGGAAGGACTTCGCACGATGGAGGATGCCCAGTCGGCGACTGGCTTTGGAGGCCAGATTTGAAATGTGGTTTTCCCAGGAAAGATCATGGCAGATAGTGAGACCCAAAATCTTGAGTGACAGAACTTCTTGGAGAGGATTATTCAGAAAGTGGATGGGAGGGTTGTCCAGTCGGTCTTTTTGGAGAGACATCGTAAGAGTGTGAGACTTGTCAGGATTGAAAGACATGTTCCACTTGTTTGACCAGTCTGCTTTTGTCCAGGTCTGCAGAGAGTGAGGAGGTGGCAGACTGCCGATCTGAGGGATGAGGAATGGTGCGACAGAGAGTGGAGTCATCAGCAAAGAGATAGAGAGGATTTTCAAAAGAGTCAGAGAGATCATTGATGAAGACCAGAAAAGCACAGAGCCCAGAACACTGCCTTGGGGAACTCCAGCCTGAACAGGAAGAGGAGATGAGAGAAACCCATTCAGGGCCACACGTTGACTACGACTAGAGAGGAAGTCCGCCAGCCATGCGTGGAGATTTCCATGGATACCAAAGGAGGAGAGTTTGGTGAGCAGAGCGGGGTGCCAGACCGTATCGAAGGCACGTGATATGTCAAGGGAGACAGCTCTAATTTCCTGTTTAGCATTGAGGACCTCCATCCATTGTTGGGCCAGCAGAAGCAGCATGTCCAGAGTAGAGTGACCTGGTCTGAAACCAAATTGATGATCAGAGATCAAGCCATTGGAGAAGAGGAAAGATTTCATATCCGAAAATCAAGAAAATGACCAAATACTTGGACCTCAAAAATGAGGTCAAGAGATCTTGGAAGCTGAAGAGCATCGAAATTGTACCAGTGATAATTGGAGCACCAGGAATGATAAAGAAGAACCTCATCTCACTGGGATTTTAAAAACAATCCCCGGGAATATTACCACAAATGAACTACAATTGGAAGCAATGTGTGTGTGCGTGTGTGTGTGTGCGCCCCGTCTGCCACCATTGGTCGTAATCCACACATGCAGACCCCAAGACTGAGTGTAGCCTTCCTTGGTCTTGAAGGACCGGTCTCCAACCCAGCAAGAAACCTTGACTCGTGGACCTAGCCATCTCCTCATTCGTGCACTGTTCCCCCCTCCACTTCTGGGGGTTCACCAGATTCCACCCAGCGACATCCCCGCCCACCCGGAAACAGAGCATCGCTTCCACCGGTCACCATCTCCACACACAGTCAAGCCTAAGCTTGGTCCCATGTCAGAAGGAAGCCGAACCATGGCTGGGAGTTGACAAAGCACACCAAGCTTCACAGCTAATCGGCATCCCTAATGCCTCAGCCTCCCCGATGTGATTATAATCAGTGCGGTCCTCAACTCCATGGAAGGTAGCTCGGTCCCACCCACTGTCAGCTGGATGGAGTCAATAAAACCCTGCAGGCTGCATGGCCAGGCCGCGTCCCAAACGCATGCCGTTCTGCACGACACCAGACGACATGCACTGTGCCCTCAGCCTC
The DNA here is from genome assembly GCF_964187855.1 of Myxine glutinosa. NCBI lineage: Eukaryota > Metazoa > Chordata > Myxini > Myxiniformes > Myxinidae > Myxine > Myxine glutinosa. The sequence goes on along the minus strand of NC_136272.1, from coordinate 69,773,204 downwards.
ATCGAAGCTGCTGCAGCAACAAACCTAGGTCATATCGCAAATGCATGTCAAATGGCACGACACCCAATGCCACTTGTGCGGTCGGTCCTCTGTCCCACCAAAGCTTCCACCTTCATCGCAGTCTACGCTCCCATCAAATATGTCATTCGATGCAGTCTTCCATCCCATCAGTCCCCGGCGAGAGGGAGGTGGCAAAGCATGCGTGCCGGCTCCCCCTCACTACCATTGTGTGTGTGTGTGTGTGTGTGTGTGTGTGTGTGTGTGTGTGTGTGTGTGTGTGTGTGTGTGTGTGTGTGTGTGTGTGTGTGTGTGTGTGTGTGTGTGTGTGGTTTATCCACTGCCACGACAGGTTTTACCAGGAAATGGTAGCAACTCGGCATCTCTTATTGATGGTTAATTCTCATAGTCTTTTTCTATTTTTGTGAGTCAGATTTGCAGAGGAACACAACAATTATGGTTAATCATAATCATTATTTTAATTATGGAACTCTATCTCTTTGCTGATGACTCCACTCTTTGCCGCTCCACATCGCAACCCTCAGATTGGGAGGCAGCAGCCCTCCTCACTCTCTGCAGACATGGATAACATCACAGACTGGTCAAACAAGTGGAACATGTCTTTCAATCCTGACAAATCTCACACTCTTACTATGTCTCTCCAAAAAGACCGACTGGACAACCCTACCATCCACTTTCTCAACAATCCTCTCAAAGAAGTTTTGTCACTCAAGCTTTTGGGTCTCACTATCTGCCATGATCTTTCTTGGGAAAACCACATTTCCAAGCTGGCCTCCAAAGCCGACTGGGCATCCTCCGTCGTGCAAAGTCGTTTCTGGGAACTTCTGAGCTCCTCACCACTTACAAAGCTTTCATTTGCAGCTCAATGGAATACTGCTCTCCCCTCTGGTCTGGTGCTCCTGCCTCACACCTGGCTCGGCTTCACATGGTTGAAACTAAAGCATTCAGAATCATTGGAATCTCCCACGGTGAAGCCAACTCTGAGGGCCTTTCTCTCACTCACCACAGGCATGTTGGTGGTCTTTCTGTCTTCTACCGACTCCTCTCTGGCCTAGCACTGGCCTGTCTGTGCTCTATCCCTCAAATATTCCTGAAGGATGCACAAGATCTGCCAGGAACCCTCTTCTGGTGAAACTGCCAAAATCAAGCCTGTCTGCTCACCTTCACTCTTTCATTCCTCTTTTCTTCTTCCTTTGGAACAAACTCCATCACTCTCTTCAATCCCTCTCCTCCCTCCAGGTCTTTAAAACAGCTGTTCACCACCATCTCTCATCTTCCCCCATCCAAAACCTTGATCTTTTCTACCCCTGTTAAAACACCCCAAATCCACCTCTTTAAATCCCCAACTTCTTTCCTGAAATCGCTGGTAGTGTTCATTTGCTTTATAACGTGTACCCCTCCCTCCTCCCACAGCCTTCCCCCTTCCACAGATCTACCGACTTCCAGTTCTCTACTGTTGTTGTGCTTGTATGCTTCGCTCTCTCTCTCCCCCCCTCTTGTCTCCCGCTCTCTTCTTTGTACGTTTTATGTGTCTGTGCATGTTTTAATGTTCGATGTGTTAGCTCTTACATGAGCCTCCATTCTGTATACAAAAAATAAAAATAAAAAATATTGTGATTTTCCCACTCTTGTTTAAATGTTGAAAATTATGTTCAAATGACTATTTGAGATGGATTTCGCCCTAGCAACATCAGTATAAGAGTGCCGCACCCAGCAGAAGAGAGTATCTGAAACCACACATGCAGCACATGCATGAAAGGCCTTGTGGAAGTGTAAATTTATCGAGTATTTTTATGAGCTACAACCTGCTCACCTCGTGTGCAAGTTTTTTTGTGACTTCCATGCAGAAGTTGAGATTTCCTCCAGTAGGCGAATTATCTCCGACACTCTGACCAAATTCGTTTGCTCGAGAAAAGTAAATTCTTAGTAGAGGCAATGGTAGACCACATATTGTCATGGTAAAATCTTTTTTATGACTGAGGGTAATATAATTACAGATAGGGTGTTTTTTGAAATATGGTGTTGGATCGGGTCTTCCCAAATGATAAATAATTCTGTACAAATGTCAAATAATGATTCAGGATATCTCGTTACGTTATGTCTTTAAAATATACTCAAATATATTTTAAAGAATGTTTTTTATTGAGTTCTGTAAGTAAGTTGTAGAAGGATATTGTTTTTCAATGTAAAATAATACAATTGACAGCTGGTGCCACGTTGCCCGACCAGGTTGTCTGAAGTAGTTAAGCATTCACTTACCTGCTTTACAAATCCCATTGTTTGGTAAAACTAATCATTGCCCGGCGAACATGTTTTCATTGTGACTGTGATGGTCGACTCAGTGCGAAGTCTAAGCTAACATTGTATTGATAAGTGAATGCAAAATACTGGGTAATTATTTTGCAGGGTTGGACAAAGAGTTCCCGTTGGACAATGGAAGGTGGATGATTTGCTTTGCTATGATTTGCTTGTGGGGGTTGGGTCCATGCACCTTTCTTTATATCCAAGTTGAGATTGCGTGCAGTATTGAGTTTTAAAACAAAACTACTTTCTCAGTCAATATTTTGTTATATATATATATATATATATGATCACTTTTCTTACACTGCAAAATATATATGGGTTTTGTAATGTAATGTTATATTCTATTCGACTTAATAATGTTAAAATGAGTTTTGCGGTTGACAAAGATGAATTTGATACGCTTGTTTCTAAGATAATATTTAAAGTTTAATTAGTAAATATACATATATAAAGTTTTTTTTGTAGTTACATTGACATGAAGTGAATGACTTTACATCTCCAAGCAGAATTGGGAGAATCTTGGCGCCGCAGCGTCTGGAAGAACATATCTTCCTCATTAAGGAGATTTTAATATGCATTCCTCAATCAGCGGGATATCCCTCTGTTCAATATTTCACTCGACCAATGACATTGTATCCCTCCCACCTACACTTTGCCTAACCAATCCTACTGCTCTCCTCCCCTTTCTTCGCTCCTCCCCTTCCACTTGCTCCTCCAATTTTCAACTTGTATAAAGATCAGAACTGATGTCCAAAGACTTAGGATTATCACTGGGTTTGTAAAATGTTGGTTTGTTGTACTTAGGATACTTCACTTGGCTGGTCGATTCTGTATGTCTACACTGCATGTTGACTGTATACTGTGCATGCTACTGTTATTTGGTGTATCCTTATGATGTTTCCTTTGATGTACATCTCTACTGTTCCAGGATTTTTCACTTGGGACTTTCTGTGAATCTTGCAATGTGCTTTCGTGAATTGTAGTATGCTCTTCTTGGTTGATAAAGGTTATTGTTCCTTGCTGTATATTCCCTTGTAAACAAAAGTGTTGTCCTCCTTGGGAATTAAAATTTGTGATTCTTCTTCTGACAAAAGTTTATGGACATTGAATTTCTTAATTCATCGACTACATACTATCTAAAAAATCTCTCCATCAACCTCATTACCATCAACAACAACAACATGCATTTTAAGGCCATTTTCCCTGCAAGAGCGGGGGCTAGCCTTGCGGTCCCCATGACAATGTTCTCCATTTTGCCCTATTTTTTGCATCTCCCCTTGTTAACCCCCTTGCCCGCATTTCTTCTTCGACCATCTTTAGCCAAGTCTTTCTCAGTCTTCCCCGTCCTCTACTTCCTTCTACATTCATTTCCATCACTCTTTTCAACCAGTCACTTTCATCCTTCCTCAACACATGACCAAACCATCTCAACCTGTTTCTCTTCACAGCATCCATCACAGGCTCTATTCCCATCATCTTTCGCAATTCATCATTTGTCTTCCTCTCTCTCAACGAAACTCCACACATCCACCGAACCATTCGCATTTCCACCCTTTCCAGCCTTCGTTGCTGCTCTACGTTCATTACCCATGTCTCACTCCCATAAATCATAACACTTCTCACACATGCAGCATACACCTTTCCCTTCAGCTTCAATGACACTCCCCGCTTCGTCAGCACGCCACTCAGTTCCCGAAACTTCTTCCATGCACATCTCACTCGAGCAACCGTTGCCGAGTCTGATCCACCTTCTCCATTCAGCATGTCTCCAAGGTAACAAAATGTTTTCACACCTTCCAGCTTCACGCCATCTCCAAGATCCAACTCAACATTTCCTCCATCTGCAGCTCCCTCTGTGCACACCTTACACTTGAATGTAGCTGCCACACTGGTTAATGACCCTCTCAAAGCACTACATTTTTGATGAACCCACTCAGCGCACATTGTACATTGAATGGAATTCACTCCGACACCCTTCCTGCACACAGCACACGGCCACTTCCCAGTTCTTTCCACCTCACCACATGCTTTACCACTTGCCATCACCTTCGTTTTTCCGATATTCACCTTCAGACCTTTTGTCTCCATACATTCCTTCCACTTGTTCATCTTCTCCTTCAGTCCATCCATACTTTCTGCAATCAACACCAGATCATCTGCATACAACAACTCCCACGGTAAACCCTCCTTTACGTTCTGAGCCAGCACCTCCATCACAGCTACAAATAGTAGTGGACTTAGTACCGACCCCTGATGCACTCCCACCTTCACCTCAAACTCACCACTGTTCCCGTCCTTCGTCCTTACAGCTGTGCGCGCTCTTTTGTACATTGCCATCACTACTCTGATCAACCATTCCTCCACTCCTAACTTCCTCAATGCCCATGTCACTACTTCACGTAGAACCCTATCGAATGCTTTCTCCAGATCAACAAACCCAAGAAACAACTTCTTCCTCTTCTCCATATACTTCTGCAACTGCCTCACAATAAAAAGCGCGTCTGTCGTTCCTCTTCCTGGCATAAATCCAAACTGCATTTCGTCAATCTTCACTTTCTTCCTCATCTTCCTCTCCAACACCCTTTCCAATACCTTCATTCCATGCTCCAATAACTTTATCGCTCGATATGAGCCACAGTCCAGAGGGTCACCTTTCCCATTGTATTGATGGATGAGGGTACTCAGTTCCCAAGCCACTGGAATGCGGCCTTCTTTCACCACCAGATTGCAGATCTCTGTCATTCTCTTCACACCCGAACTTCCTGCTGCCTTCAACATATCTCCCACAACTCCCGTCGGCCCTCCCGCTTTTCTACTCTTCATTGCTTTTATCGCTTCCTCAACTTCCTTCTCGGTTATCTTCTCTGCCGGTCCTAAAACTGGGTTACTCTCTTGGTTGCCATCCCATTCATTCTCTGCATTCAACAGTATTTCTATATATCTCTTCCATCTTCCTTTAATTACATCTGAGTCCACAATGATTTGTCCCACTTCATCCTTCAAGCAACTCACCCCCATCACATCACACCTCTTTCGCTATCTGCTTTGCAATCCTGAATACTGCTTTCTGACCCTCTTCCGAATCAAAGCGCTCTCCGAACATTTTCCTACATGCCTCCTGTGCCTTTGCTACCTCTTTCTTTGCAGCCTTCTTGGCTGCCTTATAACTTTCATGCTCTGCCTTTTGTGCCCCCATACCCTTCGCCTTCTGCCACTCCTTGAACTTCTTCCTCTTCTCGTCAATCTTCTTTCCAACTTCATCATCCCACCACCATGTTTCCGAGTGCCTCGGTGGTCCTTTTGTCCATCCACATACCTCACCAACGGCTCCCAACAGACTATCTTTCATTGGCATCCAACCACTTTCAAGCTCATTACCATCTTATTACCATATTACCATCGATACATAATTTTTAAAGTCCCGTATTGTTCCTCAACACTTCTTCATTGCCATTGAAAAATGGTTGGGACGAGGACAACAAATTCTTCAAATTGAGGGCATCTCTTACCACAGCTCCATTCAATGGGTCATAGAATCTCTCCAGGAGTTGAGTCAATGTGCTTTTACCACAACCACTTGCTCCGACGAGAGCGAGCGTTTGGCCCTTGTGGACGACAACATTCAACTTATCGAGCACAGACACTCCAGGCCTTGTCGGGTAATGAAAGCAAATGTCTTGGAACTCAACTTCACCATGACATTCAGTCTGAAAGGAAAGAAAGGTAAATGGTATAACACATTTGCCGAGATAAACAACAGACTTAAGATTTAGAAAGGAGGTAGTTAGGAAGAATAATAATAATGGCACATTTGAAATTGATCTTTGAGAACTTGCCTAAAACTGAGGAAAACGTTTAAATAAAGCACTCTCACAAGAACAGCAACACAGGAAGTTGTCACAGAGGCACCCAAAGCTAAACCTACGAAAGGGGTTGGGGCAACCAGTGAAGGGCAGGGATTGGGGAAAATGGAGTAAAGGGCATACACAATGACACCACCACCACGAGTATGGATCAGGCCAGTGGGTGAGTAGGAACTGGGTTGAAAATGGATAGACTGTTTTTTTGTACACGAGTTGGCCCTTAGTGCTGATCTGGTCATACATCTATAAAACCAGATCATTATTGTGAAGTCGAGCAGCTCATCCGAGTGTGAGTGAGGGTTTGACGAGTGTGGAATTTGAGGGCTGTATGTGAAATGTGGCTCTACAATTGAGCCGGGAATAGGGAGAGTGCAATTATTGTGGAGGTGGTGAAAGAAAAAGAGGACAATCGTTACATTAATTTAAATAAAGCAAAATTTAGTTCATCCTATCCCAAATTTGGGTGAGCGGGTTAAAACTGCTTGGCTCAGTTTCACATTGCAGTGCAGAGGAAAAGGCTCCTGGTCATAGTGCCGCAGACAACAAAATAGCCAAGAAGGTCACCTGGACTTTAGGTTACATGTGACGCCTGAGATTTGCGAGTTATATTCAATTTTAAAAGCATGCATCATGCATCAGGTAATTTTCGATTTAGGTTGCACCTTAATACAGATGGGTATATATAATACCAGAAACAGCTGCTCCTTATGAGAGCTACGAGGGGCTCGTGTTATTAACTTTATTATTATTAATATCATTGCAGAGTATCCACCCTACGGGCAACCTTGTCCCAAGCATACAACACGTTCTTCTGACACATACCTTTATTCGGTGGTGTATTGGTGGTTTGATTCCCGGTCTGAGTGCATAGTTTTCCCACATATGTCGGTTGGATATATGTATGTACAGTGTCTATATAAAGTCTACACCACCTTTCAAAAATTTCACCTTTTGGTGTCTTCAAAATCACATAACTAATCACCTTCAAAATCACACACCAAGTAAATTGGCCTCCACCTGTTATAAATTGTAATGATTCTAATTATTTCAGGATAAAATCAGCTGATCCTATAGGTTTCCTCTGCTGGGTAGAGCATTTCACAGCAAAAACTGAACCATGAGCACCAAGGAGCTTTCAAAAGATCTCTGGAATAAAGTTGTGGAAAGGCATAGATGAGGGAATGGGTATAAAAATATTTCAAATGCATCGAATATCCCTTGGAGCACAGTCAAGACAATAATTAAGAAGTGGAAGGCGTATGGTACCACCAAGACTCTGCCTACATCAGGCCGCCCTTCCAAACTAGATGAGCAAGCAAGGAGGAGACTGATCAGAGAGAGATCCATCTCAACAGACTCACAGCTGTAATTGCTGTCAAAGGTGCTTCCACCAAATATTAACTCAGGGGGGTGGACACTTATCCAACCAAGATATTCTAGTTTTGTATTTTAAATTAATTTTCTGAAATTGAATTTGTTTTTCACTTAGAAGTTGTGGGTTACGATGTGTAAATAAAGGTGGAAAAACTCTGATCCAATGCATTTAATTCCAGGCTATTAAGTAACAAAATATGAAAATTTTGAAATGGGGTGTAGACTTCCATAGGCACTGTATATGTATATATATACTCATATATTGAGAGAGATATATATATAGAGAGAGAGAGAATGAGAGAGAAATGGAGGGGGAGAGAGACAGGGGAGGAGAAGAGAGGGAGAGAGAGGAGTGGGGGAGAGAGAGGAGGGAGGAGAGAAAGTGGGGGATGGAGGAAGGGGGCAAGACGGTAGGGAGAGGGAGAATGGGGGAAAGAGTGGGGAGAGGAGAAGAGTGGGGAGAGGAGAGGGTGAGGGGAGAGGGGGAAGGGTGAGCGAGGGGGAGAGAGAGGGGTGTCGAAGAGAGAGAGAGAGAGAGAGAGAGAGAGCAGGGGAGAGGGGGGGAGGGGAGGGGGGATTGAATACTTTTAAATAATTTAAATTGATAGATTAACTTAAACTTTTCCCGTCACTGGGATGTTTTTCCCAATGATTTTTCCCAGTGCGAAAGTAGTAAAACTTCCCGTTTTACTACTTTTGCTTGCTTTTCATGTCACTGGGCACGGGTACTTTTCCTAGTTATGTATGAAAGCTTGGCAGACTGAATAACAATAAAAAGTAAAACATTACCGGTGTTTGACCTGCAGTGCTGGAGCTATCAATGGATGGTACAGTCTGCATCAATTTTAATATGCGACCCGCAGATTCCTTAGCCTTGGCATAGTCTGGTACCATGGAACTGTTTTGCCCAACCATCATGGCTGAGAAAATGAGAGCTGCAAATACTCTAGAAAAGAAAGAGACGTACAGATGTTCAAGTTTGTTATGCTGAAAATAAACGTAGCATTTGAGCACAGTAAGACCTCCCAATAAAATGTGTATAATGGAATATGGCTGACCTTTGGGATTTGGTGTAAACATTAGCTTAACATCAATTCAATATATCGGCTACTGCACATGTACCTCTTCAAATCTTTCTCCTTTTCGGTGGTTGCTCTCCCTATCACACATGCTTACCATCATCATCGTTACAAGCGTTACAATTGCGACCAATCATTAATGTCCCACTTGTTGACCAGACTGTTGTACAATCTCCAAAACTGTTCATTTGCTCCCAATCATTTCCATCCTAATGGGTAACCTTTAAACTGCTGTGCTACAACTCTTTCCACAAGCATCGATTCAACAACAATTCTGAAAAGCTCCTCATGCAGAAAAATACATTTCCATCACAAACTGCAAGCACAACATTGCAAACGTCTTACAATTAGCAAGAAAGGATGTGGTAGAGGCAAACAATGCGATAGCAAATTGAACTTGTAAGATTTGCAATCACTGCTTTTTTGTATACAAAGTCAACGCTTGTGGAAGAGATAGACCACTGAACGGATCAGGATGCAACATAACAAAAGGAATAGTAGAGAGAAGGGGGAAACACCAACGACAGGATTGAAGGATAAAATAAGGAGAACAGAACAAACAAGAAAGAGCAATCAGAGATTGCAGACCCTCACGAGGACGTGGTTTAGTGGTTTTAAGGCTTTTATGTAAAAAAAACAAATATGGCGGCTGAACCACATGACCAATGACGTCATCATCATTTTTTTCTATACCAATTTATCCATAGATGACGCTCAAGAAAAATCATCCTGATCAGATTAAGTTTTGTACTTGTCGAATTATGACATCATAATGGAGGAACCTATGACATCATCATTAACATATGTTATTCCACATAGAGTTCTTTACAATGAGCCATGTCTTCTTTTTTTTTTCTATGCAGCGCTTTCGGAGATAGAGGTGCAAGGTTTTTCGTTTTTTCCAAAATGGCGCCTGTACCATGTGACCTATGACGTCATAATTATCATTAAAAAAATTTATAGGAGGAATTGCACCTATATTGAAATTTCCTGTCAATCGGAACAACGGTTGCAGAGAAAATCATATTTATTCTGTGTGGACAAACAAACAGACAAACAGACAGACAAACAGACAGACAAACAGACAGATGAAAAAAAAATCACTCAGAGCGACACTTGGCAAAACAGAACAAAGTAGAATGGCACTCATTAGAGCATTCTTTTGACCTCAAAAATATTTGGTGGTTGAATTCAGTGACCTGATATGCAAATCGTCTTTTATTTTAAGTTAATTGGATAAAAATTGACAATTTTAGAAATTTGAAATGGTTGTTGACCTATGGCCCATGTTGACCTTTTGGCCTACGCTCATCTGAAAAATAGTTAGCGGTTGAATTCAGTTAGCTGATAAGAAAATCCTATATTCAATCGGATGAAAATCCTATATTCAATCAAGTCAATCGGATAAAAATTGAGGATTTTAGAAATTCGAAGTGGTTGCCCTTTGGCTTATGTTGACCTTGTGACCTATGTTGACTTCAAAAATAGTTGTTGTTTGAATTCAGTTAACCGATATGAAAATCCTGTTCAAATTTCGAGTCAAGCGGATGAAAATTTTGGATTTTAGAAGTATGAAAAGGTTGTTGACCTTTTGGGCTATGTTGATCTCCAAAATAGTTGGTGGTTGAATTCAGTTAGCCGATATGTAAATCCTATTCAGATTTCAAGTCAATCGGATGAAAATTGAGGATTTTAGAAATATGGAGGAAAAGTAGTTGACATTTGACCTATGTTGACCTTTTGACCTCAACGATATATATGTTTTTGTCGGAACCACGAACTCTACCATTTGGTGAAGTTTCGTGAAGATCGGTTTAAAATTGCGACCCATCGGCAAGTGCAAGTGAGTGGACACACAAACACACAAACCGGAGTGATCAACATACCGGTTCTTCAAAAAAAAATTTTTTGCCAAGTAACAAACAGATTCAGATGCAATACCCTCTCCTCTGGCGAGGGTAATAAAGGATGTGGGGAAGAGAGAGGGGTAGCGGATGACGCACGGGGTGGGCAGGATGTACACAGAACAAAACTCTTAGGAAGGAAAAAAGGAAAAACTAGAAATTAGGAAGGAGGTGGACTTGAGGAGGAGGAGGGGTTAACAGAGGTAGAATAGATCATTGTTTTGGATGGGGGATGATCTGAGATGGTGGTGAACAGATGCGTTGAAGACGTAGAGGGAAGAATGAGATTGAAGACAATGTGCAATTTGATACCTCAGTGAGAAAAAAGAGGAACAAATGAGTGGAGGTGAGCAGTGATTCTGGATTTTGGGAGTTTCTGTCGAAGGGTGTTGAAAGTAAATCATATGTGAGCCCTGCAGAAACCTGGGGGTGGGGTGGAGGGAGGGAAACAAAGCACGGGAAGGGCATAGGGTGCAAGACCAGAGAAAGGTGGTAGAAGATATCTAACACCAAGCTGTTTGCGATGGTAAAGTAATAAGCTCATGGACTCATTTGCATCTCCCACAATGAAGCTGTGCTTTCTACGGTGCCTAGCCGAGCAGGATGCGAGGAAGCAGCTCCAGCCTTGAGAGGAGAACAGCACTCCATCAAGCTGCTGATGGAGGCCTTATAGGTGGATAGGAGTTCATATATGATAAGGAAGGATTCTTCAAATGTGATAAAGAAGGACGCACTGGCTTTGGAGTCCAGCTCTGAAATGTGATTTGCCCAACAAAGATCATGGCTGATAGTGAGACCCAGGAGTTTTAGTGACTGAACTTCAAGAGGATTGTTAAGTAAATGGGGAGAGGGAGCTTGCTCGGTTGTCCATTCGGAATCCGGAAGTGAGTGTGAATTTGTTTGACCGGCCAAGTGTTTGACCGGCTTGTGATTCTATCAAGATCTGAAGAGGGAAGAGGCTGCTGCCTGCCTGTCTGAATGATGATGCATGTCAAGGCAGCGGGTGGAGTCGTCAGCAAATAGATAAAGGGGATTTTTCAGAAAGTCAGATAAATCATTGGTGTAGATTAGAAATAGGACTAGGCCCAGACCATTGCCGTGGGGCTCTCCAGCCTTAACAGAGAGAGAGGAGATGAAAGGATTCCATTGAGAGCTGGGGTACCAACCTTTCAAAAGCTCAACATATGTCTGGACAGATTGCCCTGATCTCATGTCTGACATTACCAACCTTCGTCCATTGTTGGAGAAGTAGAAGCAGCATACCTCAGGTAGTGCAACCTGGTCTGAATCTGAATTGGAGATCTGAGATGAGGTTGTTGGAGAAAAGGAATAATTTAATATCAACAGTGATGATGGATTCCATGACCTTGTTGATGTTGTTGTTGTTGTTGTTGTTCTTATGCAGCCTGTGGCTGCTTGGCTGCATCATTTTCTGGGGACTCGGCTGTGTCACTGATGCAGTGCCCCCTGGTGCCAGTAAGCTGGTACACTCATTCTGCCGATGTCGAAAGGATAACAGGCCACCTCGTGTTATTTCAACAGCACGACGTGGACTCAAACTCAGGACTCTAAGATCTCAATCCAGCCACCTTAACTGTTAAGCCAACACCAGACTTACCTTTCAGATGATTGGAAGTAACCTCATAGGTCTGCAGATAAGGGGATGGGGTTTTGCATGTTTTATGGAATGTTGGCTGATTTCCAATCAGATTGAAGATGACATAGGGCAAATGATAGGGTGGAAAAAGCAGAAATAGGATGTGCAAGATTTGCAGAGAATGTTTTTACCTGTGACATGTTGCAGGTCTACAAGAGGTCCACATGATTGTTGTTGTGGTGGTTCTTGTTTGGGTCGATTTTTGAAATATGCACCCATTGGTTGGGTCACTCGACCCCACCCACCATGGCACCCAGATGAACTAATATGGCCACCATCTTGGTTTTCTGGTGGGGCTAATACATCAATCAGGCTGCCGGCCTCTGCTGATTAATACACTGCTCGGGTTTGTTGCATCAGATTTCCAATGGTTTTGTTTGAGTCGAGTGTTACTCACGATGAGCGACCCCGGGAAATCAAATCAACGTCGAATAAAAATTATGAGTAAAGTTCAATGAAGCTCCTCAGCATGCACGGTATGCGCCTCCATAAAAAATAGCGTTACGTAATTTCTGAACGGCCAAATATTGGGGTTAAACAATCTGACCGTGTGACAAATCAGCACGTTTTGATAAAACCGGGGCGGAGGCCGACATGGATGAGAGGTGTTGAGTTAATATTTTAATAACACATTAAATCTGTGTTTCTCAATCGTGCTATTAGTCGTTTAAGAGTGCTTTCAACGCGTGTTTCCCAATTGACCCGTTACCGGATTTTGTCGCAGATTGTGACCATCGTGCAGTCATTCTTGTTAAGATATGTGAGCTGATGCCGTTTAGTACAGTTGCAGAATCGGAGTCGAGGTTTGTCAGAAACTGCTCCACCTTCTCAGCTGCAAAATACACAGAGTCCAAGAGCAGTTGGTTTCACTGGGTAGGGACAGTGTTGGTTTGGGGACCTAAGATTTGGAAGGAAACACATAATTGAGGCATTCATCGTTCTCACATTCATCGTTCTATCAGAGGCGGTAGATGTACTGTAGATATAGGAGACCAGTCCTGAACTGAGATGGATGCTTGCAGTCCCTGCCAATCTCTCTGACTGAACTGCCAGACATACCGGCACAGATTCGGCTCTCTGAGAATAGCCAGAGATGTTGACTCTCACAAGCACATGATCAGATGAACCAATTGGAGCAGAGGAAGAATAGGAGACATTTGTGGGAAGGTTTGTTCAGAAAGGAGGATTTGCCATTGGGAGAAATATTGGTTGGAAAGTTCACAGATTGAGTCAGGCCCATTGAAGTCACAGAAATCCTTTGCGGAAGTGCCATGACTGGTGAGAGAGGTTTCAACACTCAGCCAATTTACATGCTCACAATTGAAATTACCACATATGAGACCCAGGAGTTTGAAGAAGAGAGAGTTGGGACAAGTGGTTAAAAATTTGTCCATGTCACCTGAGAGAGATGTAGATTGAGTCGTCTTTGTTTGGAGAACGGTACAACACACAGACAAACAAGAGGTGGGAGCGGAGGGGAAGTCACATCCAGAGGTACTCCTGTTGGTTGGAGGTGTAAGATCAGCCCATGAACAGTGAGAAACTGAGTTATTCTTGAGTAAAGTGCAGCTCCACCACCAGGGCGGGGCTCAGGCCTATTAAATCAGAGGAGGCAACAGCTGGGAAGAGACACTCAGAGTCAGGGACGTCCGATGAGAGGAAGGATTCTGTTAAACACATGATGTCTAGTTTATCAACAACGGCCTGGATTGAGAGATTGAGATTTGTCAGGTTGGATTGGAGGCCTGTTTGATGCCCACACAAGGAGGAGTAGAGGAGCAGTTGAGAGGGTGCAGAGCTTCCTGGCACTGAGAATGGGGCGGGACAATGGTGAAGCTGACCAGGATGAGATGAGGGGAAAGCCGAGTGAGGATGGGATGAGGGGAAAGCCGAGTGAGGATGGGATGAGGGGGAAACTGAGAGGGGCGGAACGAGGAGGAAGCTGAGAGGGGGTAGGATGAGAAGGAAGCTGAGGGTGTGGATGAGGTAGTTGAGAAGGGTGGGACGAGGGGAAGCTGAGAGAGGGTGGGATAAGGAGAAGCTGAGTGAGGATAGGATGAGGGGGAAGCTGAGAGCGGCGGGACGAGGGGAAGCTGAGAGTGGCAAAACGAGGGGGAAGCTGAGAGGGGCGGAACAAGGGGGAAGCTGAGAGGAGTTGGGACGAGGAGGAAGCTGAGAGGGAGTCAAGTGAGAGGTGATGCAGAAAGAGGAGACATGAAGAGGAGGGATAGTTGGAAGGACATGAGCTTGTAGAGGATGGTACTGACAAGGTGGGGATTGACACTGTAAAATAACATGATGGGGAATTAGGTGCCGTGAACAGACAACCTCAGCAAATTGGACTTCACAATATTCCCAAATTAGACATATGGAAATAAGGGTCATGAGTGGAAGGTATTTTTGTTGAAGGCTCGAAGGAAGGACATGCTGCTGGAATGAGAGGAGTGATGGACCAAGCACATAGGTGAGAGACAGGTTTGTAAAATATGTTTTGTGCAGAAGAAGAAAAAGAAGAAGAGGAGGAATAGATCATGATGAAAACAAGAATGACCGCACTGTGGTCACATCCTGCGACAAAATCCGGGAAATGGACCAATTGGCAAATGCGCATTTAAAACACTTAAAAGACAAACAACACGATTGGAAAACACATTTAATGCGCTATTAAAAAAATTAACTCGACACCTCTCATCCATGTCACACTCCACCACGGTTATATCAGAACGAGCTGATTCCTCACACAGTCACGGATTGTTTAACCCCAATATGGGGCCATTAACAATTATGTTACACTTTAGGGAGGCACATATCATGCATGCTGACGGGCTTGATTAAACGTTACTAATAATATTTATTCGACATTGATTAGATTTTCTGGGGTCCCACATCATAAATAACACTCGACCCAAACAAATCCAATGGAAATCTGAAGCCAACGAATCCAGGCAATGTGTAATCAACAGAGGTCTACTGGCCTGATGACTTAGGCCCACCAGAAAACCAAGATGACGGCCATATTATTATTGTCTTGGTTTCGTGCTGGGTGAAGTCAACAGAAAAATGTGGGTGGGGTCCGGCAGCTGTCTGACTAATAGGTGCACAGTTCAAAAATCGACCCCCCCCCCCCCCCCCAACAAGTACCACAACAGCGACAGCAACAACCACGCAGAGCTCTTGCAGACCTGCAACGTCGCAGGTAAAACATGTGGGGTACTCCTGATGGAGGAATAAGGAAAGTGAATCATTTTAAAATGTTTTAAAAAAACTTTTAAATGAAGAAGGGAAAAGCGATTCCTTCAATGACGATTCAGTTTGGAGAAATCGATAAAAGTGAAAAATAGGGTTTTATTTGTTATCTTACCTCTAATGACAATATAATGTATTGGAACACAGAATGTTACATGTTCTTACTTTTCCCAGTTAAAATAACAAACTTACATGAAAAAGTTCTCAAAGGTTGTGTGACCGTTGGCGATAAGCCAGGCTCCAAATCTGAAAATGGCAGCGTCGACGAAGAAGATTGTGCACTGCGAAAAGCCATAGGATAATCCATTCACTGGACTACTCCTTAAATTTTGCCTAGAAAAAACAAACAAACAGATTAATAGAGATTGGGGCTCATGGAAGAGACGACATCTTGCAGATATACTTCAACAAAATCACTAAGATCTGAGATTGAGGGTTTTTTTGTACTTTTTCCACATTACTTTAAATGTCCTCAAATTTTCTCTCCACCAACTAAACAGTGGCCTGAATTTTTTTTAAATCTGAACTCGAGGAAGTTCAGTTACCCAAACTCCTGGGTCTCACTATCAACCACAATCATTCTTGGGCAAGCCACATTTCTAAGTTGGCCTCTAAAACCAGCTGATGACTGGGCATCCTCCGTTGTACAAAATCAATCCTTCCTTGGCACACCTGAGCACCTATCCACCTACAAGGCTTTAATCCACAGCTTGATGGAGTACTTGATGGAGTAGGGCTGGCTTCCCTGTCTCACATCTTGCTCTGCTTGACGTTGTGGAAACCAAGGCCTATAAGATAATTAGAATTTCCGACGCTGTAGCTGAGTCTATGGGCCTATCACTTCACTATCGCAGACAGGTCGGTGTCTTCTACCACTTCCTTTCTGATCTTGCACCCTCTGCTCTATCCATGATTTGTCCCCACAGGTGAGCACACACGGTCAACCATAAACCCCCTTCTGGAGGAACTACCTAAATCCAAGATCACTGCTCACCTCCACTCATTTGTTCCTCCATTTACCCACACGTGGAACCGACTTCCACACTCTCTTGAATGTCCGTCTCGCCTCCAGTTATTCAAGACAGCTCTTCACTACCTTCTCAGATCATCCCCAATCCCAAACCATGATCGTTTCTACCTTCGTTAACCCCCACCCCCACTCGCTCCTCCTTCCAAATTTACACTTCTTCCCCATGAGTTTCCCTCTATATCCATCTTGTTCACTCCATTAATCCTCTGACCATACCTGCTGCTCCTCAATGTGGCATAAAGGAGCCACTGAGGTTGAACTTCAGTCAGTTGGAGTCTCAAGGCAGAGGAAGCTGGGAAGGATAAAAAAGAATAACTAAATAAACGATACGAAAGTTGCATAGACTTCTGTGATCAGCTCTTGCACTATACGAGGCTTGCGTAGACTTTTGTGATCAGCTCTTGCACTATACGTGGCTTGCGTAAGACTTTTGTGATCAGCTCTTGCACTATACGAGGCTTGCGTAGACTTTTGTGATCAGCTCTTGCACTATACGAGGCTTGCGTAGACCTTTGTGATCAGCTCTTGCACTATACGAGGCTTGCGTAGACTTTTGTGATCAGCTCTTGCACTATACGAGGCTTGCATAGACTTTTGTGATCAGCTCTTGCACTATACGAGGCTTGCATAGACCTTTGTGATCAGCTCTTGCACTAAACGAGGCTTGCGTAGACTTTTGTGATCAGCTCTTGCACTATACGAGGCTTGCGTAGACTTTTGTGATCAGCTCTTGCACTATACGAGGCTTGCGTAGACTTTTGTGATCAGCTCTTGCACTATACAAGGCTTGCGTAGACTTTTGTGATCAGCTCTTGCACTATACGAGGCTTGCATAGACTTTTGTGATCAGTTCTTGCACTATACGAGGCTTGCGTAGACTTTTGTGATCAGCTCTTTCACTATACGAGGAATGGTTTGCGTCTGTTCATTGCAAGCAGCCACTACACTGTCGTCTCTTGGCATACAGGCCACCTGCACCGAGCGACTGTCTCTGTGACCTGCTGGACTTTCTGGAGTGTTCCTTCTGGACCTGAAACTCAGGGTTAATGAGGATTTGTCTGAATTCAAGCCAATACAGAACCAAGAATCATCAAAAACGACCCAAATTCCGTGTTTGCATGTGACGTAACCATTGGGTTTGTCAAACCGGGAAGAGGGCCCATCTTGTGGTTGGCTATTACCATCATGTGGCTCCTCAATGGAATGTGGGATGCATGGATCTACTGGACCTCCTAGGGCTGGAGCTTTCATGATCAGTTGCACTGTAATGATGATGATGATGCATTCAAAATGTTTTTCACCCTAGTTGAGACTGAGATTCTTCCTGCTTGCATAAAAATAGTGATGGAGATTTCAACTAATCTCGACAAAAAGGCCAAGAAAGAAGTTTCTCCGTGTGTTTTCATGTCTTGTGTCGAATGTAGAGAACGTTTACATTTGTGTGTAGTTTGGAATTAATATCATGGCTTCTCACCCACTACAGACAGTTTGGTGCTCTCTTTTTCTATCGATCCACTTCCGAAGGACCTATCCTTCCTCTTTCTATTCTTCCTCTTCTTTCCTCTCTTTTTCTTCAACCAGGCCTCCGATCTTACATGTGCTTTTTCAGATTCCAAGCCTACTTGCCCAACCAAATTATATGCCAAAGCACCACTATGCTGTCACCCCTCTATTCTCTTGTATGTGGAACAGACCCCCGATATCTCATGTCATCTCATTCCCCCTCCTCCCAGTCCTTAAAGAGTACCACCCATCACTTCATGCTTTCCCATAATTCTCTGCCCCTTCACTGCTCTTACTGACCCTCTTCCACAACCCTTTTATTTAGGCTATTTATTCCATACACCATGTCTTTGTGCCCTTGTTCCCCTTTGAGCATCTTGATCACATTCTGTGAATTTGCTCGGCAAAGATTTAAGAAAACTATAAAAAGTTCGTTTTTGCAATCCTAAATTTCCCTTCACTGGTGATCCAACATGTCCACACTTTGAGTCGATAATATCAAGTAAAAGTGATTATCATGACTAAGGAAGTCCAACTCGATTGGCTGTATTCCGCTTGGGTAATCACAATATAATAATTTTCACCTCAAAAAAAAACAAACATGTAGTAGCTGAGGAGGTAAACTCTACTTAATGTGCCACATACCCCCCCCCCCCCCCCCACTCACCTCTTGCCTCACATTCTCCTCTTGCCTCACATTCTCCCCTCCCCCACTTCTCCCTCCCTCCCCCCCCCCCCACACTTCTCACTTTCCTCCTCTCACACCAAGGATTTGTGGCAATGGATAAAAGCTTGGCGTTTCATGTTCCCTTGCCAACTGTATTTAATGGACCAAAGCCATCACTGTGATGGAGCATAAGGTTCACGATGATCTTATCCGACTTGAACGGCGGTTTGTCTATTTCCAATATCATCTTGTTTTTACACCAATCCCAGTGAGGTAGATTAAAAAGCAAAGTACGATGAAGACTGATTGAAGGAAGAACAGTTTCCCCCAACACACTTCTCCATTGATGTTAGCATGTTATACACCTGGCTAAACAGAGCCTGGTGCTGGCTTAGTGGTTAGGGTGCCGGCTTGGGATCTTAGGATCCTGGGTTCGAATCCCGGTCGATCGCTGAATTAACGCCAGGGGGGCTGACTCAGCCTGTCATCCTTCCGAGGTCCGCAAATTGAGTACCAGTTCGCTGGTAATTCCCTGTGTGTCACAAGAGGCGACTAACAGGGTTGGCGGCAGGAAGGGCATCCGGCAATAAAACATTGCTTCAAAAAGGGGACCACGGTGCCTGAAAAAGGCCATCCCCTGCTCTGCGCGGAGAAATGGCCTCCAACGGTGGTTCACACCTGGCTAAACAATTGAGAGGAGACCAGGTACCTCTCTACAGGAGCCCCATCCCACAGCCATATGTTAGATTACCATACAGGCAAAGAAAATAAAAATCCTAAAGAATGTAAACTGCATGTTATACGAACACACAGTGTTCCTCTAAGCTTTTACCAAATGATATATGGAAGTACAACTTCAATGATGAGCACTGAAGTGGCAATGGCGGTAGAGTTTCCATCATACTAAAATACGTCATTTGTGTCTGTCCGTCTGTCTGATGAATTTTGACCCCAGTACATTCTGTCATTACTTATCCAATCTCAACCAAACTTGACAGGATGACCAAGGGTTACACAATGAAGGTTGTAGCGCATTCATTTGCCCCCCCCCCTCCCCAAGGGGGTTTTCTCCCCCGAGCGGGTTTTCCCCCGCCATTGCCGTCATTGGGTTGCGTGTTGTGTCTAGCCATATTAAGTTAGCTTTATCGTGGCTTTTGGCCAAAGAAGAATAAAACAAAACGAGTGAAAAACACTTCATTAAATGAACAATCTAATATCTCAACATACATTTAATAAAAACTCGTACCTGTAAATTACAGACAACTTGCTCATGTACAGGTCATAGAAAACCTGTTCTCTTGTCAGGGAAACCACGGTGCGAATGTTTGCAACAGCTTCAGTGGCGACCTACAACACAGATCGCATTTAACGGCAGGTCCAGAATAAAATACATCTAAATTAGAGTAGTGCAGACACAATCCAGACCCTAAGGTACAACATCCAAGCAATTCCTCCATACATCATCCACCAATAAAATTTTCCACATTATCAATTTTTCAGCTATTCTGTGAGTCTATCAATAGTTAGGGGTAAATGAAAACTACCTCAAATGTCTGAATGACAATCTTGCTCACTACTACTATCCCTTCGCACTGTGGAACTATCACAAGGAGGCTGAGCGTAAAAGCCTCTCACAATGGGATCGTTTACTTTGCACTCGAGTAATGATCGGCCTTTTCAAACCTCACAGAATCCAGAAGAACACAGAATATTTTGCCTCATTCTCTGAGTCTTTCATGTGCCTTTCTGCAAACTCCAGGTGTGCTGTCATGTACCTTTTTCTCAAAAATGGCTTCCGTCTGGCCACTCTCACATAAAGCCTAGATTTGTGAAGTGCTGCAGAAACTGTTGTCTTTCCAGCAGTTTCTCCCATCTCAGCCAAGTAACTCAGTAGTTCTGTCAAAGTGGTCATTGGGTTCTTGGTCACCTTCCTGACTAAGGTCCTTCTTGCCAGGTTACTCAGTTTGTTCAGACGGTCAGCTGCTGAAAGTGTCTAGGTTGGTCCATATTATTTCCATTTCCTAATGATGGAGCTCACTGTGCTCTTGGGAATGCCATTTTTGGACTATGTCTTTCAACAAGCATTTATATATCATGTATATACATGCAGCTATTTTACTTTAACTTTACAACTTTTACCCCAAAATTCACCTAGAAGCTTATACATGGCCTTTTTTCATCAATCCGTCTGGTCTATATTACGGTTGGCGACATATTGAAAGAGACATTCAAACTGATATTGAAATTGGACACTAAAATGGGAAATGGTTTAAATAAGAATGTTTCATACAACCATTTATTCTAAAATTAAGTATACATGGCCATGAAGCACAAACATTCAGGAATGTCACAGATGTTGTTTTGCCAAACTACATCAAATTCATACAAAGGGTCTGATCATCACTCTGTTGCTGACAGGCACACATTGATGTGCACCTCAACTCTGAATAGCGACATTTGCAGTGTCGAGTCTTGCATTGCTTCTGGCATGCACAACAAATCATCTCGAGGAAACTTTCTGGGATTGGACTCGGTGACATCAGAATAGGCTCTAGTCCTGAATCGCCACGTTTCCATCCAATTTCCACAGGTGCAGGAAGGTCAGGTATGGCACAATGAGCATTTCTCCATACCATGGCTTGATAGTGTACTCGCATCAAATGGAAATGAAGAGCATCACTTGTCGGTGACATTGCTTCTGGTTTACCAGTCTTTGAGAACAACATATGTCATGCTGAATCAACAGAGGTTGTTCTGTGCACATTATATATTCTGCAGACGAACGCTTCTGCAGATTTGATTGTCAACTCTGTGAGTTCACCAATGCCCAAGTTCTTCAGCAGGTTATTCAAAACTCAAAAAAAAAAGAAGTCAAAATTCGGCTTGGGAACCGGGCCAATCGAATTCAGCATACCCTAATTATGTTAAAAAGTGAGGTTCCCAACTTTCACCCAAAAATGCACCGAACATTTACATTTCTCAGAAATCTGTCTGGTCTATTATTTGCTTGCATCAATTTGGCAAATTGCTAAAGTATGCTCCTTGGCCCTCAATCTTTAAGCTCTTTCTCAAGTCAAGATATCTGTACAAATGTACTCGAGTGGAAATGGTGAATGGGTTATCACATACCTTCCCCGCTTCCTCAAGAGCATCTTTGCTTTTTCCAACATGGCCGGAAAGTGTTCTGAACTGGATGAAAGTACTGACTGCGATCACAGGAATCATAGCCAGGACTAACAGTGTCAACTGCCACCCATGAATGAATGCCAAAATGATTCCCGTTGCCAAACTGGCCAACGTCTGCAGAGCCAGGCCCATTTGCACACCACTGGCCTGAAATTAAACCACATAAAGCAAAACGTTGAGTTTGCTGTGTTCATGCTATAAACCCAGAAAATTCGCATTTTGATGCAATGGCAAAAAGGGGCACAATCCACAGCCAATAAGGAGACAGCGAAATACGTGACAATGTTACCTTCGGCATCACATTCTTTAAATGTCGGCCAATCGAGATGTAACAACTCAGGAGGGAAAAAATACAGAAATTTGTCACGACAACGTGCAAACTCCATGACAAGTGTTTCCTTATGAATAAAAAAACCTACATTTATTGTCATACACATTTATGATACCTCCTATTCCTCCTCTTTGCCACCTATCCTATACCAGTTATGTAGGTAATCTTGGAATCGGTCTTGGTTCAGTATTCCAACCTCTCTATCTCTCAAAGTTAAATTTGTATCATTTTCGGAATCACTAACAAAATGCTTAATTTTTTCAAACTGGGAAGCTCCACAGACATAATTATTTCACAGTATTATTGTTAAAATGTTGTTCCCCCCCCCCCCCCCCCCATGCCTCCTCCTCCCAAGCCCGCTCCCTCCCACAGATCTCCCGATGTCCCTGCTCTCCATCTTGTTCTCCCGCTCCCTTTATCATATGTTTTATGTGTCAGTTTGTCTTTTTGTCATCAATGTTAGCTCTTACACGAGCCTCGATCTTGCATACAAAAAAAAAGGATCAATATAATTACCTCTGCCACTGAAATTGGACGGAGGTTGTGTGTTCACCTCTGTCTGTCTATCTGTAGGCAGGATATCTCAAAAGGTTATGGACGTATTCGGACGAAACATGTTGGACAGTTGGGTGTGTGACAAGGACGAATCGATTCGATTTTGGTGAAGATCTGGATTGGAAAATTGAGAGATGGGGCCAAAAACGATATATAGCACGATATTTCAAAAAGTAGCGGCCGGATTATGACAAAACTTGGTGGACGAGTTGGTTAGGTGACAAGAACAAGAGGATTACATTTCGGTTCAGGTCCGAATCCAGATCCGGCCTATCAGTAAAAGGTAAGGTCCCACTTCTCCCCAGTTATGAGAAATTTTCTTTGTAGCAGTGGCTGCTCGACTGGACCATGCCAGAACCCCATGACGTTTGACAGTTTGATGTTAGGTTTGATGCTGAAAAAGACAGTACGTTGGCAAAAAAAGAATTTCATCAACTCTTCAGTTGATGGTGCATGCCCTCATTTTCCTTTTTGTATACAGGTGAGCTCGATATAATTTTTCCTGTCCTACATTTCCGTATTGTATAATGGAGTAACTTGTTGACGTCACTAATCCCTAACAAGGGGAACACGTGCTACTTTGATCTGCGATTCCATTGCCATTCTTTTTTCCTACATCATACTGATCGTTGAAAGCAATTGGCCGTTATGACGATGGAAAATCCCGGATGTACGTGAGCCTTCAAAATGAACAGAAAACAATATGAATTAATTCATTAATTACCAATAGCAAGAGTTTTTCTCAATTAATTTTATGTTTTACTTACCCCTTGGACTTGAGAAGCATCAGTGGCAAGGCGTGTTGTGAGCACGCCAACACCATGTCTGTGATCATCAAACCATGATATTTCCTTGCAAAGGAGACAAAACACTTGAGTAACTAGAGAGTTCATAGAACACATTACCCCATGCATACGCACTGTTTGAGAAACAAGGGCATGGGCAGGGTCTCCGAGCAGAAAATCTGATTGGTCGTGATGACGTAGAATCCTGTAAATATTCTGTCCAAGTAACATTAAAATGTAAGGGTTTTGTAAATATTCTGTCCAAGTAACATTAAAATGTAAGGGTTTTGTAAATATTCTGTCCAAGTAACATTAAAATGTAAGGGTTTTGAAAGTGTTTAAGGGTTCTGGCGGAGATATGGTCTCTATAGCGAGTGCTGTTCTACTTTATATAATGTGTACATCAAAAGTTGGCAATTTTCAAAGTAGCACAAAAACTCTATGTACACCCTAAGTTGTTAGGGTTAGGTGTGTATTCCCTGACACTGAGTGAACATTTCCCCCCCCCCCCCCCACCCCCCCACCACCCCACCACCCCATCAGTAATGAATCCTCCCGCCCCCAGGAGTCGATAAACTGATAGATTGGCCCATATGTGTAGTGTTCATGTTGTGCAGGCATAATGGGCCAAGTGTCTTCCTCCTGTTCTAAAGTTCCTTGTACGACAAGAATTTGTCCACTATTGCCTTGTGTGCCAATAATTCACATATAAAGTACAGTCTACTAATGTCTTTGTCCTGCATATAATTAATGAACAAGCTCCACTCTGTGCCTTAGAAATTTAATCACTTCACACACCTGTCTCAGCATAGCTTTGAACACCTGACCTCTCAATCGCATTGTGAGATGTTCTCCAGACTTTCCAAACATATATCCCTGCAACATAAAAATCATTTAACATAAAAGCATTTTAAACCTGTTTACATCGACTTGCTGATGCAAATAAAACGATGACATGAATGAGGTGTGGTGCTTTCCAGGACATTTTTAGTAGCAATGACAAGGCCAGAAGCACCTGGAAACATTGACAAGCAAGTTCGGTATATATTCACAGGTCTGTTGTCATTTAAAAGACAAAGAAACAAGTAAAATAAATCAAAACAAATGAAAATAATAAAAACTCACCCCGAAAGATGTACAACCCCTCAATTCACCCACACCTCTACATTCCATTCCCGACCTCCGCCCCACCCCGCTGCTCTCTCCCACACATCCTCAATTCATCCACACCTCTGCCCCACCTCCAACACACCCCTCCTCCACCTCAGCCTCCCTCACCCACCTCCTATAGGCCTACGCCCTTCCTCACCTCCGCCTCTCTCATGAAACATCCTCAATTCAGCCCCACCCCTCCCCTATTTCCCACACATCCTCAATTCATCCCCACCTCTGCCCCACCCCTCCCCTCTCCCGCACATCCTCAATTCACCCACAACTCTCTCCCACCTCTGCCCCGCCTTCCCACACATCCTCAATTCACCCACAACTCTTCCCCACCCACACCCCGCCCTTCCGCAGATCTTCAATTCACCCCCACCTCTGCCCCACCCCTCCCTCCCACACATCCTCAATTCACCCCAACCTCTGCCCCGCTCCTCCCTCCCGCACATCCTCAATTCACCCCAACCTCTGCCCCGCTCCTCCCTCCCGCACATCCTCAATTCACCCACAACTCTCCCTCACCTCTGCCCTTCCTCCTCTCTCCCGCTCAGCCTTAATTCACCCCCACCTCTCCCCAACTTCCACCCCGCTCTCCCCTCTCCCACACATTGCATTCATCAATTACCAATTGCACGTTGCCTCTGGTCGTTATTTTCTTTTTTGACATTTTGCATACAGCAGGGCAACGTTTGACTGTTCTTCAGTAAACGATGCCAGAGATTGTGATAAACAACGTGCAATTTGCTTTACAAACCAAAAAATATAACTTACCTGCAAGAAGAATGCAAAAAATGAGATGACCCCGAGAATTAAAAACATTGCAGAGTACAAGGCAGTATCAGCTCTTCTTGCATCTGAATCTGTTTTCCCAAAAACCTGTAGAAATCAATATGACAAACATCAACATCAATTTTTTATTTCGATACAAAATCAAGGCTAATCAAAGAGCGAAACAATAGAAGTAAAGCAACAATGGCAGGTAAACAATCAGGAATGAACAGATGGCCGAGCAGGATTATCTGGACACTTGCTTCTGAGGCGTCTACTGTCTAGCCTGGATTTATTTTACTTTTTTGTACACAGAGTCAAGGCTCATGGAAGAGCGAGTTGAACAGTAGAAAGTGCAGTATAAAGACAAGGGGGAAATGCCAACAGCAGGGCAGAGGGAGAAAATACATGGAGACAGACAAACAAGGGATGCGGGGAATGATGAGGGGTAGGGAAGAACGCAAGAGGTGGACAAGATGGATACAGAAGCTATTTATTTTTGTTTGGGAAAGGGGGGTGGGGGCGGGGGGAGTTAACTGGTGGAGAAAATATCATGGTTTTGGATGGGGGGTGATCTGATATGGTGTGGAACAGCTGTTTTGAATACCTGGAGGGAAGAATATGGATTTGAATCTCAGCCCAGCTATAAACTTTAATCCTGGTGTTTCACAGGCAGGTGGTTTTATTTATTTATTTATTTTGTATCCAGAAGGTCGTGGAACAGCTATAGCAGAATGGAAGGGAACAAAATGGAAAAGGGGGGAAACACCAACAGCAGAATATAAGTGAGAGTGAGATTAAGGGGAGGGGGAGTAAGACATATGGGGGTGAAGAAGCTGCACACAAGCTCAATGACATATTGTCGGACCCCGACATTCGTGGACCCGGCACATCCACGGTTCATACAGTGACCTGCTTCGACATTCGCGGCTCTGTGCTTCACGTATTTGCGGTTTTTTCACAGACGCAAAAAAACATTTTCCACCCAGCCAAGGACTTACATGGACGGTACTTTGTACTTGGTTGATTATCCCTTTGCACCTATATGGGTACGGATCTCAGGTTAACATCGTCGACATGTTTTATTTAAGGAAAAGGCCTGGTTCAGAGACCATCGCAAAACCTCTGGACAGAGAGGGAAGGGAGGACGATTATAGATGGGTTATGACATGGGGAGTGGGGTTGCTTTGTTTCTTTCATCATTATTTAATTTACTGTGAGCTGTGCATGATTATTTAATTATATGTCTATTGTTTTGTTTTAAGTCTGACGATTCCTTTAGGCCACACTCAATTATTGTGTAATATATGGTGTAAATAGTGTGTAGATCAACGAGGCTGGTTTGTATGTAAGTAAAAAATAAACTTGTACATGTATGTAGGAGTGAAGGATTAGGTGGGTTAGTGGTGGATAGAAAAGATTGAGGATTGAAAACACGACATGGCAGTGAAGAAAGAATGAGATTGGAACAACACAGATGCCGCAGGGGGAATCTATCGGAACAAAGTTGTGCTGACCTTTACCTTGGCCTTCCATTATTCTTGCCTGGCCAGCACTAGCCTTCTTTAGCTATGCGAAGACACTTCTTGTACATTTTGAAATCTTCGAGCGCATTTCAACCCAAGCGATGACCAGTTGATTTGCCAGGCTCAGTGGAATAATGGTTAGAGTGTCTGCTCTGTGTTTGGGAGGTCAGTTTTAAAAGTATCTGGTATCACTCGGCCAGGGTTTGAATCCAGCCCTGGCCATCATATCAGGACTTTAACTAGAACGACACTCTTTGTCATCACGACGTCGACCGATATGCCTCCGCCCACATTATTCATCATTACAATACTTGTACCAAGTTTGATTTAAATCGATTCAGCTGTTCTCAAGTTATCACATTTCTACCTGACATGACCTCTGACCTTTGACCTCTTCACCCCAAAATTGAATCAGTTCATAATTACATCATTATACATACCTGTACCAACTTTTAATTTCAATCCCTTCAGCTGTTCACAAGTTATCACATTTTACCTGACATGACCTCTGACCTTGGGACCCCAACATCTAATAATTTAATCTTTACATCATTATACATATCTGTACCAAGTTTGAATTAGATCCCTTTGGCCGTTCTCAAGTTATAGACATATTACAGACTTTGACCTTTGACCTCTTGACCCCAAAATCGAATCAGTTCATCTTTACCTCATTATACATACCTGTACCAAGTTTGACTAAGATCCCTTCAGCCGTTCTCAAGTTATAACGGCAACGAAAACCTATCACGGACGAACGGACGGACAGGTGACTTCCGTCGGCGGAGGCATAAAAATGGTATGTGCTGCTTCTTTGCTTGACACTCAGCCTTTAAATCCGGATGTGGATCCAATAATTTTTCCAGCGATTCTTCACCATTGAGTGATGGGGCGAAAACCGATATACTGTATACAGTAGCATGACATCTCAAAAGGTGGTGGACGCATTCGGACAAAACTTGGTGGACAGGTTGGGTGTGTGCCAAGGACAAGTCGATTCGATTTGTATACATACCTGTTGATCATTATAGTCGATCATTATACATACCTGTACCAAGTTTGAATTAATATCACGTCAGCCATTCTCAAGTTATAGACCTTGGTGGACAGTCCGAAACAAGATCTGGTCTATCACTGGGACACAAAATGTAAACACTTCAGGCCTGGCGGAGGTATGCTCTCCACCGAGTACTGTTCTAGTTGTATATAGGGTTTGCGTGTTGCCAATTCCCTCTGTGTCTTTTAATTCGCTTTGTATGTTCTGAACTGCTCATCTCGTCCACTTTTTCCCACATATTCAATAACCCTTTACATTTTAAGAAAACGTGTTTGAGCCATCTGCTTCCCGTGCGTGTGCAGTCAATTTTAGCTCATTTTGGCAACCTTGGGAAATGGTTATGTTGTAGAATAATTGAACGCAGTGCAGGAAGAGATCATTTGGCCATTTCCTGGGATGAAAGGTTCCGGTGCTGAGGCATACTGTGTTAACGGAACCTCACACGTCACATTATTATTATTATTATTATTATTATTATTATTATTATGATAAAAACAACAACATTGGTGGAAATGGGAAAAGTCATTCTCACCCCAATTATTTTTCCAAAGAAGAATCCAAAGGCAGGGGGTACTCCCCCATTCAAAATGGCTGCGAACAAGCCAAAAACAATGAAAACAACCTCCGGTTTGTTCCATGCTAGAATCTTCCAAAAGGATATTTTGGGCAAATCGTCCTTCTGGAATAAAAATAACAAATAAATATAAACAAAATAAATGAAATAAAATAAAATAAATTAAAATATGGGTTTCAGTATACAAGAAAAACAACACATCCATAACACATTTCACCCACAAATCAAACAGAACTTGTAGCTTCGCTAGAAGGCCACAGTGCGGTGCTTAATGCAGGCCTGGTGGAGAGCTCACCGGAAGTACAAATAAGGAAATGAGGATGGGTTATAAAGAGGAATGTTAAACTATGCTAGGCATCTTACTATAATTCACCAAATGTCCGTCCGTCCCTCCGTCCGTTCAAAGGTACCGCAAAAACGGCTGAACCGATCGCAACGATATTTTGGGTGGGTAATCCTGGGATCTCCTGGAGTAAAATAGGCTATATTGTTTTTCCAATTTCAGCTTTGGCCTCCAGCATTTTCAGGTTTGGACTCACGCATAACGTTATTTTCCCGGGTGCCGCACAAACGGCTGCACTGATCGCTGCACAGCTGCACCGATCGTTGCACGGCTGCACCGATTGGACTCAGTGACCTCGGACAAAGACCTTTTATAAGGACATGGGTTGAATCCCTGCTTGATAGAATGCCAACCCCCTCCCCGCCATCACGGTCATCTCTTCAACTCACAATCCCACGAGATATGCGGAAAGGACGACCCAAAACCAATTATCTTCTTTTTGATTCGTATATAAACATCAAAAGTAAATAATGACCTCGGCCAAAGTTCAAATGATGTGTTTAATCTCTACATGAGAGAATTCCACATAGCTATTTGGGCGGTGTATAAGCCAACAGATCGCTGTCTCCATCGATCTTGCCGAGGCCGTAACACCTATCGGCTCAAAATCCTTTTAACTGTTGACTTGGTAGTTTTTACAATGAAGGAAACATTAACAATGTTGTTAAAAGTTTATTTTGTGATTAATTTGTGATTGGAGTTATGTTGTTTGGAATGAAAAAAGAGATATCGAGTTCAAGTGAATGACAACATGCCGTGATGGTTTCTATTTTCTGAATGTGAACTTCACGGATCGCCATATGCAGATTCGCCACGGACCCACGAACGATGTTTCTATATGTGAACGTACCTGTTTGTTTGCGAACGGGTACGTTTTTCATGAAGTCGTTCACGAACTTGCTGTCCATGTCTGACGTGCGACTGGAGGTGCTACAGGAATGTGGAATTTATTGGTTTCATGCTTTGGCATTTTCCGTATCTGCATTGCCTGTTTGCTTCTGGCCTCTCACCCCTGCATAGCACAGGTATCTCATTAGTTTCAATAACAAGATAAAGGAATTACAGCAATCGTAAGGAGGGAGGCCCCCGACATGGTCGCTGTAAGGGAATCCTGGTTTAAGGATTGCCAATGAATGCCAAGCTGGAATAAAGGCAGATTGAGAGTTTGTAGTAAAGTGGAAGCGAGTATTAAATTGGAGAAATGCACGTAAAACATACTTTGATCACAAAAGGGCAAATAATATTCAGAATAGCAATTTTACCTCACACAAGTGTCGAGGCACGTGGAATAGGAGAACAGCAGGGGCCGAGGAAGCAACAATACAACATGGATCCTTCCCCCCCCATACACACGCACACAAGAGATCAGCTGTTCACCACCATCTCTTATCCTCCCCCATCCAAAACCTTGATCTTTTCTACCCCCGCTAATTTCGGTCCCCTTGTGTTTTATACCTCTCCTCCCCCCCCCTCCCCCTCCCACGCCTCCTGCCCCCAAGCCCTCTCCCTCCCACACTTCTCCCTGCTCTCAAATGTTGTGGTTGTGTGCTTCCCCTTCTCTCCCCATCTTGTCCTCCGCTCCCTCTTTTTGTATATTTTGTTTGTCTGGCTGATTTGTTTGTGAAATAAATGTTAGCTCTTTCACGAGCCTCGATTCAGTATACAAAAAAAAACACACCCTCCGCCCCGCCCCCCCCCCCCCCCACACACACACACACACACACACACACACACACACACACACACACACACACACACACACACACACACACACACACACACACACACACACACACACACACACACACACACACACACACACACACACACACACACACACACACACACTCCCTCCCTCCCTCTTCCCTCCCCCCAAACCTATCACTTGTAGTTTACCTCTTGTTCATCCGTTTGACTTTTCACACGTTTCGTGGACTTTTTACGCTTCCCCCTGGCAGAAGATGCAAGCCTTGTGCTCAGTTTTCGGCTCAGTTTCCTTACTAGTGCCCCCGGATGAATGTCCACAATATCCAGCTCCTCAATAATCGGTTGCTCTTCATCATCCTCAATATCCTCATCATCTGGCTCCACTTTCTCTTGCTTATCTGTTCTGTTCACCGTCTGAAATGTAGATGATCAGGAAAAGGTCACACAGTCACATGACAGTCATATGACAGGTATGAAAACACCATCTCCTGCCTGAGTTTAGTCCCCCTCACAGAATTCTTGATGGAACATAGTGCTGTCTAACCTGTGGGTCACATGTTGGTGGGAGGTGGAGGGGAGACCGCGACAGGAAAGAATATGCAAAGGTAGTGGGGAGAGTGTCTAAATATGAAGAGGATGGAGAAGAATATGAGTAGAGGGGAAGAAAAAGAGCATGAGGAGAGGAGATAGGGAAGAACATTAGGAGAGGGCAAGGGGAGAAGATGAGGAGAGGAGATAGGGAAGAACATTAGGAGAGGGCAAGGGGAGAAGATGAGGAGCGGAGAAGGGGACGGGCATGAGGAGAGGGGAAGGGGAAGAACATTAGGAGAGGGCAAGGGGAGAAGATGAGGAGAGGAGAAGGGGAAGGGCATAAGGAGAGGAGAAGGGGAAGGGCATGAGGAGAGGAGATAGGGAAGAACATTAGGAGAGGGCAAGGGGAGAAGATGAGGAGAGAAGAATGGGAAGGGAATGAGGAGAGGGGAAGGGGAAGAGCATGAGGAGAGGAGATAGGGAAGAACATTAGGAGAGGGCAAGGGGAGAAGATGAGGAGAGAAGAATGGGAAGGGAATGAGGAGAGGGGAAGGGGAAGAACCCAATAATATAACTTTGTGAGAGCGTGCTTTGCCACTGAGTTACATTCCCATGTCGATTATTCCATCAGCTCACAGCAGAACAAGTTATATGAATACGTGCAGATGCAATCCCAAGGATACCATTGACATTCAAAAACATGTCGAAGATCTACAAATGGTGAAAAAGGAAGGTGGGGGAGATGTAATAATAAAAAAACTGAAGAGAAAAGGGGTGAAATACCACTAACTTCACCCTTCTCCATGAAGCATCTGTGGGTATAAGCACAACTATTAATGAGGAAGCAGTTATTACGAACAATAAAGGGAACCTCCGCCCTCCGGGTGAGAGTATACCCTTCTCGGCCCACCTAGCGTGGCCAATGTGCTACGGCACAGTCTGAGGAACGCACTTTTAAGATTTATTCATTTTTGAAATTTTATTGATCACAACATATGATACTCCATATAATATAACAAGATAAAGTTAAAGGAAAATCATATAACCTTTATCATTAGATAAAGAAATATGATTTGTAATACCAGCTTCCACCAAAGGTGTCGCTATTTGCACTGCATGTCAATTTTAGAGTTTCGGTGATATCCACCATTGCTCCATTATTGTAAGAGATATATATATATATATATATATATATATATATATATATATATATATATATATATATATATATATATATATATATATATATATATATATACAGTGAAACCTTGACTTACGAGTGCACCAACTTACGAGTTTTCCGAGATACGAGCCGTTGCTCGGGCGGTTTATTGCTTTGAGATGCGAGCCGAGATCTGAGTTACGAGCTTACGCCACCCGCCACCAGGTGGGTTCCGGTCACGTGGTTATCTTGCCGTGCAAGCATCTCTCTGCCGTATATCGCTGCTGCTTTGTTTTCGCATTTTGGTTATTTTGGAGCTTACGCCACCCGCCACCAGATGGGTTCCGGTCACGTGGTTATATTGCCGTGCAAGCATCTCTCTGCAGTATATAGCTGCTGCTTTGTTTTCGCATTTTGGTTATTTTGGAAAATTTCTTAGTTTTAACCATGGGTCCTAAGAAATTGAGTGCCAAGGGCAGTACTGAGAAGAAGAAGAGGATGATGTGCTTGGATATAAAACACGCAATCGTCGAAAAACATGAGCGAGGTGTGCGTGTTGTCGACTTGGTGAGGCGGATGTGAAGGCAGCTGAAGATTTTATTGTAACTTTTGCCGAACTGATAGAAGCCGAACGATACATCCCCCAGCAAATCTTCAACTGTGACGAGACAGGGCTCTTCTGGAAAAAGATGCCGAGGGGGACGTATATAACGGCAGAGGAGAAGAGCATGCCAGGCCACAACTTGTTCAGAGTGCCGGCGATAGCTCGCCTTCTCTTTGTGGAAAACACGGTGAGATCCTTAACATCCAACAACTAATGGGACGCAAACGGGGCGCCCAGTTTAGCGGTACACACATTGATGAATCACCCTGCCTGTGATTCACCCATGACAGGTTATATAGCTGGGTCGGGATTCAAACCCAGGCTGGACAGTTTAGAGTCAAGTGTGCGTACCTCCAGGCTCCAGTCCAGGCCATCCTGCCAACTTGTATGCTGCATACAGGTGAAATATAAAGCGCGAGATATTTTTATATATACTGTATATTAAAAAAAAAATTGGTGTGGTTTTTGGCGGGCTGGAACGGATTAATAGCATTTCAATGCATTTTAATGGGGAAATTTGATTTGAGAAACGAGCAAATTGAGTTACGAGCTCGGTCACAGAACGAATTAAACTCGTAAGTCAAGGTTCCACTGTATATATATATATATATATATATATATATATATATATATATATATATATATAGATATATATATATATATATATATATATATGTATATATATGTATGTATATATATATATATATATATATATATGTATATATATATATATGAGCCCTAAGGCTCATATACAGACTTGGCATTTAATATGGAATATTTTTTTTTTTCTTGACTTGGGTTTACTTTCTTAACTCAGTATATCAATCTGGTGAGTTTCTTTTACACTTTGGTGATTTATTTGTTAAAAGAACCATGTCACTGATTGTCTGTCGCAGCAAGAAGTCAACAACAGGATTATATCACAGGTGGCGTGGCAAAATGTACGGACAGGTGCATTTGATGATTGGCTTCACAGACAGGTATACAAGGGATGTTGCGTTCTGTATTAGTGGAAAACAACTGCTGCACATCTCCAAAAGTTATTGCCGCTTCCTCTGGAGATGGTCCATCAACTCGACAATGCTGTTTGTCATGGAGTGGTGGCTTTACGAAATTATGGCATGAAACAACGTGCTATTGCTCGGCAGTATGGCATCACTCAAGGTCAGGTGTCAAGATCCTGAAACGAAATGCTCAGAGGGGTGTCCCTACTCCAATACCGAGGCCAGGACATCCCCGCAGAACCACAAGGAGGGATGATCGCCAACTGCACCGGTTAGTCCGCAATGGCCGTACCAAGTCAGCTAATCGGCTTAGGGCTGAGTGGCAGCAACTGACAAATGTGCCTGTATCCAGAAGGCCAGTCAACCAATGACTGGTTCAAGCAGGCTATCGTGCCAGGCATCCCCTGAGAAAGCCACGCCTGACCAGACAACACCGCCAGCGCCGATTGCAGTGGGCCAGAGAGCACCGTCAATGGCAGCCAGGACACATGAATCACGTGATCTTCAGTGACAAGTCTAGATTTCTGGTCTATCGTCAAGATGGCCACGTCTGATTGCGCACACAAGTGCATGAAGCCTACAACAAAGATTGTATAATGCCAAGAGTCCAAGCTGGAGGTGGTGGGGTGACCGTTTGGGCTGCTTTTCATGCAGGGGACAAAACTGACCTGGTTTTTCTGAATGGAAACCTGAACCAGTTCAAGTACAGGGCCATTCTGGAAGAAACATTGCTTCCATTTGCTCGTGCAGCCTTTCGAGGAAACTTTGTCTTCCAAGATGACAATGCACGGCCCCATCGTGCTCGCATGATCCAACACTTTCTTGCTGACTGTGGTGTAGAGCATATGGAGTGGCCTGCCATGTCCCCAGATATGAATCCGATAGAGAACTTGTGGGCAGAATTAACGCATCAAATCGACCACTTGGACCAGCAGCCGACCTCTGTGCGTGAATTGCAGCAGGCTATTGTCACTGCATGGCAAGCGTTTCCTGTCCAAACCTTGGCAAATCTCGTGAACAGCATGCCTCAACGTGTACGTGCTCTCCTGAATGCTCGTGGGGGTTACACGAAGTACTGAACTGTAATTTTACTGTCCGTAATCCCAGTCGTAATTTAACTTTTGTTAAAAAATTTTTTGGCTAATGTGCAAAATAAAGAGATACTTCTGGAAAACGTACAGAAGTTTAACACAGTACTGTCCATGAATTGAGTTCGATATCAGTTTACATAACTTTCAAGGATCAATTTATTTGTTTGGAAATGTCAAATGTGGTTTTTGTTTCTTTTAAAGGTCACATTAACAAAATCTGGAATAATTTCAACATAATTCCAATGAACTTTTGGTTCGAAGACATCTTGAAAAGTAAGTTCACCCCCACAAAAAAAATATTCCATATTAAATGCCAAGTCTGTATATATTTGTTCATATTGCACTGACCAATTGGGTGTTTGTCTTTCACAGAATCATTATTCGTGTCTATTGTTATCGCATCTATCCACATCAGCAAGTAACGGTCCAGCTCGGACTCGGTGGTGCAGTGTCTTAATCACACGCCTTCCTCACCTAATGACTCAACATATTATTTGACTCTTCTATCTTCAACAGCGGTGATTACAATATTGGTGAATACTATATTGATCATGGTGCTATTCTTTTTTTTGTCAGCAAGCAATGGCCCCTCTAGGTTGTGCTGCATCTAAAGCGCATTTCCAAGAACCTGCTGCAGCACATTGCCACCATACGTGGGCCAATAATGGTACTCCTGCCTGGATGGTGGGAGTGCCAGCTGGTATTTATAATGAACAGGTATCATCAAAGATATCACTGCTGATAGAAGGGAAGAACAATTTGAATGACAATGTTTAAAAAAGGGATAAAAAAGCAACACCAAAACCTGTTAATTACCTCCTCCACCAAAGGTGGATGGATTAGGGTTAGAGGAACCTCTTTCTCTTTCTCCTCCTCTTTCCTCTTCCTCCTCTTTCTGAACCTCCTCTTTCTGGATGGGGGTTATGTTTTCACCCCAGGCTGTCTGTCTGTTTATTTGTCCGTTTGTGAACAAAATATCTCAAAAAATTGTGGAAGGATTCGGACGAAATTTGGCAGAGATGTAGCCTATGTGACAAGGACGAAATGATTAGATATTGGCGAAGATCCGGATCCGGATACTAGAATTTTGAAAGTGATTCTTCACCATTGGGAGATCGGGCCAACAGCGATACATAGCAGGATATTTCAAAAAGTTATGGATGGATTTGGACGAAACCTGGTGGAGATATTGTGTGTATGAAGAGTCGATCTGGCTCTGGATCCGGCTGGTATAATTTTTTATGTGATTCTTCACCATTGGGAGATGGCGCCAAAAACTATATACAGCAGGATATCTCAAAAAGTTGTGGACGGATGATTTTGATTAAATGTGATTCTGTATTGTGATTTTCTGGGCTAGTCTGGGATACCAAAGGTAAACTGTTCATCTGGTGGAGGTATGCTCTCTACTGAGTGCCGATCTAGTTTACCTGCTGATTCACAAGCTGGCAATATACACCACCACGAGCCATGAGCTCATCATGGGTCCCTCGTTCGCCAATAGCACCATCCACAAAGCCAGCAATCAAATCCGCCGTGCGTACCGTGGACAGACGGTGGGCAATTACAATGGTGGTTCTTCCCTTTCGAGCCTGTATGGACATCATGCAAGGAGAAAAATTAGATATACAGTATATATATACACACTGTATAATGCCAACATTCGCGGGGGATGCATCCCTGAAAAATGCTACAAATGTCCAATCTACGAATAT
This sequence comes from Myxine glutinosa, assembly GCF_964187855.1. Taxonomy (NCBI): domain Eukaryota; kingdom Metazoa; phylum Chordata; class Myxini; order Myxiniformes; family Myxinidae; genus Myxine; species Myxine glutinosa. The sequence continues at coordinate 69,736,459 of NC_136272.1, read as the reverse complement.
CGGGGCATCGTTTCAATCTAAGAATATCGGGGCATTGACCTTGTCCAATGCTGACTGCACAATGGCCTCACTCTCTGTGTCGAGGGCAGATGTTGCTTCATCAAGCAGGAGAATGCGAGGGTTTCGCACGAGTGCACGTGCGATCGCAATTCGCTGCTTTTGCCCACCAGAAAGCTGTGCTCCTCTCTCGCCCACCATTGTCTCAAATTCCTGTTTTGGGGAGGGGGGGGGGGGGGGAGAAAATGAGGGGGTGGATACAGGATATCACAGAAACACTCTCCGACATGCAGAGAAAAGTTATTAATCAAATTAGACCTTCATTGCAAAATGGATGGAAAGGAAGATTTACAAAAGAAAACATCGAATTATAACATTGGGGAACCGCAGCCATGTTCTGTCAGTCCATGTCCATTTCTTTTTGAAACCACTTGCCATGTCTATCGCATCTGTCAAATAACTTCATGAATAAAGTGTGCTATCACTCCTTCACTGGAGCGGGACAGCTTGGAGGTGTGCACACTTACATTTAAGCCGTCTGGCCTGGGTTTGAATCTTGACCCAGCTATAAACCGTCAGAGGTGTTTTGCTTCCAGGATGATGCACACATATTTTAGAAGGACCTTAGTTGGAGGACATCCATAGCAGGATATTAAGTCATGGGACCAGTCTGCAGTACCTGCTGTTGATATATTTTAAAGATCCCACACTCCCACAGTATCTTCTACAAAGAGCTGTCCTTCTGGCCAAATTTCTAATTCCTGACAAACAGTGCAGGGGTACTGAATTAGTGGCACTGCCACTCACAGACCAAATTCATTTATTGGATTTTCAAACAGTGCATTTGCCATGGAAATTGCTCCGAGCATTCTACAGATCCTATACTAATACGGCATAGTTAATAAGATAGCAGAATACAAATTGCATCCATGATGTTGTTAGGAGCCATTTAATATCGCTCTTCTCCAAGCCTCGACTATTAAAATTAAAAGCCTTTTAAAACAATTATTAGGGCTATAACAATGACACAAAATGCAAGTTCCTAGTGTAGACCATCTGGTCCTCTTGTGGGCACAGGTGTTGAACATTGCATATGTTCCAATTCTGACATAATCTGGTACAAAATGGCAGTGTATAAGTAAGGGCCCATTGGGCACCAATCCGTGCTGCGTATCATGCTAGTTGGCATTGAGCAAGTACATGGAAGTGTGTCGGTTCAATGTTAGAACACCAATATCCTAAATAATAACGAGAACGGCACTCAGTAGAGCACATACCTCCTTCAGACTGAACAGTTTACGTTTTGTAATCCCAACGATAGACCAGATCTGATCCGGAACTCTACCAAAATCTAATCAGATTGTTTTTGTCACCTACCCAAATCATCCACCAAGTTTTGTCATAATCCGTCAATAACTTTTTGAGATATTTTGTTAACAGACCAAGAGACAAACAAGACGTCATGTGGAGCACGATACTTGCAAAATACGCCCCCCTCCCTCCCCAAGAAAAAAAATTCCATTGATACAGCAAATTGTCCATTTCATCAAGATTAAAATTGACAATCTTGATCAAAGCTCCGGTCAATCGGAAGAAAATTGACGATTTTTCAGATGAAAATGATGATTTTGGAAGGTTGACCTTGAGTTGACCTTTGATCTTTTGACCTCAAAAATAGTTGGTTTCCCTATTTAGTGACTCAATGTGCAAGTGCTGTTCAATTTTCAAGTCAATCGGATGAAAATTGACTTTTTTTTTCAGATAAAAAGTGATGATTTTGGAAGTTTGACCTTGGGTTGACCTTTGACCTTTTGACCTCAAAAATAGTACGTTTCCAAATTTAGTGACTCGATATGCAAATGCTGTTCAATGTTCAAGTCAATCGGTTGAGAATTGACGGCTTTTTAGATGAAAATCGATTTTTAAAATTTGACCTCGAGTTGACCTTTGACCTTTTGACCTCAAAAATAGTATGTTTTCCAATTTAGTGACTCGATATGCAAATGCTGTTCAATTTTCAAGTCAATCGGTTGAGAATTGATGGCGTTTTAGATGAAAATTGATGAGTTAAAAAATTTGACCTTAAGTTGACCTTTGACCTTTTGACCCCAATTTAGTGACTTGCTATACAGATGCTGTTCGATTTTCAAGTCAATCGGTTGAGAATTGACGGCTTTTTAGATGAAAATTGATTTTAAAAATTTGACCTTAGGTTGACCTTTGACCTTCTGACCCCAATTTAGTGACTTGATATACAAATGCTATTCAATTTTCAAGTCAATCGGATATAAAATGGCGATTTTAGAAATCTGACCTCCAGATGACCTTTGACCTCAAAATCAATAGGCTTCTCGATTGGGACGACTTATACCACTTGGTGAAGTTTCGTGACGATCGGTTTAGAATTGTGAGCTGTAGGCCGGTGACAAACAAACAGACAGACAGAGAAACAGACAAACAGACAGAACCACAAATGGAACCGACCAATATACTTGAAAAATCTTCGATTTTGCAAGTAACAGACAGACAGGGGTGAAAGCATAATGTCCATCCACCTTCGGTGGTGAAGGTAAAAACGCCAAATTGTTTTTTTTTTATTTGCTTGCACAGTCAGATGACACAAACTTTTAGTTGATGTCGAATATAAACTTGGGTTTGGCAAATGCAACTTAATTGGTTCCTCGTCTCACTTTTTTTCGATGAGGAATAACCGACCGACCGACGCGATTGAAATACATACGTCTGGCAGGGCCATGATGAAGTCGTATGCATTGGCTTCCCGTGCTGCCTGTTCCATTTCATGCAACGTGACATTTGGCCGCCCATATCGTATGTTCTCTGCAACGGTCGTAGCAAAAAGAATGGGCTCCTGGCTTACGACGCCAATATTCTCCCGTAACCAACGGACGTTGAGCGACCGTATGTCACGTCCATCAACGGAAATCTGCACGCGGATAAAACAGCACAGCAGCCGTCTGACAATGCTGTGGGAATGAATAAATCCCTTTTTCTCCCGGACATTACTCCTAATGCAAATTGGGAGATGAGTGAACATAAGTTTGTGCTTTTCACCAAACTGTCAAATTTAATGTGTGCCTTTTCAATAACCATGATTTATTAAATATCCACTTTCCCCATCCCATAATAACCATAGCCCATATCCACTTCCCCCATCATATACGAAGAGGGCATAGTTAATAAGGGTTTTAAAAGGTGTACGTATGAAATTTTACATACATATGAAATATGAAACACATGATATATGAAATATGTACACCTTTTAAGAACTCCTCAATAACCGTAGCTTATGGTTTCATAAAATATCCATTTTTCCTAGCCAATGATATTCATAGCTCATAATAATAATAATCATAATATCCATAGTCCATATCCCATAATAATAATAATCATAATATCCATAGTCCATATCCCATAATAATAATAATAATCATAATATCCATAGTCCATATCCCATAATAATAAATACACAACACACACGCACACTGCAGCATGTAACAAATAATCCATAACCCTAACTCGATAATATAACAAAGATATTAACGATATCATTATTGGATGTATTGATTTCATATACTCTTCCGTCTAATATACTCTTTAAAATCCCAAATTTAAATAAATTAACTGCAAAAAACGCATATCAGCACCTTCATAATATTTCCAAAATATATACACTTCCTCCCCTCCTCCCTAATCCACCCCCCCCCCCCCCCCCACATATCATTTCATTTTCACATCTTGCAAACTTTCCAACTTTCCCTCTCCATTCACCATATTTTGACATATTGTAATTTTAACATTTTGGTATACAGTACTTTGTTGGCATATTGGTGTCAATTAATTAATTAATTATCTCCGATCATCAAACACTAAAAGAGAGCCAACGAATATGTTTTAATTTTATTAAAATTATGTTAATTTATGTTATGTATGTTATTTTATGTATGTTTTTTAATTGTTATTTATGTTATTATATTTATTTCTTATTATGTTATTTATGTATAAATACATAAATAATATGTTATTTATGTATTTAATTTATGTATGTTATTTATGTTAAATTAAAATTTTATTATGTGTTCTATTTTAAGTAAGTGTTTTATTATTTTGTGGCAATCATCCCCATCGAGTATATTGATAAATAGTATGTTGGAATTCAGTTATTGTCATAAATATCATTGTTGAGCAGAAATGAAATGATACACCTCTCTTAACGCTCTTGTACGAGCACCGAGCACCTCCTGAGCCACAAATCATTTTGAGATTGTAGTAAATTATTTTTCCATTCACTTTTTGCAACCATCAAAGTTTTGTGTCCATTCAAGGATGTTTGTTTTTTACATCCTTGAATTCATTTGTAATTAAATTTATTTGCCAATTTGTTTTATCTACTTGCGTTTTGGTTATTTCTTCAATAAGACTTATTTGATATTTTTCACATTCATGATATTTTATTTAATTAACACAATAAATCATACTGTCTCAGAATAAAGTCACCAATCAATGTGTTAAAACAATTGTAGGAAACTGAACCCTGCCCAAAATTCATTTTGGCCCAATGCCCAGACTTCCTGGTTTTTTGGGGGGTTTTTTTTGGGTTGCTCGGGCAACCTGCCTGCATGTCTGGCTTAAAACTTTCACATGAAATTTTTTTACATTCAAGTAATGATATATAGTCTGAGAGCCCTCAGGCTTTTAATTAGACACACAAAAGGTTTGCCTAATCCAGGGTATAAATAGTGATGGTCGAGTGCAGGAATGTGAATTTTTTTGTATTTTTTTTTGTATACAAGATCGAGGCTCGTGAAAGAGCGAACATTAATCACACAGAAAGACAACCCGACACATAAAACATAAAACATCGGGAGCGGCAGACAAGATGGGGAGAGAGGGGGAAGGACAAAAACACAACATTTGAGAGCAGGGACCGAGAGACATGGAGACATCGAGAGATCTGTGAGAGAGAGAGGGCTTTGGGGGGGGGGGGCATGGAAATGGGGGGGGGGTGGGAGAGGTATAAAACATATGGAGACTGCCAGGACTTCCAGGAAAGAAGTTGGAATTTCAAACAAGGTGGATCTGGGGTGAATTAGCGGGGGTAGAAAAGATCAAGGTTTTGGATGGGGGAAGATAAGAGATGGTGGTGAACAGCTGTTTTAAAGACCTGGAGGGAGGAGTGGGATTGAAGGGAGTGAGGGAGTTTGTTCCAGAGGCGGGAGAAAAGAGGAATGAAAGAGGGAAGGTGAGCAGAGAGCCGAGATTTCGGCAGTTTAACCATCAGAGGGTTTCTGGCAGATCTTGTGCGACCTGTAGGAATATTAGGGGGACAGAGCACAGAGAGAGCTGGGGGTGCAAGGCCAGAGAGTAGTCGGAAGAAGACAGAAAGACCACCTACCTGCCTGCGGTGAGAGAGTGAAAGGCCCTCAGAGATAGCTTCATCGCGGGAGATTCCAATAATTCTGAAAGCTTTGGTTTCAACAGCGTGAAGCCGAGCTAGGTGTGAGGCAGGAGCACCGGCCCATAGGGGAGAACAGTATTCCACTTAGCTGCGGATGAAAGCCTTGTATGTGGTGAGGAGCTCAGGTGTGCCGAGGAAGGACTTCGCACGACGGAGGATGCCCAGTCGGCGACTGGCTTTGGAGGCCAGCTTGGAAATGTGGTTTTCCCAAGAAAGATCATGGCAGATAGTGAGACCCAAAAGCTTGAGCGACAGAACTTCTTGGAGAGGATTGTTGAGAAAGTAGATGGGAGGGTTGTCCAGTCGATCTTTTCGGAGAGACATAGTAAGAGTGTGAGATTTGTCAGGATTTAAAGACATGTTCCACTTGTTTGACCAGTCTGTGATTTTGTCCAAGTCTTCAGAGAGTGAGGAGGCTGCAGACTGCCGATCTGAGGGAAGAGGAATGGAGAGGCAGAGAGTGGAGTCATCAGCAAAGAGATAGAGAGGATTTTCCAGAGAGTCGGAGAGATCATTGCTGAAGACCAGAAAAAGCACAGGGCACAGAATACTGCCTTGGGGAACTCCAGCCTGAACAGGAAGGGGAGATGAGAGAAATCCATTCAGGGCCACACGTTGACTACGACCAGAGAGGAAGTCAGCAAGCCATGCATGGAGATTTCCATGGATACCATAGGAGGAGAGTTTGGTGTGCAGAGCTGGGTGCCAGACCGTATCGAAGGCACATATGTCAAGGGAGACAGCTCTGATTTCCTGTTTGGCATCGAGTACCTCCATCCATTGTTGAGACAGCAGAAGCAGCATGTCCAGAGTAGAGGGACCTTTTTTTTTTCTTTTTTTTTTGGTCTGAAAGTGACCTGGTAGAGTGACCTGGTCTGAAACCAAATTGATGATCAGAGATCGAGCCATTGGAGAAGAGGAAAGATTTCATATCCGAGGCAATTATGGATTCCATGACTTTGCTGATAATTGGGAGCAGGCTGATTAGTCTGTAGTTGCAAGGATCTGTTTTTGCACTTTTTTGTGTAAAGCGGTAATGTTTGCTGATTTCCAGGATGCTGGCAGATGACCTTGAGCAAAAGAGAGGGTGAAAACAACAGAGAGAGGGTGAGATAGAGCAGCGGAGCAGGATTTTAGGACCCGTGGGCTGATGCCGTCTGGTCCAGTTGCAGAATCAGAGTCGAGGTTAGACAAAAACTCCTCCACCTTGTCAGGAGAGAAGGACACAGAGAACAGGAGCAGTTGGGTTCAACTGGGAAAGGTGGGAACAGAGAGAGATGGGTTTGGGACGAAGGATTTTGAGGCAAACACAGAGTTGAGGCATTCGGCTTTGTCATGTGCGATGTCAACTGTGTGGCCATTTGAGGTAAGGGAGGGGATGGAGGGGGAACAAACACCAGAAACGGATTTGACCAGACGCCACCAGGATTTGGAGGAAGGAGACAGGTTTGAGAGTTCATTCGTGAGTGTGGAGAGATAGTGCTTCCTGGCACTCCTGAGGGTAGACACACTTGTTCCGAGCTTGGTTGAAGGAACCGAGATTGCCTTCAGTTGGATTAGCTTTCCAAGAGGCAAAGGCAAGTTTTTTCAGGGAAACTGCCTCACCACAAGATTCAGTGTACCATGGACGGGAGGAAGGGTAAGACAACTGAAGACGAGATGGGATAAATCTGTGCATGAGAGAGAGCAGTTTGCTTTGGAAGAATTCCCAGGAAGAATTGATGTCAGAGGCAGTGGAGATGGGAGACCAATCCAGACGATTGATGGCTGCTTGAAGACCGTCCCAGTCGGCCTGAATGAAATGCCAGACTCGTCGATGCTGAGGAGGCTCTCTGAGAATGGCCAGAGAGATGTCCACTTTGACAAGCACATGATCAGAAGAACCGATTGGAGCAGAAGAAGAGCAGCAGACATTAGCAGGGAAGTTTGTCATAACCAAGTCTAGAAGAGAAGATACTCCATTGGCTGAGATCCTGGTCGGGAAATTGACAAATTGTGTCAATCCCAGTGAGTCACAGAAGTCCTTTGCTGAGGTGCCATGACTGGTGAGAGAGGAACCCACACCCAACCAGCTGGCATGATGACAGTTGAAATCACCACATATGAGGAAGAGAGAGTTTGGATGAGTGGATAGAAGTTGGTCCATGTTGTCAGACAGTGAAATGTAAATGGAGTCATCACTGTTTGGAGGACGGTACAGAACACATATGATCCAAAGGTGGGAGCGGAGAGGAAGCCGTAGCCAGAGGTACTCCTGGGGGTGAGGAGGAGAGAGGGCAGTGCAAGGAGAGTGAGGAAGAGAGTTTTTGATAAAGATAGCCACCCCACCACCAGGACGAGGCTCAGGTCTATCATACCAGAGGAGGGAGTAACCAGGAAGAGATATTAAGGAATCAGAGACATCTTGAAGGAGGAAAGTCTCTGTTAAGCAGATCAAGTCTGGATTGTCAGAAGCAACCTGTATGGAGAGATCAGTCAGGTTTGAGCGAAGGCCCCGGATGTTTGAGGTCCATACCGTTAATGAAGAGAGAGCGGGAGCATCGGGTGCAGGACAGGGGAGGGGAGGAGTAGGGTAAGATGAAGGATGAGAGGGGGAGGTAGGAAGAGCAGTTGATAGTGTGTCAGAGATTACAGAAGAGTTCCAAGAAAGGGAAGGATGAGGAGGATGAAAGGTTTGATGGTGAAGGGATGAGGCACAGTGAGGGGTTCTTTGAGGGGGGGCAGAGGAAAGTAGAAGGTTGGGGGGGTGGAGGTATGAGATAGAAGGGAGACGAAGTGGGGAGGAGGCAGCTTTGAGGAGGAGGGGGGAGGAGGGAGAATTGGAGAGGAATGGTATGGGGGGAGATTTGAATGGGAGGGGTTGGGGAGAGTTTAGGAGGGGAAGGGCAAAGAGGGAGTTCAGGAGTGGAGGGGCAATGGGGGAGTTTAGGGGTGGAGGGGCAAGGGGGGAGTTTCGGAGTGTAGGGGCAAGGGGGGAGTTTCGGAGTGTAAGTGCAAGGGGGGGGGGATTTGGAGGGGAGGGGCTAGAGGGGAGTTTCGAAAGTGGATGATTAATGAAAGACGAACATTGATAACAAATTGGGTTTGTTGTGATTTTCAAGTTAGCAATCCGATTCAGAACGATGCAGGAGGGATGGAATGAATGTGAATTTAGACCATGTAGTGAGGGAGACGTATAAGAGATTGAATTTCTTTTTTTTGACGTGGAATGAGATGGAGAGGAATTTGAAAAAAGCCTTTTAAATAGGAAGAAAAACAGCGTGTTGTAATATACCATTGAATAAAACACTGAAGGGGAAAGTTTATACATATTTAAATAATATTAAAACAGAACCGTAAACAATCTTATATGCACAAAGTACCAACGGGGGGGAGAGCCGAGAGGAACCACCACGAGTCACGTGGACAGGGCAAAAGGTGGATGGCAAGGAGATAATGGGGGCGGGGCGAACAGCACACCTGAACAGAAAGTACAGGACGAGACAAAGCACACGTAGAGAAAGGAAAATAAATGTTGTTTTTTTTGTTTTTTTTGGGGGGGGGGGTGGGGGTATTTTAAATAAATGTATTTAAAACGTTAGACAAAGAGTATTTTGTTCGGGGTAGAAGGGAAAAAACTAAGAGCCAAGCAACACACGATGTAGGGGACTTAAGTAAACAAGCACCGATGGGGGTACAAGGCTGCACACGAGGAGCAGAACACGATTAATTAATTACGAGTTACAGGAAATTCAAACCAAAACTAACTATAAACAAACAATAACGCTTGGACGATAAAATAGCGAGTTGAAATTTGACAAACACACGAATGAAAAAATAACCGCTTTGGATGCCCGGAGAGAACCAGGCCTCAAGGTCGGAAGCTTCAACAACTTCAACAATGATTGTGTGTCCTGAGATAGACTCAAAGGCATCTTTAAAAAGGGCACCAAAATTGATTTTAATTTGAGTTTTGTGCACAAGGATATATTTCTCACCACATGATAGATGTCGGTGTCCTGATCAAAAATATGCATCATAAGAACGTATTACTGTAGACTGAAGGGGTTCAACAACGGCCCAAATTTGCATTAATTAGCGTTCTAGTTGTTAGACCTTCGAGACCAAGCATGAAATTAAAGGCAAAATATCCTCCAATCTCATTACAGTCAGAAAAGACCATGTAAAAACGATTTGACTTCGACCGAAACTGATCAAGAACCAATTCTGTCTGATCAAGAAGCAAACAAGTACAGATACATTCAAAGTACACCACCCCCATGCCAAATAAATAACATCCTACAGCAACCAGCAATTGCACCGCGCAGCACATAGAGACAGAATTGGGAGGGAGAGATGTACAATAATCGATTGATTAATTGTGTAATTAAATAAATAAATAATTATAAAATAATTAATTTCTTAATCAATTGGAGAATAGCCGAGCTAGACCACCAGTGTGTTCATCCAAAACGAACTTTTGAAAATTAATTACATCGATTTATCAAAATTAAATAATTAATTGATTAATCAATAAATGAATTGATTAATCGATTAATCAATAAATCAAAAATATCTTCCAGAGCCAAATCACTTGGTCACTGTCATGTCAGAATATCAACTTCCTAGCTCAAAAGGTGCATGAGATATTGCCCAGATGAGAAAGAAAATAAATAAGTGATTAATAATTAAAATAAATATATAATAATCGTAAAATAATTAATTTTGTTAATCAAATAGCTAATAGCATTCCTAAACCACCAGTTTCACCCGAATCTGTAACTTTTTAAAAAATCTATTGATTAAACAATTTATCAAATAATTAACTGATTAATTGACTCCTTGATAAATCAATTAATCAATAAATCAAAAATACCATTTACAGCCAAATCACTTGGTCATTGGCGTGTCCAAATATCAGCTTCCTAGCTCAAAAGGTTCCTGAGATATTACCAAGATGAGAAAGAAAATAAATAAGTGAATAATAATTCGATAATAATTAAGTAATTAATTGATTCATCTAAAAACAAAAATACCATTTTTGCCAAAGCACGTGCTCACAATTGTGCCCAAATTTCAGCTTTCTAGCTCAAAGGATGGCTGGGATATTGGCCTGACAAAAAAACAAACAAGAAAACAAACAAAGAAGCACGAAAACAAACAAAGAAAAACAAACAAACATGAAAACAAACAAGCAAACATGAAAACAAACAAACAAGAAAACAACCAGAGTGAAAACTGATTACTCCCTTTCAGTGCGCGTCATTGCCGGGCTCCCTTCGGTGCCCGGCGATGACGTCATGCAGCACCTGTAGATGGAATAGGAAAGGAGCGGTGTACAACAAGCTAGAAAGCATAACGCACAACTTTTCCTTCCATGCCTTTACTCATCTGTATGGTTCATAGTAGATCCCAAAACCAAAACCTTTGTTTTCTTTAAACATTTCATGTTCTTGTCTGAATGGTTGTACAAATAAAGCAGCTCAAAAACGCACTTTTAACATGTCAATAAAGTGAATAAGAAAAAGAAAAGCAATACAAGTCTACCTGTGCTGATTTTGCTCACCTTTCCATTGCCTGGATCATAGAATCGCTGGAGTAGTTGAATGGTGGTACTTTTTCCACAACCACTGCTTCCAACAAGAGCGATTGTCTTACCACTTGGAACAAGGAGATTCAGTCCTTTTAGGACCTGGCAAGGTAAGGTTATAAAAAAGGATTAGGATTGTCATATTGATTTGAAAGTAATAAACAAAGAACTTAACATAATTTTGAATTCTAATAATTATTTGAGGTGTTAAACTCAAAACATCGGGACAATACCACTGGTGCTCACCTGGTAGAATAAACAGTGTACTACACTGGCTAAAGGTATTTTAAACAAATTTGAATGGTTTCTCGAAGACAGGGCAACATGTAGAATAACAATAACATAATCACAAGACTTTAAACAAACAAAAAATACCTATTTTGGGGGGCAACCCTTACACCCCCCCCCCCACCCCTCCCATCCTGCATACCTCCTCAGACCCCAATTTTTCTAATGCCTTGAACAAACATTACGACCTCATGGGTGATGAAGGTTGTGGTGAAGTTTCATTGAAATGGTGTATGTGGTTTCAGAGAAAAGAGCAAATTATTTTTTTTGGGGGGGGGGAGGGGGGGTCAACCCCTCCCCCTCTCCGTAGACCCCGTTAATGAGTGCAGATTTTTATGCGGTCAATACACCTTCGTCAGGCATCAGATATGAAACTTGTGTCCAAGATTAATTGAAATTGTGTGTTTGGTCAAGCGATAATGACTGAAGTGTTTACTGACTCACTCAATCACTCACTTACCCACAGACTAAAGTCTAAGTGAGCTAAAAAATAACAAAAAATAGCTGAGGACTAAGAAAAAAAAAAAACGTAGAAACGAGTGCCCCATTGCTACGTACCACTTTCATAAACCACACAAACTACATACTTAATGCAAATATATACAGTAACTATAGAAAGTCTACACCCCCTTTCAAAATTTTCACCTTTTGTTACCTTATATCCTGGAATTAAATCAGACTTTTTCCACCTTTATTTACACATCGTAACCCACAACTTCCAGGTGAAAAACAAATTCTACAAATGTCAGAAAATCAATTTAAAATACTAAACTAGAACATCTTGGTTGGTTAAGTGTGGAAGCACTTTTGACAACAATTACAGCTGTGAGTCTGTTGGGATAGGTCTCTGCCAACTTTGCACACCTTGATTGGGGAATAGATGCCCATTCTTCTGTACAAAACTGTTCAAGCTCAGCCAAGTTGCGTGGGGAGCGTTGATGGACAGCAATCTTCAAGTCATGCCACAGATTTTCGATTCGATTTAGGTCGGGGCTCTGGGCTGGGCCTCTCAAGGACATTTATCGTTTTGTTCCTCTGCCACTCCAGTGTAGCTCTGGCTGTGTGCTTCGGGGCATTGTCATGCTGAAGGGTAACTTCCGTCCCAATTTCAGCTTTCTTGCAGAGGGCAGCAGGTTTTCCTCTAGGATTTTTCGGTATTTTGTTGGGTTTGCACCAAAAGTAACGTTTTACATTTAAGCCAAAAACTTCCATCTTGGTTTCGCCAGACCACAAAACCTTTTTCCACATGGCTTCACAATCTCCAGAGTGTTTTTTTGCATATCTCAAATGGTACTCAAGGTATGATTTTTTGAGTAATGGCTTCCTTCTTGCCACCGTTCCATACAGGCCAGACTTGTGGAGTGCTTGAGATATTGTTGTCACATGCAAACAGTGACCAGTCTTTGACATAAAGGCCTGTGGCTCTTTCAAAGTTTCCATTGGCCTCTTGGTGGCCCTGTCCAATCAGTCTCATCCTTGCTTGGTCAACCACTTTGGAGGGACGGCCTGATCTAGGCAGGGGCATGGTGGGACCATACGCCTTCCACTTCTTAATGATTGTCTTGACTGTGCTCCAAGAGATGTTCAAGGCCTTTGAAATATTCTATAACCATCCCTTGATCTGTACCTTTCCACAACTTTATCCCGAAAATCTTTTGAAAGCTCCTTGGTGCTCATGGATGAGTCTTTGCTGTGAAATGCACTACCCGGCAGAAGAAACCTGCAGGAACAGCTGATTTTATTCTGAAATGTGTAAAAAAGATGTGTAAATAAAGGTGGGAAAAGTCTGATTTAATGCAATTTAGTTCCAGGCTATAAGCAGAAAAGGGGGAAATTCTGAAAAATGTATATAAGCACTGTATATATATGTATATATATATGCACATACATATATATATATATATATATATATATATATATATATATATATATATATATATATATATATATATACATATGTGTGAGCGTGAACATTTTATATATGAAAAAAGTGAGGAAATAAAGACTGTCATTTAAATAAAGACGTTAAGAGTTCGACATAAATGTGGAAAAAAATGCGTTAAGCATTGCAGAGAGAAATCTAACTCCAGTTGTCCAGATCCAATTTTGAAAAAAACAAAAACATTTTCACACTCATTCATTCATTTTTTGTTTGATTTGACAATCCGACAATCACAGCAAACGTGTAATCACAGCAACCCCCTGCACAGCATTGTATGATTTATCACCACATCACATGCTGTGGCGTTCAGATTTTAAAATCATTTGCATTTGCAGTTAAGCAAACCAAATTTCGAGGTTCAACCTCAAATAATAACGGATATGGAAGGCATAATCTTAGCTAATCAGGAGTGAGATATAATTGCATATTTTAATTGGTTTTTCAAAACACGTAAATTAATACCGAACTTGTTGATATTAATGTCCAAATAATTGTATTTTTCGTGTTTAAAAGTACAATGATGTAAAGTATGTTACTATGTTTATTAGCTCCCATTGGACTTCGTTCGAAACGGGGGCCTATGGATTGGGTGTTGTCCGTCCGTCTGTGCGTCCGCAACCATATCTCGGAGAAGTATGGACCGATTTTTCTCATCCTTGACAAAAGCAATACATGATGCTATACGTATGTACACCATCTTGTTTCGCGATGCGATCAAAGATGGCTGACTGGTGGCTATTTTAGTTGTAAAAAACCTGATGTTAAACACTTCCTCAACCATATCTCAGACATGCATTTACCAATGTTGTTCAAACTTTGCACACAGATATAATGAATGATGGCTTCGATATGCATGTCATTTTCCTTTGAGATCAGATACAAGATGGCCGACTGGTGGCCATTTTGTGACAAACATATCCCCAACCATTTATTGAACATACATGGACTGGTTTTGTTCAAATTTGGCAAAAGCACAGTACATGATGGCATATACGTGCACCTCACTTTATTTTGTGATCTGATCAAAGATGGCCAACTGGTACTCTGGTAGCCATTTTAGTTGCAAAAAAAACCAGTATTGAAAATGTCCTCAACCATTTCAGGCCAGTTCCTGTGGGGTGCTAGTATTGACCTTGGGCCCCGGGTATCACAAACCCAAACTACGCCACTGCTCCCACCTGCACGTCAGGTCTTGCAGGGTATGTGAAGTCAATGTTCTCAAATGCAAGATCCCCTTGGATGGAGTCTGGTCTATAACCTTCATCACAACTGCTGTCAATAAGCCGCTCCTGCAAAGACAGAGGATATTTGGTAAAGTTGTAAGTACTCTGGCACCTTAATGACTCAACTCAATGTAGATCAAGTAATGATTGAAATGTGTGGGTGCAATAAAGACTGCAGTGCAGAATGCAAAGTATACAAAGGACCTATATTGAAGTTCTTAACTGAAAGAGGAAGCCAGGAATGATTTGGGAATGGGCAGAGGGAAGAATGGAGAAAAACAATTTTTTCCAGTTGAAGAATATTGTACAGGGTTCAAAGGGAAAAAAAGAATCTTACTATAATTCACCAAATGTCTGTCTGTCCATTCGAAGGTACCTAAAAACTGCTGAACCGATCGCAAAGATATTTTGGGTGGATAATCCTGGGATCCCCAGGAGTAAAATAGGCTATTTAGTTTTCCCAATTTCAGCTTTAGTCTCCAGCATTCTCAGGTTTGGACTCCCACATAACATTCGTGTTTGCATGACGTTCATTGTGACGTCTTCTTACGTCGAGCAACGGTACCCGCCCTACGGGCGGGGCTTCAATTGGGAGGCCCAAATGAAAAGGCTAAATATCGGAAATTGAAGGCTTTTTTTCTTTTAAACGATTTATATAAACATCCGTTAAATCTCGATCGGTGCAGTCGTTTGTGCGGCACCCGGGAAAATAACGTCATGTGGGAGCAAGTATCAGCAGGATGTGGCAGTGTGGGAGTCCACGTTTGCACCGATCGCTGCACCGTGTGCCGCACAAACGGCTGCACCAATCGCTGCACCGTGTGCCGCACAAATGACTGCACCGATCGCTGCACGGCTGCATCGATCGGATGTGGCATGAAGGAGGATCTGCACTACGGCATGAAGGAGGATCAGATCTAACAGATCGCTGTCTCCATCGATCTTGCCAAGGCTGTAACACCTATCGGCTCAAAATCCTTTTAACTGTTGATTTGGTAGTTACACGTTTTGGGAATTTGGTACACGTATCGGGAGTACATACGACATAGCGATTGTGAACACGATTATCGATCACGATTCACGATCACGATCATCACGATCATAGCGTAGTGTATCGATCACGATTTGAAACACGATGGAATAATATTTACCGATATGAACAGTGATGTGGCTTTTATTGAAATTCTAACGATACTGTTTAGATTTTGATGATTTGCGTGTGATATGATTCAACGGATGTTTATATGAATCGTTTAAAATAAAAAAGCCTTCAATTTCTGATATTTTTGCCATCGCCATATGCAGATTCGCCACGGACCCACGATCGATGTTTCTCTACGTGAATGTACCCGTTTGTTTGCGAACAGGTACGTTTTTCATGGAAGTCCTTCACAAACTTGCTGTCCATGTCTGACGTGCGACTGAAGGTGCTAAAGGAATGTGGAATTTATTGGTTTCATGCTTTAGCATTCACCGTATCTGCATTGCCTGTTTGCTTCTGCCCTCCCACCCGGGTATTTCTATAGTACATGGAAATTGGTCTTGTATTCTACCTCACCTTCTCAATTGTCTTATAAACCTCATAGGCTGCCCCTTGAGCCTGAGAAATGTTTCTCAGCTTTGGTCCTCCTTGTGCAAGAGAAATTGTTCCAATAAGCACGGAAAAGAAAACCTGTAAAAGAGTGAGGCAAAGAGAGGTGAGTGTTATTCGTAACAAATAATTCCAGGCAACAAATGGCTGGATAATCTATAAAAGGAATAGTATGAGCCAAAAGGGATTATTTGACAATTTCACCAAGAGATGTTACGTCTATGGTCGTTGGTCGCAGATAGACGGAACAACCAGCTAAATGAATGTGACCTTCAAAGCATATGAGTCAATGGTAATTCAGACCTGTGGGTAATTCACATGCATCTACTATGTACGTGTGTGTGTGTGTGTGTGTGTGTGTGTGTGTGTGTGTGTGTGTGTGTGTGTGTGTGTGTGTGTGTGTGTGTGTGTGTGTGTAATGTTTTTTTGTGCAGTTTAACGAGCTTTCTGATGCGGAATGTGATACACCAAAATGATCGTTATGATCTTTGTTCATTGGGCTAATTAACGACAATTAATTGCCATCTTTTAAATGCACGCCATGTTAAGGTGTATAGAGAAGCTTAATAGGTCTTTCCACGGCATCGCATTCAATTACAAAATAAACAAGAAAAAGCAATCAGAGATTGCAAACCCTCGCCAGGATGTATTTTCAGTGGTTTTTAAGGCTTTTGTGTTAAAACAAATATGGCGGCCGAACCACATGACCGATGACGTCATCATTCTTTTTTTCTCCAGCAATTTATTCCTAGATTATGCTCAAGAAATTTCATCTTGATCGGATGAAGTTTTGTACTAGTCAAATTATGACGTCATAATGGAGGCATCTATGACATCATCATTAACAGATGTTATTCCACATGGAGAGTTCTTTACAATGAGCCATGTCTCAATTTTTTCTATTCAGCGCTTTCGGAGATATAGAGGTGCAATTTTTTTCGTTTTTTCCAAGATGGAGGCCGAACGACATGGCCTATGACATCATAATTATCATCAAAAAATTATACAGGTAGAGTTGCACCTATAGTGAAAATTTCCTGTCAATCGGACCAACGGATGCAGAGAAAATCATATTTATTCTGTGTGGCCAAACAGGCAGACAAACAGACAAATGAAAAATCGGTCAGAGACCGAGGACATGCCGGAATGTACTTTTTTTTCAGGGGTGTTGGTTAGAAGGGAATCGGATGATGTTTGACAGTTATTAGTAAAAAAAACTATTTTTGACCTTGAGTTTGACCTTTCAAGGTCACTCAAGGTCAAAGGTCATGGTGCCAATGAAATGTCGTATGTGACTTCCTATATGTCAGTAACAGTAAGTGTATGCATATCTCTTGTACTTTTAGTGTTAGTGGTTTGAAATATATTGTTGCGAATATGGAATTTGGCCTCCATATCCGCTTGTAAATATTCCCCTATTTTCTCCAATACTCCCCAACTTTCCCCAATCCCCCATTCCCTAGTCCCATTGCATGTAAATAACAATCAGTAGAGCCGACCTTCCCCTTATTCCCCCATTAAATGTCGTGCCCAGGTCCACCGCACCACACGTAGACAACTTTCGGACATCTTCCTAGTTATTCTTAATCTATGTCAGTTAAGGCCTCGTTTCCATTAATTATGACTCTTCGTTGCACCAGAATGTGATTATATGGCATCAGTAGTGAGTTTAGGACCTTTCCCATACCTCCTCCCATCTTCTTCCCCAAACAACAACAATAACAACAACTACAACAACAATTACAACAACAACAGAGGAGATGGCGGCGGAGCGGGGGAGGATGCGTCCTCACACCGGCTCGATTAGCGCCATAGACCATGCGCTCCACGGGGTTACCACGAAGGGGCTCCTTGTCAGCTCCTCGTCAAGGGCGGAGCCTGGTAAACCCCCCGCACGCACCCAATGAGAAGCAACGTGCCGATTCCACGAGGCGGAGCTAACGAGCCGAGGGCGTGTCACTCCCCGCCGGATATACGCGGCCCCGCGCCGGATGTGACGTCAGATGCGCCCCCAGCTTGAGACGACAAGACGCCACCTCGAGCGCTGTGAAACCTCCTGCATCTACTGGACCGTACAGTACCCTGTCCTTGAGCCAAGAGTGCACCTTGAGCCATCGATTCTGCCTTTCCTAGCCATCAATCCCCGTGTGAGTCAGCCTTGTCCCGTTTATCTGTCGTCTGTTGGGAATAATATAAGATTGTGTCTAAGTGCTTGTCTTTCTATGCTGTCCCTCTTGTAGTTGTAATCTAACCTTCCGCCTTAATATAACCTCCTCCGGAGGTCTTGAGAACTGAACCCCTGGTGTCGTATTGTGTTATTGTGATCCAGCCGGGTGTCTTCTTTTTCTTATTGAGTCGGCATCGCGCGACTTCGTCAACGTCGAGTATAGTCGGGTAATTTGTGCGGACACGACGGCCATTCCGCTCGGCCCACTTTAACATCAAAGTCGTGTCTGTAACAATTGGTGTCGAGGAGTGGAATTCGAACCCGGGACTAAATTAGTTAGGCCCAAATTTTGGGAGGGAAAATCGAGCCGGAGCGCGTACGGCGCTCGACCGAATCGATTCGGAGCGCGTTTCCCGCGCGAAATTATAACGGCGAAATTTGAATTTGTTTTACGAAAATAAAAAAAATAAAAACCGAATTTTGAAAGTCTCGCTATGGCGGATCAAGACGGCTGGGGTCCGGTAGGGGAGAGTGAAGCAGGGTCGGTCCAGGACCA
Source organism: Myxine glutinosa (assembly GCF_964187855.1). Classification (NCBI taxonomy): domain Eukaryota; kingdom Metazoa; phylum Chordata; class Myxini; order Myxiniformes; family Myxinidae; genus Myxine; species Myxine glutinosa. The sequence goes on along the minus strand of NC_136272.1, from coordinate 69,717,650 downwards.
AATTGAGGGACATGAGGAGAGCGAAACAGCTGGGGTAGCAGGTGCACAAAATGGCGCTCTCGCGCACGATGCTTCGGGCGCGCAAAAAGGCGCCTCGCTGGTCACCGTGCCCGCGACCGAAGTAGCGCCGCTGGGAAGATTGGAACTTTTTTTTATACAAATGAAGGCCCTTATGGCCCAGAATAGTGAGCGATTGGAGGGCCGGATGGATGCTCAGAGTGAGCAATTGGGGGTAATGGGAAACCAAATGGGGGTAATGAGGGACGAAGCGAGGGGTACCGGTGAGAAGTTAGACAATAATTTTGAGGAGTTAGACAAGAAAATTGGGAAGTTAGACAATAATTTTGAGGAGTTAGACAAGAAAATTGGGAAGTTAGACAATAATTTTGAGGGGTTAGACAACGGGATAAAAGAAGTGAAAAATGGGTTAATGGGGGTAGAAAATAGAATGGCTGCCCAGGAGAATCAGATAGAGGGAGTGAAAAATGGGTTAGAGGGGTTAGAAAACAGTATGGAAGGCAAATTGAGGGACATGAGGGACCAAGCGGAAAGGGAAGTTAAACAAATGGAGCAGCAGATAGAGGGGGTCAGAATGGGGGTAGAAACCAAACTGGATGCTCACAGGGAGGAAATGGAGCAGATGAGGGTGGCATCTGGGCAGGAGATGCAAGTGATGGGAGAGGAGATCAGAAGAGGAGTGAGTGAGGAGGTCGGAGGAGTGCGCGAGGAGGTGAGGCACTGTAAGGAGCACATGGAGAAGGAGGTGAGAAAGGGGACTGTAAAGTTACAAGGGGGCATAGAGGTCCTGACGCAGGAGGTGGAACAGCTGACGGAGGGACAAAAAGGACTAACGGAGCAGGTTCAAAGGAACACTGCGGTATTAGGAGGGTTGAAAGCGACACAAAATGACATAAAAAACGACTTAATAGCGACGAAGAGGGAATGTCAGATGGTACGTGAGGGACTGACAACGAGGTTGGACGAGGTGATAGAGGTAATGGAGACGAAGGACCGGCAGGTGAGGACGCACATGGAAACGGTCAAGGTAGCCTTGGAGGACGAGCTTGAGGAGACGTACCGGGGAATAAAAGAGGTGAAGCACAAATTAGAAGAAGTGTAAGAAGGGGTGAGCGAAATTAAAAAGCGACGGAGAGAGGATAAGAAAGAGATAAAAGAGGAGATAAAAGAATTGGTCCAAAGTCTGTGTTTGGATCGTGATGTGCTCATTAACCGGATGAGGGATTCGCAGGTGATGGAGGAGAAGCGAAGAGGAAGAGGACCCGGTGTAAGTGGTGACCAATATGGTCGTGCGTATGATGCGCCAGGTGATTTAATAAGCTTGGGGGTCGAGATGGACCCGGGTGTTCGTGAGAGGCCGTTGGTGAAGTGTGCGACAGGTCTGGTGTGCGAAAAAGGAGGTGAGCGAGAAAGTCCGACTCTGGGGTGTGTGAGGAAAAAGTGCGTGCCAAGGAGTGAGTGTGCTGGCGAGAGTGAGTCGGTCGTAGCGCGTGTGCGAGGGAGCACGTGGAAGCGCGGGGTGGTGAGTGTTACAGAGGGTGTGACGGGAGAGTGTGCGCAAGAGTGTGCGCGAGAAAGGTGTGTGACGGACAGGTGCATGAGGAAAGAGTGCGCTGTCAGAAGTAAGGAAGAGTGTCCACCTGTGGTGAGTGTTACAGAGGGTGTAACGGGAGAGTGTGCGCGAGAAAGGTGTGTGACGGACAGGTGCATGAGGAAAGAGTGCGCTGTCAGAAGTAAGGAAGAGTGTCCACCTGTGGTGAGTGTTACAGAGGGTGTAACGGGAGAGTGTGCGCGAGAAAGGTGTGTGACGGACAGGTGCATGAGGAAAGAGTGCGCTGTCAGAAGTAAGGAAGAGTGTCCACCTGTGGTGAGTGTTACAGAGGGTGTAACGGGAGAGTGTGCGCGAGAAAGGTGTGTGACGGACAGGTGCATGGGGAAAGAGTGTGCTGTCAAGAGTAAGGGTGAGTGCGTTGTCACGAGTGGAGGTGAGAGTAGTGAGAGTGACAAGGAGAGTGAGCTGGTTGTGACAGGTGAGCGAGGATGTACACCTGGGATGGAAGGATGTACACCTGGAATGGTAGAGCGTGAGTGGGAATGCACGCTGGAGTTGGTGGTGAGGCACGTGGTTGGGTGTGCGAATGAGAGCACACCTGTGATTGTCACAGAGGAGGTGACCGCGGAGGGGGCGCGAAGCGGTGTATTGGTGAGGTGTGCGACCAACGAATGTGTGCCAAAGTGTTCGGTGGTCAGGTGTGTGACCAAGGCTGTGAGTGGAATGGGTGTACCTGGGTGTGTAAGGAAGGGTACGAGGAGCATGGGCACAGCTGGATGTGTGAGCAAGGAACGGGCTGCGGGGTGTAAGCGTCCAGGTGAAGCATCGACGTTAGACGGGGTAGAGTTTAGAACGACTTATAGCCGAATCGGGCCCTCGGTGCGTGCCGGGCCTCGCTTTGAACGGCCGCGTCCGTGCTCCACTAGGCGGAGCGGGCGGCTGGATAGGAAGGGTCGTCATGGCGACCACGTTTTGTTGAGACGTGCCGGCAGGTCGAGATCGGGACATTGGATGGCTCCACGCCGAGGTGATGCGTGGGATCTCGGCCCGGGTAAGCCCCCGTCCCTGCACCGAGTGCCGGACGCATCCAGCCGCTGGCACAAAACAACCAGCATCCATTGCTTGGCTTTACGAAGCCGGGCTTTGGACAGGGATTGGCGCACCGAGAGGTATTAGTGAGTCGACTGGGTGATGAGGTTAGTGTTTTGGCCCCAAAATTAGAGAAAAACAAAATTTGATGATTGGCAAAGGATTGGCAGGGTGATGATTGGTAATGGTACAGTGATTGGCAGATGATTGGCAAATTTTTAATTTGTTGCAATTTGATGTGCAAAATTGGTAGTGAGAGACCCCCGATGGGGTGGGATGGCAAATCTGCCACCCTTCCCATGCGGGGGGCAAAGGAGCAATAGCTTATGGGGTGTATGGCAGTGAAAACTAGCCCGGGTGGGTTAGGATATTGTGTGTAGGGATCTAGAGAAGATGACCTTAGGTAACGTTAAGGTTAGTTAGTGACTGATACCTGTAGTGGGGACGCAGGTAGATTAGTGTGGATGATAATGACGTGGGAGCGCAATAGTTTAAAGGGACGACTGGGAAGCGCAAGTTTCAGAAGGGAGTAGTTAGCTGAGATGATGCCGTGTGTGTGAGGATTGAACAGGTGTGATTGCACAGGTGTGCAACTGGACAGGTGTGTGGAGCAGTGTGTGAGTAGTGGGTGTTGTGGATCAGCGCGAATGCGCTTGGGGAGAGAAGGGTGCAGGTGGCACCAGGTGTGAGAGCACAGGTGTGCAAATACAGGTGTGTGGAGAGAGTTGGAGTAAGTGGTACGGAGTGGTGTGCATGGTGCGAAGGTGTGGATGGGGGAAGAGTGGACCCCTTTCACGAGCACCCGGGGCGGGTAGTGTAAGTGTTAGGTAGAGGGTGCAGGTAAATTGTGGTTGGATATTGGCATTTGTGGTGCGGTTGCAGAATGGTGTTGTGAATGGGTGCATTAGTGTTGTGGAAATGGCTGGGCGTGTAGCCTGTTAGTGTGTGTAGTTGGTTGGGCACTCCACCACTGTGAGGATGTCGGCCAGGTGAGGCCGCAGGTGGGCTCTGGGAGCCGGTAGTTGTGAGTGGGTGCCTGAGGATCCCGGGTGTGGATCGGGTAGCCCAGTGCCAGAGAGGGCACCGAGTGGGGAGAGCGCCAGAGGGCCTGCCCCAGTTAGTTAGGTTAGGGTAAGGAGCAGGTAAGCTCGGAGGCAACCGCAGTGGTGGAGGTGTGCAGGTGGGTAGACCCACTGGGAGAGGTACACGCCACAGCCCAGAAATTGTGCGAGGGCACCGGGAGATGAATCGGGGGAGTGAGACCCCAAATTGAAAAGCACCACAGTTTGGCCAATGGGAATTGGTTTTTAGAACCCATAGTGTAAGAGGGCCAATGGTTTGGCCGGAGAAAGACCCCGGGTAGTGTAAAGTTGTTAAAGTCATTTAGGAAATAGTTAGGATTGAAGAACCTGTCGCACCATACGCAGCCACTTACCTGTGGTGATGATGATGACTCCACACCTGTGTTTTCTTTGTTTTGTTGCAGGAGATGAATCGCTGTGTGGATTTGTGAGACGCATCACGACGTGGATGAGACATTGGGGTGATTCCATCTCTCCCTCCCTAGGAGGGACTGATGATGAATTGGTAATGGCAAATTATGATGTTGAATTGGTAATGGCAAATTATGATGTTGAGTTGGAGATGGCAAATTTTGATGAGAGTTGAAAATGGCAAATTTGATTGGTTAGGAGGGAGAGAAGACGAATTTGGTTTATGGGAGGAACGGGGAAGACAGTAGGGATGTTTGTTGATTTGTAAAGTAGATGTTTATGGGTAGTGTTGTGTTGTGTGGATACAGTAAGGGGTAAGGGAGGGGCCATGTAGGTTACCTGGTGGGGGGGGGGGGGCGTACGATAGGAACGTACCTGTCTCACCTGGTTCCCATGTGCCCCCAGTGTGCATCACCTTACATTGCGTGCACTTTTGCGCCCTTACCACCTTACTCACTTGTTTCTTCTTTTGTCTCCCACCTCCGAGGATCTGGCTTTGGGGTAGAGAGAGAGGAGAGAGAGGTGCTGGCTGCGCAGTTGTGGGCCTGCACTTTCGCTGTTTGCTGCCGGGATCGATACACCATATGGACCGCAATGTTTGTGGCCACCCACAATGGACCGCAGTTCGTTTGCGGCCAAGCACCACCCGGGGATGGACCTATGGATCAACGTGGCACCTATGCCATACAGGTGAACCACTAATAGTTAACACCACCAAGTGCACCACAAGAAGAGCAAGAGACACCTGCAGGGTTAGGGGTTGTCGAATTTATTTTTATTCCAATGAACAATGGTGACTGCACCGATTGGTGGTGGGGTGGTGCTGTTGATGCTCGGGAAGGGTGCTCTGCACGTTATTAAAGGCCGTCGGCCACAGAGCACTCGTGGGTTGGTGTATCGATGTTGGCAAGCGCGCTCTCTCTCTATGCATAACATCTGCATGTGTTCCTCCAAAAACAGGTCCTGGATCGTAGTGTAAATAGCAGCGTAGTCTTGTAAATAATGCTCCCTACCGGCTGTATGTTTAGTTTGAGAATTCTTTCCGGATTCGGTTATCCTGTGGGTGTGTTTCTGTGAGGAGAAGGGTGCAACGTCGCAGGGGGACATATTTACTCATTTGTGAATATCTGTAAAACTGTCGCACTCAGGGTAGAGTTAATAGTAGAGGGAACTACATTGCGTGCCACACTAAAGTAGGTAAAAATTTATCGGGTCGGGACGCCCCGAGGGTAGAGAAGGGTGCAATGTTGCGAATATGGAATTTGGCCTCCATATCCGCTTGTAAATATTCCCCTATTTTCTCCAATACTCCCCAACTTTCCCCAATCCCCCATTCCCTAGTCCCATTGCATGTAAATAACAATCAGTAGAGCCGACCTTCCCCTTATTCCCCCATTAAATGTCGTGCCCAGGTCCACCGCACCACACGTAGACAACTTTCGGACATCTTCCTAGTTATTCTTAATCTATGTCAGTTAAGGCCTCGTTTCCATTAATTATGACTCTTCGTTGCACCAGAATGTGATTATATGGCATCAGTAGTGAGTTTAGGACCTTTCCCATACCTCCTCCCATCTTCTTCCCCAAACAACAACAATAACAACAACTACAACAACAATTACAACAACAACAGAGGAGATGGCGGCGGAGCGGGGGAGGATGCGTCCTCACACCGGCTCGATTAGCGCCATAGACCATGCGCTCCACGGGGTTACCACGAAGGGGCTCCTTGTCAGCTCCTCGTCAAGGGCGGAGCCTGGTAAACCCCCCGCACGCACCCAATGAGAAGCAACGTGCCGATTCCACGAGGCGGAGCTAACGAGCCGAGGGCGTGTCACTCCCCGCCGGATATACGCGGCCCCGCGCCGGATGTGACGTCAGATGCGCCCCCAGCTTGAGACGACAAGACGCCACCTCGAGCGCTGTGAAACCTCCTGCATCTACTGGACCGTACAGTACCCTGTCCTTGAGCCAAGAGTGCACCTTGAGCCATCGATTCTGCCTTTCCTAGCCATCAATCCCCGTGTGAGTCAGCCTTGTCCCGTTTATCTGTCGTCTGTTGGGAATAATATAAGATTGTGTCTAAGTGCTTGTCTTTCTATGCTGTCCCTCTTGTAGTTGTAATCTAACCTTCCGCCTTAATATAACCTCCTCCGGAGGTCTTGAGAACTGAACCCCTGGTGTCGTATTGTGTTATTGTGATCCAGCCGGGTGTCTTCTTTTTCTTATTGAGTCAGCATCGCGCGACTTCGTCAACGTCGAGTATAGTCGGGTAATTTGTGCGGACACGACGGCCATTCCGCTCGGCCCACTTTAACATCAAAGTCGTGTCTGTAACAATATTTTAAATAAAAACCCGACCCCCCTGATTTCACGTTTTGAGTGACCTTGAGCTTGACCTTGGGCTTAGAGAGTTAAAAATTGGGCACAGTCTATTCCAGGGCAAGGCAAATATGTGTGTAAAGTATGGCGATGCTATATGCAATGATGTAGACGTCGTACTGCGCACAAACAGACAGACAAATCAATCAACTAACCTTACTTGCCGGAATCTATTCTGGCAGGTAAAAAACAGACTCAAATGCAATACCCTCTCCTCAGGCGAGGGTAACAACAAAATAAATGATAATATTGAAACAAAACGTATATTCATTAATACTGATAAAAAAAAATTTTTTAAACTGCTATTACCACTTTACACAAGAAAGGTGCAAAAACAGATCCTTGCAAGTATAGACCAATCAGACTGCTCCCAACAATCAGCAAGGTCAAGAAATCCATAATCACTTCTGAAATCAAATTCTCCCGCTTCTCCAATGTCTTGATCTCGGATCATCAATTTGGATTCAGAACACGTCATTCTACTCTGAACATGTTGCTTCTGCTGTCTCAACAATGGATGGAGGTCCTCAATACCAAACAGGAAATCAGAGCCGTCTCCCTTGACATTCTCCTCATCCTGCCCTATCCTTGCACTTCTGCAATCTCCGAGACACTGTCAACAACTCTCCATGTCATATCTCATGCCCTCGATACAGTCTGGCACCCCGTCCTGCTCACCAAACTCTCCTCTTATGGTATCCATGGAAATCTCCACGCACGGCTTGCGGACTTCCTCTCAGATTGTAGTCAAAGTGTAGCCCTGAATGGATTTCTCTCATCTCTCCTTCCTGTTCAGGCTGGAGTTCCCAAAGGCAGTGTTCTGAGACCTGTGCTTTTTCTGGTCTTCATCAATGATCTCTCTGACTCTCTGGAAAATCCTCTCTATCTCTTTGCTGATGACTCCACTCTGCCGCTACATATCTCAACCCTCAGATCGGCAGGCAGCAGCATCTTCACTCTCTGCCGACCTGGACAAAATCATAAACCGGTCAAACAAGTGGAACATGTCTTTCAATCCTGACAAACCTCACTCTCACTTTGTCCCTCCGGAAAGACCGTCTGAAAAACCCTCCCATCTACTTTCTCAAACATCCTCTCGAATAAGTTCTGCAACACAAGCTTTGGGTCTCACTATCTGCCATGATCTTTCCTGCAAAAACCACATTTCCAAGCTGGCCTAGATAGCCTGTCGCCGTCTGGGCATCCTCCCTCATGCAAAGTCCTTCCTTACCACACCTGAGCTCCTCACCACATAAAAAGATTTCCTCCGCAGCTCAATGGAATACTGCTCTCCCCTCTGGGCTGGTGCTCCTGCCTCACACCTAGCCCAGCATCTCGCTGTAGAACCAAGGGTTTTAGAATCATCGGTATCTCTGTGATGAAGCTAATTGAGGGCCTTTCATTCGCTCACCGCAGGCAGGTCAGTGGTCATTCTGTCTTCTACCGACTCTGCTCTGGCCTAGCTGCCCCAGCTCTGTCTGTGCTCTGTCCCCCACATGTTCCTTCAGGATGTACAAGACCTGTCAGCAACCCTCTTCTGGTGAAACTGCCAAAATCAAGACTCTCTATTCACCTTCACCCTTTCATTCCTCTTTTCTCCCACCTCTGGAACAAACTCCCTCACTCTCTTCAATCCCACGCCTCCCTCCAGGTCTTTAAAACAGCTGTTCACCACCATCTCTTATCTTCTCCCATCCAAAACCTTGATCTTTTCTACCCCCATTAAAACACCCCAAATCCACCTTTTTCAAATTCCGACTTCTTTCCTGAAATTCCTAGTAGTGTTCATTTGTTTTATACTTCCCCTCCTCCTACCCCCCCCCCCCCCTCCCAGCCCTCTCCCTTTCACAGATCTACCAATGTTCCTGCTCTCTACTGTTGTGTTTCTGTGCTTCCCTCTCTCAGTCCCCCCCCCCCCCCCCCCTCTTGTCTCCTGCTCCCTTTATGTTTCATGTGTGTTTCTATTTATGTTTATGGTTTTTGTGTTTTATGTGCTAGCTCGTACACGAGCCTCAACTTTGTATACAAAAAAGAAACCAATAATAATATTAGGATCATTTTGCAATAATAATAAACTAACGTATAATCCTTTTCCCTTTTCCTAACCCCCCACCCCCCGTCCCAATCACATCTTGACTTGGTGAAATCTGAGCTAATGCTCAAGCAGTATACAGCCAGCAGGTATACTTCAAGTCTGTGCCGACTAATGAAAATTTGGTCCAATGGACCAACGGGCCCACTAGATAGGTTTAAATTGCTTTATCTCTGAATCATACTAAAATACGCAATTTGGTGTCTGTCCGACGATTTTTGACCGCGATACATTCCATCGTTACTTATCCAATCTCAACCAAACTTGACAGGACTACTAAGGGTCACACAATGATGGTTGTATCACATTCATTTGCCCCCCTCACCCCCTCCCCCTCCCCCCCACCTTAGGGGGTCTTCTCCCCCGAGCGGGTTTTCCACACCATTGCCATCAATGGGGTTGCGTGTTGAGGTGTATATCCATGTAAACTTAGCTTTAGTGGTGTTTTTCCCAAGGCCGCTTCTAATAACAAAACTAAATATAACAGCATAATATTAATATTACAAACAATATTAAAACCAATAATATCCCACCCCCCAATGGGTTTTTCATCCTTGAACAAACGTCAACATTTATAAATAACTTATCATGTCGTTTTCGTGGGAACAATGGCTCAACGGCCTCTACCAAAAGTAAAAATCTTATAAACCACAAACACGCATGATTAGCATTTTAAACAGTCGCTAATGCCATTTATAACATTAAACAAAGAAAGTTGGAGGAATTCCGACATCCGTGAAGCAGGTTTTACTTGCAGAACTGAGCGAAGATCTACTGTACACTATGTAGCCCGCAAGGGTTGGGTTAATAACATGACCCTTCCTGCAGCTAACGTGGCGTTTTTCATTGCGAACTTTTGAAACTCGCTCCTGCTGTTTAACATTCAACTGAAAGGGAGGAAGCCAGGGTTGTGCTCATTTACCAAGCAGCTAGCTAGTGCTTGCCAAGCCAGCCATTCCCTAATAGTTTTGAATGGAGTGCTTACTCGAATGCTTAAACCACTTGGCGATCTCTCCGCATGAAACTTGGTAAATGAACACACACCCAATGTTATTGAGGCCCAACCATAGATCTACTGTAATCTATATACTCCAAAGAGGAATGACCCTTCCTGCTGCTCCCGTAGTGAGTGGGTGTACTAGTCGAATCAAAGCCACAATCAAATGGAATGTCCTGCTGTTATCAAAGCAAAAGGAAAAGTGAGAAGAGGTGGAAATTTTTGAGGTCAACTTAAATATCTATGCAAACAGGTATGACGAGCTTGATCAAATTTTCTGTGGATCGACCTGCATTGCACAGAATGTACAGTTCCCATGACAACGGGAGGTGCAGTAAATGCATCAGATAAAGTAAACGGCCTACTATGAGTATGCGTCCGATGGTGTAGTTTTGTGGTTCGTCGATGACCAGCTTTGTGCCATACCAGAATGCCAGGGCATAGGAGGCAAAGATGAGCAGTTGAAATAACCCAAGACACAAGTTGGCCACAATGGCTTTCTTGATGCCCTTGTTTTTGGCTTCCACAAGATTTGCCTTGTACCTGCATGACACAGTTTACAATTACTACAGTAAACTAAAATCTACACAAAAATGGTGTGAATGTGCAATACCTTTTTAAAGAAACAGCAAGGCTCATGGGAAGCTTGAAGACATTAAAACAGTCTCAGGGGAGAGTTCAAGTGACAGGGTGCGTGGGCACAACAAAACATGGCTTAGGATCATAAAGAGCAAAGGTTTTCAACATTGAAAAAGTGTCATGTTCTCTTTGGAAATAGGTGCCATATTCTCTGGAAATGTCTGCCACGTTCCCTCTGGAAATGGCTGCCATATTCTCTGGAAATACCTGCCATGTTCTCTTTGGAAATGGCTGCCATATTATTTTTGGAAATATGTGCTGTTACAGATTCGTCACTTCCGTTGTTGTGGTTTTCATCCACTGTAAATATTTTTGATTCCATGTACTATTTATTGTTGTCGTAAGGGAAATAGAAATTACTATTTTCAAAAGGTAAAAAGGTTAATGTTTTAAATGAAACCGGAACCAGACGACGACGAAGAGGAAGAGGAGGAAGAAAAGGTGGAGCGAGTGAGTCGGGGAAGAAGCCTAGCTGCTTCGAGATCTGGAGCGAACGATTGGCGAACGAGAGTCACGAGTGAACTTTGGGTTTCCCAGGAAAGGGATTCCTGTGACAGAGTTGTTATCGCTGTGAAAGATCAACCTGCATGTCAGGTTTTGCGGCCGATTCCGAGGAGAATCATCGTAGTGCCGTTACGCCTCGAGAACGGGCCGTCTGCCATTTTGACTCGCGTGCTTTGCGCTTCGCTCAAGGATTTTCACTTCGCTTCAAACCATTTTCACCGCATTCAGACGTTAATCTGGTGTGTGTGTGTGTGCAACGTGGCTTTTGAGTTGCAAATCTGCGGTTCGCCGAGTGGGAGCCGTAGAACGTCCATACCCGAGGGTGTGATTTCCCAGTCGCCTTGAGGGCGCCTTTACGCAGCTTTGGCAGCGGGACTGTGACTGTCATCCGAACTGGATTCTGGTCTCGATTAGACATCGTTCTGACGATCACTGGAGTGGATCGACTTTGGCTTGATGCCGGAATAAGACTTGGGCTTGATGCGGGAATAGAGACATTGGGAATGTTCTTCTTTTCGCTCACTTGGAACACAGTGAGTTTTATTGTACGAACCTTATGGTACCATCATAGGAAATATATATTGGTTGTACAATTGATTACGATTGTTTTTGTGTTATTCTTGTGTGACCTTAATACAATATTTGTTTGTTGGCAACAATTCGTGTGGTTTCACCATTGATCTTTGACACAGAATAACACATCTTTCTGCCGTGACTCCTCTCGGGGCTCGGAGGTACACCGTGACCAGAGGGTTTGGGGAGGAGCACGTAACAGTGCCATATTCTCTTTGGAAATGGATGCCATATTCTCTTTGGAAATGGATGCCATATTCACTTTGGAAATGGATGGCATATTCTCTGGAATGGCTGCCGTATTCTCTGGAAATGGCTGACATATTCTCTGGAAATGGCTGACATGTTCTTTGGAAATGGCTGACATGTTCTTTGGAAATGGCTGACATGTTCTTTGGAAATGGCTGACATGTTCTTTGGAAATGGCTGACATGTTCTTTGGAAATGGCTGACATGTTCTTTGGAAATGGCTGACATGTTCTTTGGAAATGGCTGACATGTTCTTTGGAAATGGCTGACATGTTCTTTGGAAATGGCTGACATGTTCTTTGGAAATGGCTGCCATGTTCTCTGGAAATGGCTGACATGTTCTTTGGAAATGGCTGACATGTTCTTTGGAAATGGCTGACATGTTCTTTGGAAATGGCTGCCATGTTCTCTGGAAATGGCTGACATATTCTCTGGAAATGGCTGACATATTCTTTGGAAATGGCTGACATATTCTTTGGAAATGGCTGACATATTCTTTGGAAATGGCTGACATATTCTTTGGAAATGGCTGACATATTCTTTGGAAATGGCTGCCGTGTTCCCTGGAAATGGCTGACGTGTTCTTTGGAAATGGCTGACGTGTTCTTTGGAAATGGCTGCCATGTTCTCTGGAAATGGCTGTCATGTTCTCTGGAAATGGCTGCCATGGCCTCTTTGGAAATGGCTGCCATGGTCTGTTTGGAAATGGCTGCCATGGTCTGTTTGGAAATGGCTGCCATGGTCTGTTTGGAAATGGCTGCCATATTCCTTTTGGAAATGGATGCCATATTCTCTTTGGAAATGGCTGACATATTCTTTTTGGAAATGGATGCCATATTATCTTTGGAAATGGCTGACATATGCTCTTTGGAAATGGCTGACATATGCTCTTTGGAAATGGCTGACATATGCTCTTTGGAAATGGCTGCCATATTCTCTTTGGAAATGGCTGCCATATTTATTTTGGAAATGGCTGCCATGATCTCTGGAAATGGCTGCCATGTTCTCTGGAAATGGCTGCCATGTTCTCTGGAAATGGCTGCCATGTTCTCTGGAAATGGCTGCCATGTTCTCTGGAAATGGCTGCCATGTTCTCTGGAAATGGCTGCCATGTTCTCTGGAAATGGCTGCCATGTTCTCTGGAAATGGCTGCCATGTTCTCTGGAAATGGCTGCCATGTTCTCTGGAAATGGCTGCCATGTTCTCTGGAAATGGCTGCCATGTTCTCTGGAAATGGCTGCCATGTTCTCTGGAAACGGCTGCCATGTTCTCTGGAAACGGCTGCCATATTCTCTGGAAACGGCTGTCATATTCTCTGGAAACGGCTGCCATATTCTCTGGAAATGGCTGCCATATTCTCTGGAAATGGCTGCCATATTTTCTGGAAATGGCTGTCATGGTCTCTTTGGAAATGGCTGCCATGGTCTCTTTGGAAATGGCTGCCATGGTCTCTTTGGAAATGGCTGCCATGGTCTCTTTGGAAATGGCTGCCATGGTCTCTTTGGAAATGGCTGCCATGGTCTCTTTGGAAATGGCTGCCATGGTCTCTTTGGAAATGGCTGCCATGGTCTCTTTGGAAATGGCTGCCATGGTCTCTTTGGAAATGGCTGCCATGGTCTCTTTGGAAATGGCTGCCATGGTCTCTTTGGAAATGGCTGCCATGGTCTCTTTGGAAATGGCTGCCATGGTCTCTTTGGAAATGGCTGCCATGGTCTCTTTGGAAATGGCTGCCATGGTCTCTTTGGAAATGGCTGCCATGGTCTCTTTGGAAATGGCTGCCATATTCCTTTTGGAAATGGATGCCATATTCCCTTTGGAAATGGCTGCCATATTCCTTTTGGAAATTGATGCCATATTCTCTTTGGAAATGGCTGACATATTCTTTTTGGAAATGGATGCCATATTATCTTTGGAAATGGCAGACATATTCTCTTTGGAAATGGCTGCCATATTTTTTTTGGAAATGGATGCCATATTCTCTGGAAACAGATGCCATATTCTCTTTTGAAATATCATTTAAAATATCTATAATCTATATAATGTTCTCTGTAGGTGATTCTGTCTGTGTCTGTCTGGGGGTGTGGCCTCCTCTGTTGAGGGGGTGGCTCCACCCATTCTGGGAGGGTTTTCAAAAACAAATTACCACCATTTTGTTTCCTCGCATAGCTTTGAGGCCTCTTTTGTTAGGCCTGTAGTGTCTTGCTCTCTCTCATTTTTATTTAAACTCTAATTCGATATCTCATTTCATTTTTCACATTCGCCAACATGGTTTTAGACTCGGTTGCAAAAAATCGTGAAGAAAATTTGATGAAGGTTAACATTTACAGAACAAAATGCATTTTAAATGAGAAGGCCTGTAACATAGAGGCCATTCATTGAGACTCCCTCAAGGCTTTATCTCGACTCTAATTCACCATCACAGTCGCTGAGATAGTTCTAGTCTCCGTTTTAGCTAAAGTTGAGAAAATCGGCTAAATGTATTCCAACAGTCGTTTTGAATGTGTCTGGTCGGTCAAGATGTGGGCATGGGGAAGGAGAGAGAAGGACAGAGGGGAAGGACAGAGGGGAAGGACAGAGGGGAAGGACAGAGGGGAAGGACAGAGGGGAGGGACAGAGGGGAAGGACAGAGGGGAAGGACAGAGGGGAAGGACAGAGGGGAAGGACAGAGGGGAAGGACAGAGGGGAAGGACAGAGGGGAAGGATAGAGGGGAAGGACAGCTGTGCGTAATGTGGGAGGGAGAGGATTTGAGCTCTTGAAGTCACATTGTACATGAGATGTAATTACACATTGTGCATTGTGTAATTACATATTACACATCCCATGTGCACGCACATGCGTTCACATGTTATCAAAAGTAAATACATTGTGTAGATTACATGATTTGTGGATCTGATAAATTGCCAGTAACCAGTTTGTAAAATTGAATGTGCAGCATCTAAATAAAGATATCCAAATGCCACACACGTCCATGCCCGTGGGATTCCCACGGGTGACCCCACTAGTCATGTTATATATCGCTTTTAGCCCGATCTGGAACAAACTCCCCCACTCTCTTCAATCCCACTCCTCCCTCCAGGTCTTTAAAACAGCTGTTCACCACCATCTTTTATCTTCCCCCATCCAAAACCTTGATCTTTTCTACCCCCATTAATAGACCCCTGATCCACTTTTTTGAAATACCGACTTCTTTCCTGGAAGTCCTAGCAGTGTCCATGTGTTTTTTACCTCTTCCCCCCCCCCCCTTCCCATGCCTCCTCCCCCCAAGCCCTCTCCCTTCCACAGATCTCCTGATGTCCCTGCTCGCCATCTTGTTCTCCCGCTTCCTTTATCATATGTTTTTATGTTTCAGTTTGTCTTTTTGTGATCAATGTTAGCTCTTACACAAGCCTCGATCTTGTATTTTAAAAAAAAAAAAAAAAATCTCTCGATGGTGAAGAATCACTTAGAATTTAAATAATTATCGCATCCTAATTCCTATTCCGATCTTCACCAAAATCGAACAGATTAGTCCTTGTCACACACCCAACCTCTCCACCAAATTTCGTCCAAATCCGCCCACAACGTTTTGAGATATCCTGTTCACAAACAAACAGACAAACAGACAGACAGTGGTGAAAACATAACCTATGTCCCCCTACGGTTGCGGAGGTGATAACTTCCCCCATGAAGGTCATTACCTCTGTAAAGATCATTTTTGAGTCAACTTTAGGTTTTTTTTACTGTCAGAAGCTCAATTAAGTTGGCAATTAAAGTCAATAATTTCAGAACTGAACCCTCAACTTGGGGGATCCCCCAGTGCAATGTTTTCCCAACTAGACCACTCTACCAACAAACTTGCATTGCTGTTATTGTGGCCACATTGGATACAACCATACACACGACTGTTGTAGCTCGAATTTAATTTTCAAAATCCAGCCTAACCTGATTGACAAGAATAATTTCACATGCAACATTGCAGAGTCGAACGATTCAGTAGTTTACAAAACTTAAGGTAACCATTTACGTCATTCTGCTCACTATCAGATCCACGCACTTCAACGATAGCACCCACGGGCATGACACAATATTACCATGACAACACAAGCAAGTTACATAAGGAATTTGTATTGTGATTTGAGCATTAGAAACATTTAAGGCCTATGGTGCACCCTCAGCCAGAGCCAGCATGGTCGATTTCTCCGGACTTTCGTTTCCTGCACACATGACGTGTCCAACGTATGACAGTTTCTGTTTTAGTATGAGCACTTCTAACATGCATGATGGTCTACTTTCTTCAAGCACTGATTTGTTTGTTCTTCTTGCAATCCACGGAATTTTTAACATTCATCTCCAACATAACATTTCAAAACTGACAATCTTCTTCCTTTGTTTCTTTCTCACTGTCTACAACCACCTTTAGAGACCATTTTTCCCTGAAGAGCAGGGGTTGGCCTTTTTTGGGCACCTTGGTCCCCTTTTTGAAGCAATGTTTTATGGTCGGATGCCCTTCCTGCCGCCAACCCCGTTGGTCGCCTCTTGCAACACACAGGGAATTACCAGTGAATTGGTACTCAATTTGCCGACCGCGGAAGGACGACAGGTTGAGTCAACCCCCCTGGTGTTAATTCAGCGATCGACCGGGATTCGAACCCAGGATCCTAGGATCCCAAGCCAGCACCCGAACCTCTAAGCCAACACCAGGATCTTTCTCTGTCTATAATTCACATATCTACATATCTACATCGCAACTGGAAATACCAGATCATTCACCAGTTCCTCGTGGTTTCTATCATCACATCTTCGTATTTTCAGATATCACATCCTGAAAATATTTGTGCACACTATTAAAAGGGCCATTCTCATTTCAGTTCTGTCCATGCACCCTTGAAATCTGGCCTTGCTCCTCTTGTGCTCTGCCCTCCACAAATTCCCCAACGTCGCACACCTTCCTCAAGAAACCCTCACCTAGTCCAGGCTGGTTGCCCACCTGCATTAATTCGTCCCCCTTGTTCTCCAAACTGTGGAAATGTTTCCCTGTGTCCTTCGTCTCATCTTCCTCACTTCAGCGCTTTGATTATGCTGCCCGTCTCTAACTCATGCGCTCGCCCCATCCACATCCGCACTCCCTTCTACACTTGCGGATTATTTTCATTATTTTCCTTCATTGTTGTTGTGTTTTTCCTTCTTTCCTCTTTATGCATGTCCATTCTCACAATACCCTTAGGTAGTTTGTGAACCTGTTACATTTTCTTATTTTGCTCCTCCAGGAGGCTAAACCCCTGAATTAAAAAAAAAAGGTTTATTTCACTTATTATAAAATTCGATACCAGTCTTGCACTTTGTAGCATTTTGCTCATAGTAGTAGTAGTATCCTGGGTAGTAGTAGTAGATCCCTGGTGTTGGGCTAGCGGCTAGGGTGCCAGCTTAGGATACCTAGGATCCTGGGTTCGTAATCCCGGTCAATCACTGAATTAACGCCAGGGGGGTTGACTCAGCCTGAACATCCCTTCCGAGGTCGGCTAATTGACTACCAGTTCACTGGTAATTCCCTGCTTGTCGTTAAAGGCGACAAAAAGGGTTGGCAGCAGGAAGGGCATCCGGCCGTAAAACATTGCTTCAAAAAGGGGACCAAAAAACAACAACAACCATGGTCCCCGAAAAAGGCCAACCCCCGCTTGCGGAGAAAAATGGCCTCTAAACGTTTTTTTTTTTGTTTTTTTTTAGTAGTAGTAGTAGTAGTCGTGGTGGTAGTAGTAGTCGTAGTACTTACTTGTCTATTGCCTTCTTTTGGCCACCGAATGCCACCACCGTTCTGATAGCTGAGAGAACTTCTTCTGCAACTGCACCTGCTTTGGCATAGGACTTCAGCTCTTCTTTGGTAAGAGAAGCTAAAAACTGCAAGGTAATGTTTTCCATAACAAGTTTAGATAAAACAGTTGATAATTTAAAATATATAATTAAAAGTCAAGAAATCCATTCTTTCCTGTAAAGGTTCAAACAAAGAACTACAGTTCACAACTAGAGCGGCAATCGGTAGAGTGCATACCACCGTAAGGATCAAAAGTTTACGATTTGTATTCGTTGATCTGCATCAGGACCTGAACCAAACTCTAATCAGCTAGTCATTGACTCCTACCCTACCTGTCCACCAAGTTTTGTCTGGATCCATCCATGACCGTTTGAGATATCCTGCTCACAATCAAGCAAACAAAAACAGACAAACAGATAAACAAACAATAAATATGTCGTGCATATCATACTTGTGAGATCCCTAAAATAACACACCCCTTTGTAACCACTTAAGTAGTTAGACTTTGAATCCCCAGCTTCTTTCCTGGGGTTCCTAGTAGTGTTCATTTCCTTTATACCGTGTACCCCTCCCTCCTCCCCCAGCCCTCCCTCTTCCACAGATCTACCGACGTCCCTGTTCTCTTCTGTTGTTGTGCTTGTGGGCTTCCCTCTCTCCCCCTCTTGTCTCCCGCTCCCTTCATTGCATGTTTTATGTGTCTGTGCATCTTTTCATGTTCAATGTGTTAGCTCTTACACGAGCCTCAATTCTGCAAAAAAAAAGAAAAAAAGAAAAAAAAAGTATTCCTGTGTGCTGCGCTGCCCTATTTGTATAAATAACTCCATATACTCCTCACTTTCTTGCAACATGTACCCATTGGTAAACTCACATTCAAACTTTCTTCGGATGTAACGACTTCAACTGCTACCGCGTCGACCGATTGAGCACCACATTTAAAGAGCAAGAAGATGTCAGAAATGCAACATTAACTCTTAGCACTGCCCCCATTGCTGGCAGATGGCCTCGAGGTACCGCACACTCGCCTCAGAGCTGTCTAGGCTGGGTTCAATTGTTGGCCTAGCTATAATCGGTCATCCTGGTGTTTCACCGGCTGGCCGATTCATCAATGCGTGTGCCATCCCCCAGATGGACGTTAAACCGGGCGTCCCATCTGACGGCATCAGTTTATGGACGTTATAGATCTCACAGTGTCCTTCACAGAGAGTAGGCCAGCTATTCATGCCCTGACTTCCTGTGTCGGAGTCGTGACCCATCCTGGATTGTAATCCCAGAAAAAGCAACTGCTTCGGCAGAACGGACGCTTTTTCTAGAACATTGTACATAATCTGACTGATGCCATTGCCTTATTTTAAACATCCGGCTGAAATCAGTTAATTTTCGAACTCTGACTTTTTCCCACCACCAGATCACACCTGAGAAAGTCAATAGGTTTCTGGATGACCCTTACAGGCTCCCCATGAGAGTACAAGACCCATCAAGGAATCCCAATGATTTACTTAATTGTAAAAACCTCAAGAAAAAGTGTATTGAAGTATTGGGCCTCAATATTAGCCACAATCTATGCTGGGCAGACCTCATCCCATTCTTCCGAACACAGACATAACAACACAACACATTTATTGAAAGTACAATGGAATACTATTCTCCCCTGTACAGACTCTCACATCCAGGTCCTTTTTTTGACTCCTGAAGCCAGGTAAGCCAAGTCTCTGAAAACAATTGGCGTAACTCATCACGAGGCAGTCACACAAGACCTACTGCATTTTCTCAACATACACAGAGACGGTATTTCCATTTCAGATAATCTCTCTTGCAATCGTGACAGACGAGAACAAAAATGTCGTTGCCCTGCATGTATCTGTACAAGTTGCAGAGCATGTTCAGGATATGGAACAAAAGTCAACGTGCAGGTAATGTCGGGTTACCTAGAACAAGCCAGGAGTACAAAGCACGGGGGTAAAGTTTTAACATGTGCATACCTTAGTTAGCACTGCTAACGAGATGGCGATCAGTGGGCTGACAGCGAGAATGACCAGAGTGAGCTTCCATCCATGAAAAAACCCGATAACGATGCCTCCGACAAACGTTGCCAGGACTTGTGCAAGTAGCGAGATCTTGTCTCCAATACCATCATGAATAACATTTATATCTCTGAAGAATAGAAATTAACGATTTTTTCAACTGTGTTGCCAATCCTCAGTGAATAATGCCAAACAAAATGTCTGTCTCTGCATGCACCAATGGGAACAGTCATGGGACAGATGCCAATTTGGACAACGATAACAGATACACCTACTCGCTCATTCGTGTGCTCAACTCCCCGATCTTCTGGGCATCAAACCATGACATATCCTGGTGGAGAATGGCGTGGAAGTATTTCGCATGGATGCGCCTAGTTTGCCGCGTCGCAGTGAAAAGCCAGGTGGACACCTGAATTGTCCCAGCAACCAACACGGAAATCGCAATTGCCACAAAGTAAAGGGCAAACCTAAGAGAAAGGAAATAAGTATCAGATATAAAGCCAAAAATTCATCACGCCAGGTCAGTCCAACAACAGGAGGGTCCACACGATGGCTTACAACAACAAAACATGTATTTTAAGGCCATTTTCCCTGCTACAGCAGGGGTTAGCCTTGCGGTCCCCATGACAATCTTCTCCATCTTGCCCTATTTTCTACATCTCTCCTTGTTAACCCCCTTGCCCGCATTTCTTCTTCCACCATCTTTAGCCAGGTCTTTCTCGGTCTTCCCCGTCCTCCACTTCCTTCTGCATTCATTTCCATCACTCTTCTCAACCAGTCACTTTCATCCTTCCTCAACACATGTCCAAACCATCTCAACCTGTTCCTCTTCACAGCATCAATCACAGGCTCTATTCCCATCATTTTTCGCAATTCATCATTTGTCTTCCTCTCTCTCAACGATACTCCGCACATCCATCGAACCATTCGCATTTCCACCCTTTCCAACCTTCGTTGCTGCTCTACGTTCATGACCCATGTCTCACTCCCATAAATCATAACACTTCTCACACATGCAGCATACACCTTTCCCTTCAGCTTCAACGACACTCCCCTCCTCATCAGCACGCCACTCAGTTCCAGAAACTTCTTCCATGCACATCTCACTCTAGCAACCGTTGCCATGTCTGATCCACCTTCTCCATTCAGCATGTCTCTGAGGTAGCAAAATGTTTTCACACCTTCCAGCTTCACGCCGTCTCCAAGATCCAACTCAACATTTCCTCCATCTGCAGCTCCCTCTGTGCACACCTTACATTTGAATGTAGCTGCCACACTGGTTAATGACCCTCTCAGACCACTACATTTTTTATGAACCCACTCAGTGCACATTGTACATTGAATGGAGTTCACTCCGACACCCTTCCTGCACACAGCACAGGGCCACTTCCCAGTTCTTTCCACCTCACCACATGCTTTACCACTTGCCATCACCTTCGTCTTTCCGATATTCACCTTCAGACCTTTTGTCTCCATACATTCCTTCCACTTGTTCATCTTTTCCTTCAGTCCATCCATACTTTCCACAAACACCAGATCATCTGCATACAACAACTCCCCACGATGGCTTAGAGGTATGCATAATCACCTCTAAGATGTCTTGCTTTGGTGAGAATCCCAACATAGCTATAACCTGTCATCCTGGTGTTTTACAGGCAGGGCGATTCATCGATGTGTGTGTCGTCCCTCTAATGGACGTTAAACTGGCGTACCATCAGCCAGCATTCAATGGTGGATATTAAAGATCCTACGGTGCCCTTCGCGAAGAGTAGGCGAGCTATCGCTTGCATCCGGACCAAATTATAGATTCTTGCCATAACCAGCAGAGGCCACTGCATCAGCGGCACAGCCGTGCCCTTAACCAATGATGCTACCCCCCAGCCTTGTGCTGCATATGACAGAAGTAGAGGAATCAAACAACAATGAAAATAAAAAACCAGATGTAAAAAGAAAAAACAAATCAAATCACCTTGACATCTCTCCTTCAATATCTATGGTTGGCGAATTTGCATCTGATACAGGGACAGCTGATGTTCCATTTGCTGAAATAAAGAACAAAGTAGAGAGGAAGGGGTGCATGGTCAATTCAGCAAAATAAAATTTTTTTTGTTTTTGTTTTTGTATACAAGATTAAGGCTCGTGTAAGAGCTAACATTAATCACAAAAAAACGGAAACATAAAACATATAAAGGGAGCGGGAGACAAGATGGGGAGATAGAGGGAAGCACACAAGTACAACAGCAGAGAACAGGGACATCGGGAGATCTGTGGGACGTAGAGGGCTTGGGGGAAGGACGCATGGGAAGGGGGGTGGGGGGTGGGAGAAGTATAAAACACATGGACAATAATTGGACTTTCAGGAAAGAAGTCGGTATTTCAGAAAAGTGGATCTGGGATGAATTAAATGGGGTAGAAAAGATCAAGGTTTGGGAAAGGGGGAAGATAAGAGATGGTGCTGAACAGCTGTTTTAAAGACCTGGAGGGAGGAGTGGGATTGAAGAGAGTGAGGGAGTTTGTTCCAGAAAGAAAAAAAGAGGAATGAAAGAGTGAAGGTGAGCAGCGAGTCTTGATTTTTAGAGATTTCTAGTGTAACGATGATATGAAATGCACAAAGATTATAAAAGACACCTTTACACATGTTCTGATAAAGCTCGTTGTGCAGACGATTTTGTTGATGAAATGGGTGTAGCAAATCATCTTTGCCTCCTGATATTTGGAGTATAACCAAGGTGTAAACTTGGATTACTCCAACTCACAAACTAGCAAGTTTAGACCAAATTCTTCTCTATAGCCTTATTCACTCATTCAGAATATCACACTCGGACAGTTGATCAACTCATTCCGATTCTCAAAACACTGAAATGGCTCCAAGTACTGTATGTCAATGGATGGATGAAAAAATTAGCTTGATATTGTTAAATTCAAACATAAATTGACCTGTCAGTTGCAGTGCTGATGTGATCGATCCTTATACCCAGACAAGAGACCTGCACTCAAACACTGGGAATCTCATGGACGTTTCTCACACAAGAAATAAGACTTTTGATGATCGAGCATTCCTCAAACATGGAACTCGATCCCTCTTAAAACTCGCATAGCCCTTTCAAGTCTGTGGATTACAAACCCCTCCTATACAATCTTTAATATCATAATCCGAAAAAAATATTTCAGTAATTCTCTTCATTTGTACTTTTCTTACCACTTCCCCTTTTTGCAAAGCAGTTTTAGATTTTGCTCGGAGAGTGCTGAATAAGAAAGAGTTTTAAATATTTTTCCTGCATTTGTACAGAAATAAACCACAGGAAATTTTAAGCGGTGAAGCCGCTTCAACATGTGGTATATGACTTCTTTCTATCCATCCATTCTTCCATCAAGAAAGAAGAAGAAGAACCATGTTTAATGTCCAACCTACCATGTTTAATTTTTAAGGATTCTAAAGGGTAATTCTAAGGGTTAATTCTAAAGGGTTAATTCTAAAGGGTTAATTCTAAAGGGTTAATTCTAAAGGGTTAATTCTAAAGGGTTAATTCTAAAGGGTTAATTCTAAAGGGTAATTCTAAGGGTTAATTCTAAAGGGTTAATTCTAAAGGGTTAATTCTAAAGGGTTAATTCTAAAGGGTTAATTCTAAAGGGTTAATTCTAAAGGGTTAATTCTAAAGGGTTAATTCTAAAGGGTTAATTCTAAAGGGTTAATTCTAAAGGGTTAATTCTAAAGGGTTAATTCTAAAGGGTTAATTCTAAAGGGTTAATTCTAAAGGGTTAATTCTAAAGGGTTAATTCTAAAGGGTTAATTCTAAAGGGTTAATTCTAAAGGGTTAATTCTAAAGGGTTAATTCTAAAGGGTTAATTCTAAAGGGTTAATTCTAAAGGGTTAATTCTAAAGGGTTAATTCTAAAGGGTTAATTCTAATGGGTTAATTCTAAAGGGTAATTCTAAAGGGTAATTCTAAAGGGTAATTCTAAAGGGTAATTCTAAAGGGTAATTCTAAAGGTTAATTCTAAAGGGTAATTCTAAAGGGTAATTCTAAAGGGTAATTCTAAGGGTTCATTCTAAGGGTTAATTCTAAAGGGTTAATTCTAAAGGGTTAATTCTAAAGGGTTAATTCTAAAGGGTTAATTCTAAAGGGTTAATTCTAAAGGGTTAATTCTAAAGGGTTAATTCTAAAGGGTTAATTCTAAAGGGTTAATTCTAAAGGGTTAATTCTAAAGGGTTAATTCTAAAGGGTTAATTCTAAAGGGTTAATTCTAAAGGGTTAATTCTAAAGGGTTAATTCTAAAGGGTTAATTCTAAAGGGTTAATTCTAAAGGGTTAATTCTAAACGGTTAATTCTAAACGGTTAATTCTAAAGGGTTAATTCTAAAGGGTTAATTCTAAAGGGTTAATTCTAAAGGGTTAATTCTAAAGGGTTAATTCTAAAGGGTTAATTCTAAAGGGTTAATTCTAAAGGGTTAATTCTAAAGGGTTAATTCTAAAGGGTTAATTCTAAAGGGTTAATTCTAAAGGGTTAATTCTAAAGGGTTAATTCTAAAGGGTTAATTCTAAAGGGTTAATTCTAAAGGGTTAATTCTAAAGGGTTAATTCTAAAGGGTTAATTCTAAAGGGTTAATTCTAAAGGGTTAATTCTAAAGGGTTAATTCTAAAGGGTAATTCTAAAGGGTAATTCTAAAGGGTAATTCCAAAGGGTAATTCCAAAGGGTAATTCTAAAGGGTAATTCTAAAGGGTAATTCTAAAGGGTAATTCTAAAGGGTAATTCTAAAGGGTAATTCTAAAGGGTAATTCTAAAGGGTAATTCTAAAGGGTTAATTATAAAGGGTTAATTCTAAAGGGCTAATTCTAAAGGGCTAATTCTAAAGGGCTAATTCTAAAGGGCTAATTCTAAAGGGTTAATTCTAAAGGGTTAATTCTAAAGGGTTAATTCTAAAGGGTTAATTCTAAAGGGTTAATTCTAAAGGGTTAATTCTAAAGGGTTAATTCTAAAGGGTTAATTCTAAAGGGTTAATTCTAAAGGGTTAATTCTAAAGGGTTAATTCTAAAGGGTTAATTCTAAAGGGTAATTCTAAGGGTTAATTCTAAAGGGTTAATTCTAAAGGGTTAATTCTAAAGGGTTAATTCTAAAGGGTTAATTCTAAAGGGTTAATTCTAAAGGGTTAATTCTAAAGGGTTAATTCTAAAGGGTTAATTCTAAAGGGTTAATTCTAAAGGGTTAATTCTAAAGGGTTAATTCTAAAGGGTTAATTCTAAAGGGTTAATTCTAAAGGGTTAATTCTAAAGGGTTAATTCTAAAGGGTTAATTCTAAAGGGTTAATTCTAAAGGGTTAATTCTAAAGGGTTAATTCTAAAGGGTTAATTCTAAAGGGTTAATTCTAAAGGGTTAATTCTAAAGGGTAATTCTAAAGGGTAATTCCAAAGGGTAATTCCAAAGGGTAATTCTAAAGGGTAATTCTAAAGGGTAATTCTAAAGGGTAATTCTAAAGGGTAATTCTAAAGGGTAATTCTAAAGGGTAATTCTAAAGGGTAATTCTAAAGGGTAATTCTAAAGGGTTAATTCTAAAGGGTTAATTATAAAGGGTTAATTCTAAAGGGCTAATTCTAAAGGGCTAATTCTAAAGGGCTAATTCTAAAGGGTTAATTCTAAAGGGTTAATTCTAAAGGGTTAATTCTAAAGGGTTAATTCTAAAGGGTTAATTCTAAAGGGTTAATTCTAAAGGGTTAATTCTAAAGGGTTAATTCTAAAGGGTTAATTCTAAAGGGTTAATTCTAAAGGGTTAATTCTAAAGGGTTAATTCTAAAGGGTTAATTCTAAAGGGTTAATTCTAAAGGGTTAATTCTAAAGGGTTAATTCTAAAGGGTTAAGTCTAAAGGGATAATTCTAATGGGTTAATTCTAATGGGTTAATTCTAAAGGGTTAATTCTAAAGGGTTAATTCTAAAGGGTTAATTCTAAAGGGTTAATTCTAAAGGGTAATTCTAAAGGGTAATTCTAAAGGGTAATTCTAAAGGGTAATTCTAAAGGGTAATTCTAAAGGGTAATTCTAAAGGGTAATTCTAAAGGGTAATTCTAAAGGGTAATTCTAAAGGGTAATTCTAAAGGGTTCATTCTAAAGGGTTAATTCTAAAGGGTTAATTCTAAAGGGTTAATTCTAAAGGGTTAATTCTAAAGGGTTAATTCTAAAGGGTTAATTCTAAAGGGTTAATTCTAAAGGGTTAATTCTAAAGGGTTAATTCTAAAGGGTTAATTCTAAAGGGTTAATTCTAAAGGGTTAATTCTAAAGGGTTAATTCTAAAGGGTTAATTCTAAAGGGTTAATTCTAAAGGGTTAATTCTAAAGGGTTAATTCTAAAGGGTTAATTCTAAAGGGTTAATTCTAAAGGGTTAATTCTAAAGGGTTAATTTTAAAGGGTTAATTCTAAAGGGTTAATTCTAAAGGGTTAATTCTAAAGGGTTAATTCTAAAGGGTTAATTCTAAAGGGTTAATTCTAAAGGGTTAATTCTAAAGGGTTAATTCTAAAGGGTTAATTCTAAAGGGTTAATTCTAAAGGGTTAATTCTAAAGGGTTAATTCTAAAGGGTTAATTCTAAAGGGTTAATTCTAAAGGGTTAATTCTAAAGGGTTAATTCTAAAGGGTTAATTCTAAAGGGTTAATTCTAAAGGGTTAATTCTAAAGGGTAATTCTAAAGGGTAATTCTAAAGGGTAATTCTAAAGGGTAATTCTAAAGGGTAATTCTAAAGGGTAATTCTAAAGGGTAATTCTAAAGGGTAATTCTAAAGGGTAATTCTAACGGGTAATTCTAAAGGGTAATTCTAAAGGGTAATTCTAAAGGGTAATTCTAAAGGGTAATTCTAAAGGGTTAATTCTAAAGGGTTAATTATAAAGGGTTAATTCTAAAGGGCTAATTCTAAAGGGTTAATTCTAAAGGGTTAATTCTAAAGGGTTAATTCTAAAGGGTTAATTCTAAAGGGTTAATTCTAAAGGGTTAATTCTAAAGGGTTAATTCTAAAGGGTTAATTCTAAAGGGTTAATTCTAAAGGGTTAATTCTAAAGGGTTAATTCTAAAGGGTTAATTCTAAAGGGTTAATTCTAAAGGGTTAATTCTAAAGGGTTAATTCTAAAGGGTCGATTCTAAAGGGTCGATTCTAAAGGGTCGATTCTAAAGGGTCGATTCTAAAGGGTCGATTCTAAAGGGTCAATTCTAAAGGGTCAATTCTAAAGGGTTAATTCTAAAGGGTTAATTCTAAAGGGTTAATTCTAAAGGGTTAATTCTAAAGGGTTAATTCTAAAGGGTTAATTCTAAAGGGTTAATTCTAAAGGGTTAATTCTAAAGGGTTAATTCTAAAGGGTTAATTCTAAAGGGTTAATTCTAAAGGGTTAATTCTAAAGGGTTAATTCTAAAGGGTTAATTCTAAAGGGTTAATTCTAAAGGGTTAATTCTAAAGGGTTAATTCTAAAGGGTTAATTCTAAAGGGTTAATTCTAAAGGGTTAATTCTAAAGGGTTAATTCTAAAGGGTTAATTCTAAAGGGTTAATTCTAAAGGGTTAATTCTAAAGGGTTAATTCTAAAGGGTTAATTCTAAAGGGTTAATTCTAAAGGGTTAATTCTAAAGGGTTAATTCTAAAGGGTTAATTCTAAAGGGTTAATTCTAAAGGGTTAATTCTAAAGGGTAATTCTAAAGGGTAATTCTAAAGGGTAATTCTAAAGGGTAATTCTAAAGGGTAATTCTAAAGGGTAATTCTAAAGGGTAATTCTAAAGGGTAATTCTAAAGGGTAATTCTAAAGGGTAATTCTAAAGGGTAATTCTAAAGTGTAATTCTAAGGGGTAATTCTAAAGGGTTCTAAAGGATAATTCTCATGAGTTCTAAAGGGTAATTCTCATGAGTTCTAAAGGGTAATTCTAAAGGGTTTTAAAATGTAATTCTACAAGGTTCTAAAGGGTAATTCTAAGGTAATTCTCATGGGTTATATCGGGTAATACTAAAGGGTAATTCTAAGTGGTTCTTCAGGATAAACCTAATCTATACATATAAACGTGAGTTGTCTGTGTGTGTGTCCGCGTTTTATTCAGAGATGGCTGAACCGATCTTCATCAAACTTTCAGAGGTTCATCAGTGAGAGCCTGGGAGTGTTGTAGGCAAAAAAATTTTTTTTTTTAAAAAATTCCTTCTTTTGGAGTCCCCTCCCCCCCTGCCTTCCCCTCCCCTCCCCTCGCCTTCCCCCCTTCCCCTCGCCTTCCCCCCTTCCCCTCCCCTCGCCTTCCCCCCTTCCCCTCCCCTCGCCTTCCCCCCTTCACCTCCCCTCGCCTTCCCCCCTTCACCTCCCCTCGCCTTCCCCCCTTCACCTCCCCTCGCCTTCCCCCCTTCACCTCCCCTCACCTTCCCCCCTTCACCTCCCCTCGCCTTCCCCCCTTCACCTCCCCTCGCCTTGCCCCCCTCCCATCCCCTCCTCTCCCCCTTCCCCTCCCCCCCTCCCCCTCCTCCCCCACCCGGCAATTCTGCTAGTGAGTTCTAAAGGGTAATTCTAAAGGGTTTCATTCATTTCAAGGCTTTGCCTCATATTAAAATGCCAAACTAAACCGCTTCCTTCGCACACGGGTGTGATTGTCTGGAAACATTGGTTGCATGAACCCGTCTGCACCATTTGCAGATGTAGAACCTGCCATCACAAAACTGCTTTCAAAGTGTTGTTCATCATGACCCGAGTATGATCTGTAGCTCTGAGTAAATGGACCGTCTTACTTTCTGCTGGCTGTCTGGTAATGGAGCCATGGCAGGCCACAATTGCAGACCAGTTTACGGAAACTTTTACTTGCGTCGTCACATCTCGAGCAGAGCTACGTCAGGGCCACATTACAAATAGGACCTAGATAGACCCAGTATAGTGTAAACAATGGAGAACAATTCACAAGCTTGACCCTCTTGTACCAATTGTGTCTATATGTCCACAGTGTGCATCAAGGAATGTTTACCCTCTACTCGCTTCTGCACACACATCCGTCTTACAACTT
This sequence comes from Myxine glutinosa, assembly GCF_964187855.1. Classification (NCBI taxonomy): domain Eukaryota; kingdom Metazoa; phylum Chordata; class Myxini; order Myxiniformes; family Myxinidae; genus Myxine; species Myxine glutinosa. The sequence continues at coordinate 69,689,252 of NC_136272.1, read as the reverse complement.
TCAACTTACATTGGAAACCAAAAATAACTTTACTGGATATTACAGTACGAGGAAGAAACAAAGTTTGTCAATCTTACATTGATAACTAGAACAGAACTCAGTAGAGAGCATACCTCCACCTGATGGCCATATCACTTAATGGTGAAGAATCACTTAAAAATTCTACTAGCTGGATCAGGATCCAGATCTTTACCAAAATTGAATCGAATAATCGTCCTTGTCACACACCCAACCGGTCCACCAAGATTCGTCCAAATCCGTCCACAACTTTTTGAGATATCCTGCTATGTATCGTTTTTTGCCCGATCTCCCAATGGTGAAAAATCACTGAAAAAATTATACTAGCCCGATCCGAATCCGGATCTTCACCAAAATCGAATCATTTCATCCTTGTCACATACGCTACATTTCTGCCAAGTTTCGTCCGAATCCATCCACAACTTTGAGATATTTTGTTCACAAACGGACAAAAAAGACAGACAGGGGTGAAAACATAACCTCTATCCACCTTTGGTGGCGGAGGTAAAAACGTCACAAGATCAGCATGAAGAGCCGACATAAAAAAAGTTGGATAAAAACAACCAGACGAAACTCACCCGTCACAAATGCAGTTTTCACAAAGCTGTCAGTCATGTCTCCAAAGACCATTATCACAATGGGATGAGCCAGACCATGTGCAATGGCTGCCAGAAGGCCGAGGACCATGAGAAATTTATCCAGGCAATTGGAATACCGAAACTGCAGCAGAGTAAAAAAAACAAGAACAACCGTTTAAGAAAAGAATGCAAAAGTCAAACCAAACTCGATGGCATCATTGTTAGAACGTGTGCGCCGAGTCAGGGAGGTCGATGGTTCAAACCCCGGCCAAGTTACACCAAATAATTTGAAAATGGTACTTGCTGACCTCCATGCTTGATGCTCAGCAAATACGTCTCTGCATAGTCCCACAATGGATGGATGCCATCACTCTGCGACTAACAACCACTGTCTTTCCCTCGCGGTCCCCCTGTACTGTCTTTCCCTCACGGTCCCCCTGTACTGTCTTTCCCTCGTGGTCCCCCTGTACTGTCTTTCCCTCATGGTCCCCCTGTGCTGTCTTTCCCTCGTGGTCCCCCTGTACTGTCTTTCCCTCGTGGTCCCCCTGTGCTGTCTTTCCCTCGTGGTCCCCCTGTACTGTCTTTCCCTCGCGGTCCCTCTGTACTGTCTTTCCCTCACGGTCCCCCTGTACTGTCTTTCCCTCGTGGTCCCCCTGTGCTGTCTTTCCCTCGTGGTCCCCCTGTGCTGTCTTTCCCTCATGGTCCCCCTGTACTGTCTTTCCCTCACGGTCCCCCTGTACTGTCTTTCCCTCACGGTCCCCCTGTACTGTCTTTCCCTCGTGGTCCCCCTGTGCTGTCTTTCCCTCGTGGTCCCCCTGTGCTGTCTTTCCCTCGTGGTCCCCCTGTGCTGTCTTTCCCTCGTGGTCCCCCTGTACTGTCTTTCCCTCGTGGTCCCCCTGTGCTGTCTTTCCCTCGTGGTCCCCCTGTGCTGTCTTTCCCTCGTGGTCCCCCTGTACTGTCTTTCCCTCGTGGTCCCCCTGTACTGTCTTTCCCTCGCGGTCCCCCTGTGCTGTCTTTCCCTCACGGTCCCCCTGTACTGTCTTTCCCTCATGGTACCCCTGTACTGTCTTTCCCTCATGGTCCCCCTGTACTGTCTTTCCCTCGCGGTCCCCCTGTGCTGTCTTTCCCTCGTGGTCCCTCTGTACTGTCTTTCCCTCGTGGTCCCCCTGTGCTGTCTTTCCCTCACGGTCCCCCTGTGCTGTCTTTCCCTCGTGGTCCCCCTGTGCTGTCTTTCCCTCGCGGTTGTCCTGTGCTGTCTTTCCCTCGCGGTTGTCAGCTCTTCCACGAGCCTCGATTCAGTATTAAAAAAATAAAAATAAAAATCCCCATTCAGAGGTTTCCGAGAATTTTTTTTAAAATTATTTGCTTTTAATCAAAGATGGATGCAATACCACGTGACCTATGACCTCACAATTATCAAAAAACATTTTGCATGGGTGTCACTCCGACCCTGAAAGTTTCTTCTCAATCAGACATATGGTTGCTGAGAAAAACGAGGTTTAGCCCGTACGGACAGACAACCCAAAAACAATGCCTCAGTCGAATTTGTCAGCAGAGGCATAAAAAAAGGATAGAGCATGGACAAAGAACTTAGTTAGCAAACATCGTACAGGCTTTGATGGTCCGAATGGCCACCTGCGTTGAAATTCTTTGTAAGTTAACTCATTATATTACTACACACTTCCTCCATTTGCCAATGGACACCGCATTTTCCAGCTGTAATTATGCAATCAAAGATCATGGATGATATGCAGATAATGAAGCTGCTGCAGCCATCTTGTACTTTCACTGATAAATCACCCAGAAGAACCTCTCACCCGCTCCCACCTCCAACACTCCCTTCTTGTTCTGGTCATATTAGGGTCATATTAGGGTCCAATAATTGCTTACCAGGTGAAAAAATCCAACTGTGAATGTTTTTTCCTTTTTATTTTTCCTGTGGAATAGAGGTAAAAACAAATGATCTGGATCTTAAAATAAAATAACAAAATCAAAAATACCGAAAATATATTAAAACTGCAAAAGGAGGAAGAAAACACCAAACAAACCTTTTAAATGGCCCAAATCTAACCCCTTCCTTTTCACAGTCTTCATAAGCTGGGTTGTTTACTCCATCAAAACGTCCTGTAGGAAGAAAAGTAAGTTTTTTTTAAAAAGCAAAAACATTTTCTGTATTAAAACAATCCAGATTACAGAAAACAATGCCAAAACCACTCCCAATAAATATATATATAAAGAGAGGGACTTCCGCTGAACTTGGGGACGACTAAGAAGAATACCTTTGTTGGTCGAAAGCTTGTCGAGAATTAAAGATCGACCGTCCTGAAGCTACGTCTGCGTCTTATTTAATACAAATGAGACGCCCTGCTCGTACTGTGGAGTTTCTACTATTTCTCACAGTTGTGTGTGTGTATGTATATATATATATATATATCCCAGAGGACATCTGTGTGACAAGGTTGCGGCCTGACATTGTCATTTGGTCAGGTGCAACAAGACAGGTCATCTTAGGGGAATTGTCGGTACCTTGGGAAGAGAACATGGAGGAGGTGCACGAGAGGAAGAGAGGAAAGTACAGTGAGCTGGAGGCAGAGTGCCGGGAGAAGGGTTGGCGAGTTTCGTGTCAGCCATTTGAGGTGGGGTGTAGAGAGTATATTGGCAATTCCTTTTCTGCATTTCTTGCTAGGCTGGGAGTGTGTGGGACAGAAAGAAGGAGGATGTGTGATAAGGTGGCCCAGGTTGCCTTGAAATGCTCATTTTGGATATGGAGGAAGTTTATGGAGGCACGAACGGTGTAGGTTGGTTGTGTGTGTTTTGTTTGTTTTTTTTCTTTGGCGTTTTGTTACTATTATTATTTCTTATTTTGTGTATACGAGTGAGTGGGTGAGGGTGTGTGTTTTTGCATGAATTAATTTTTGCATGAGTGTGTGTTTTTGTATGTTGAGTGGTCTATGTTGTAAGGGTAGGTGGTTGGTTGGTTTGTGTGTGTGTGTGTGTGTGTGTGTGTGTGTGTGTGTGTGTGTGTGTGTGTGTGTGTGTGTGTGTGTGTGTGTGTGTGTGTGTGTGTGTGTGTGTGTGTGTGTGTGTGTGTGTGTGCGCACGTGCACGAATGATCTGGTGTGTTTTGTTGGTGAGTGGTGAAGGGTATAAAGGTGGGTGTTTCAGTGTTCCACCATGTTTGTTTGGTGCTGTGGATTCTGGATGTGGAGGTGTTGTTGTTGTTGTTGTTCGCACTGGCTGGGGGTGGGGGTATGTACGCACCCAGGTGTAGTTGCTGCATGTGGATGTGTATGTGCCCCTGCTGGCCCACCTTAGCTGACCGTATCGAGGTTGGAGGGTCGAAACGGGATGATGCTGAGGACCTCGACTGAGGACCCGGTCAGTGCGGCACACTTGTGACCAGGTGTGTTTTGAACTTGTATAAATATATATATATATAGGCTTCAAAATCTAATCGCCACTATTTTGTTTGCTCCACATCGCTCTGAGGCCTCTTTTGTAAGGCTCACGCTTCCTGACTGTTTCAAGAGTTTATGTAAACTCTAATTCGATATCCAATTTCATTTTTCATAGTCGCTAAGATGGTTTAAGACTGGGTTACAAAGAACAGGAAGAATATTGGAAGAATGTTAGCGTTTTTAGACAAAAATGCATTTTCAACGAAATCAAGGCCTGTAATATAAAGTTCATTCAGACTACAACAGCAAAATGCCAAACATCTGACCTTAAATACACCAGAGATCATTTCCTCAACTACAAAAGCTAAAGTAAACCACCTGGGATGTCCTAGTCAGATTTTCCGGATAATATAAACAAGCAGAATTTGAAGAATAAAAATCACGAAACAGAGCAAGAATGCCTTGCTTTTATACTCGTAAAATACAATCTAGTTTGGGGTTTTCACCAGGCCAGTCTCCGATCAACAATTCAACATTTGCTTCTCCACAGGAGGCAAAAAAGAAGCCCTGGCCAAGGGGAAGTTCTTCCTGACCTAGAACAATGGAGGAAAACCACAGGTACACCTAAAATAACCAAACATCGTGGTCTGAAAAGGAAAATATTTCTAAAGAGAAAAATCGACCTTGCACAGAGAAAGGCAGAGTGGAACTAGCAATATGAGAACTGCAGGCCTGACAGGTACGTGTACATGTATCAAAAAGTGAATACCAGTCGTGCTGCGGTTACGGTCTTCTGCACTAAGCAAAGGCATGACGTTTTGCCAACTCGGAAAAACGGGATCAACGTTTTGGATTGGGACAAGTTGTAAGATTTGCAAATGCCATTTCACTTCCAGGGCATCAGAGGTCATTTAAGTGAATGAGGAACAAGACTAGGCCTAATATTCTGTCCTGGGGACTCTAGCTTCTACTGGGAGATGAGATGACAAGATTCCATTGCTCCATGGTGACCGTGTGAGCACAGGAAGTCAGCTAGCAAGGAACGAAGGTGGCCTTGGATGCCAAAAGTAAGGCATTTGACAAATAGACTGCGTCACCCACCATTTATATGTCCAAAGAGACTATTCTGATATCGTGTTTAAGATTCAAGGCCTCCATTGTTGGACCGAATCATCAGTATTTCTGAAGTTAATCAACCAGACAGAACGATCAGAGATTAGACTGTTTGTGATGGGGAAAGACTTTATGAAAAGTGCGCAATGATTCATCCCACAGCTTAACTACAGGATCTCTTCTTGCACCTGTATTTTGTTCTTTAGTAGGGACATATTTTGTCAGTCTTAAAAGCAAACAGCAGATGACATTATGTGCAGGACAAGTTATAATGAGCAGCACAAAAACCAAGTGCAGGATTTGAGAATACGGGCACCCATGGCATCTGGGGTCGTTAGAAAATGTTTACAATTTTTTTCTACCTTTGCACGTCAAAATATCAGTATCCAATAGGCAGTGGGAACAAGGTGGTTAGGTGTGAATGAATCTGAAATGTTGTTGTTGTTTTTGTATGCAGCCTGTGGCTGCTGGTTGCATAATCTCTCTGGGAGCGCATTTTTTGGCGCTGATGCATCGCCTCTATTACCAGCGAGCTGGTACTCAATTTGCGGACCTCGGAAGGACGACAGGCAGAGTCAACACCCCGAGTGTTAATTCAACGATCGACCGGGATTCAAACTCAGGGTACGAGGATCCCAAGCCAGCACCAGGCTCAATCTGAAATGAAGGGAGGGTAGAATGGACGCACGGCATGCACCAGAGAGAGACGAGGCATGCCATCAAAACTTTGACAAAGGAGACACGTTGGAGAGTTCAGACTTGAAAGATGACATTTTCTGGCTCTTCCTAGGATGGAACATGCATTGCGAGGCTTGAAAAAAAAAACAACACTTCAAACATTTGCAACCCAACATAGATATCAAGTTAGTGGCAGCAGGAAGCGTCAAACTTAAAGTTGCCTCGAGTAGAGTTGCCCTTTTGCCATCAACTTGACAATTACATCAATCAGACATATGCGCCAACAGGTCTCACACCCACCTTGTAAGCACAGGTATACACTTGCAGCTTCCACTTATCCCGACTCGTTTTCCAACCGCCGTTTAGTTTTTAACGCACAGTTTAACATTCCAACATTATGGTAGTCCCTGTCACAGGATCATCATCAACCAATGAGTCAGCTGTTGCATCGTCCAATGCCAGGCTCATTGTGTAACTTGTAAGGAGCTCAGGTAGTTACCCCCATCAAAGGAAGAAATCAACAGGATGTTTATCAAGGTATTCCAACCACTGTAGGAAGAAAAGAGATGCTGATGTTTCAGACATCAATCATCTTTTGCTCCGATGAAGTGTCAATGCCCAAAATGTCAGCTTCTCCTTGTTTACCACAGAGATTAGCATACCTCAATTAAAGGAAACCTAATGAAGATGCCATCTTTTTACCTCATCGTACCATTTACAAGGCATGAGGAGGCAATGGGAGAGGATGGTATTTGCGATTTGAACCTGGGTTTCCTGCATCGAGACACGATCGAGCCATCATGAGCCAGTCTGCAGGTGCCTTTGCAGGCCACCTTTGACACACGGTGCACGTGTAAGAGGCCATGGCCGATGCTGAGGCCAAGATGTTCCAGAGAATGAAGCTCTTACAGTATGGAAATACATCGTCACATTCGACTGAAGATCCTTTGGAGAGTCGGGGTCTTGAAGACAACTGTTCACCACCATGTCAGGTCACCGCCACCGCCCATCCAAAGCCATGAACTTTTCCACACCCGTTAAACCACCCCGAACCCTCCCCTTCCAAATCTTGCTTATGTATCCATCTTGTCCACCCATTGCATTCTCTCCTACCACTCATTGTTACCTGCACCCTTGTTTCTCCATCTGCGACTTCACTTTGGCTTCCTCAATGTACAAAGCTGTTAGAGATCTGCTATGGGATTAAGGGTACAACATTTCTATGTTTCTTGGGTATGCAGCATTTACCGATACAAGTTTCTGCCGAGTCAAGTCGGTTTGTGGGAGAATTGACTTTTTTGTGCGAGAATCGAGTCGACAACAAGTCGGAGCTCTTTGCCATTCGGGTGAGGAATGCTGCTCAGGTTGCTGGTAGTTGCTACACTTGGACTTAATGTTTCGTGAAGCCATATACAAGATACAAGCCAGCTCCCATGAAGGAGCGGATACCGTATGCTCCTGCACACGGCCCATGCTGCAAGTGAAGCTTTTGAGAAGGTAACTACATACGATAGACACCGATGTAGTTGTTCTAGCTGCGGCTGTTGTAGCCAGAATTAACAGCAAGGAGCTGTAGGTGGTGTTCGCAACAGGGCAGCATTTGAGGTACATCCCTACCCATGAGATTGCCATGTCTGGGTCGAGAGAGGTCAAAGGCACTTCCCATGTTCCATGCAAATACAGGATGCGACACTGTCGTCATTCGTCGCCAGGTATAAGAGGAAAGCACGAGATACATACAGAGAAAGCCTATGATGGATGAAGCTTCCAGAGCCTTTCTTGTAGTTTCAGAAGCATCACTGCACATAACAAAAGTAGTCCGTGGGCTGAGTAGGGTTTACATGCACCCCCCCCCCCCACAACTTAACTTCCCAGGTATGTCTATGTACCCCCCACCCTAGGGGTTAGGAAAAACCATGTTAACAGAAAAAAACTCATTCCCAAGGTACCTCCCACGCATATTTTGATGTTAACCCCCCTGTTTCAGTGATTTCCGAAAATTAGGGGTAGGCAAAATTCAAATGGCCATAACTTTTTACCTCGTCATCCTATGGTTGCATATGACCCCTCAAAATGTTTGTCCTGGGACACTCTTTACAATGATGTGTTATATGCAAATGAGGTCACTAATGGTCACCAGAGGTCAAACTATGACTGAATGAGTTTTTTTTCTGTTAACATGGTTTTTCCTAACCCCTAGGGTGGGGGGTACATGGACATACCCGGGAAGTTAAGTTGTGGGGGGGGGTGCATGTAAACCCTACTCAGCCCACGGACTACAGAGGACAGTGCAGTCCTGCAGCACTTCAGGATTTTACTATATGATCCAACAAGCTGTTTAAAGGACATCAACAAGGCATGGTACAAGCTGTTCTTCAAGAGAGGATGATGGTGGAAATGAAATCCCTCCTACTAAATGAAATCTAGATAATAATAATCTATCTAATAAGAAATAATAATAATGGTATTAAAAATACTAAATTATTAAATATATATATATATATATAATAATAATATAATAAATATAACAATAATAATATAACAAATAATATAATAATATAAAATATAAATAAATAAATCATATAATAATAATATAATATAAATACATAATATTATATATATACTGTATATAAATATATATATAAAATAATAAAATATAATATAATAATATAATATAAATAAATAATAAATATAATAATAATAATAAAATAATAATAATAATGATAATAATGATAGATCAAGATAATAAATGAATACTAAATTAAATCTAGAGGATGGAGGAAATCCCTCCTACCAAGGATGATGCAACACATGCACAGAGCTGTCTATCAAGGTGCTGGGGCCAAGTGCTGCAGGTAGCCCCAAAAATGCCATCTCAGGTGGACTGTGCCTCAACAAACCCCGAGTGGAGGCCCCCATGGCCAACACATATTCAGGTGAGCCAGTCTTCATGCAAACTCTTGTGCTGTGACTGCAGAGGAAAACTCAATTGTATGGAAGTGGCCCTGAAGTGCACGGCCTCGTACCAGTGTGACGGTGACTGTGATGTAGTCCAGTGTACTATTACAAGTATGAGTATAAATTCCGTCAAAAATGACGGGTTGAACAGATTTGGACGGTACAGCGGCGTGAGCATGCCGAAGTCTGGGCCTAGTGTCAGGTGTGCTTATATCATCTTTATTTATTAGATATCCTACAGACGTAAATGAAAACTCGTTTCACTCTGCGCACTTTGCACGTCACGTTCAGCGAATGTCACCCCCCTGTGCCTTGTAATTATTGTGATTAAAAAAAAAAAAAACGCTTCCGTACACTGACCTTGAGGCTCGGTTTGCAAACCACCGTCTACAATTCCAATGTAAGAGACATAATTACTCTACTTTTGGGTATTCGGAGTCCTTGGGGTCTTTTGGGTACTCTGGTTCATTTGTGACTTTTGGGTGTTCAAGCTCTTTTGCATCCTTGGGATATATTCGGTCATTTGGGTCCTCAGGGTCTTTTGAATCTTTTGGGTCATCTGGATCATTGGGGTCCTCGGGTCTTTTCGGTCATCTGGGTCTTTGGGTTATTTTGTGTCTTTGGAGTCCACTGCACCCTCAGGGTCTTTAAGGGTATTTTGGTGTTTTGGATTGACATCCTGCAGACATAAATGAACACTCAGTTTACTCTGCACACGTTTCCCATCACGTTCAGCGAATTTCATTTCACTATGCCATGTATTTATTGTAATTTAAAAAAAAAAAAAAAAAAAACGGTTCCGTAAACCGACCGAGGCTCGGTTTGCAAGCCACCGTCTACAATTCCAATGCAAGAGACATAATTACTCTTCTTTTGGGTCTTCAGAGTCCAAAGGGTCTTTTGGGTCCTCTGGTTAATTTGGGTCTTCTGGGTGCTCGAGCTCTTTTGCATCCTTGGGATCTTCTGGTTCATTTGAGTTATTTGGGTCCTCTGCCTCTTTGGGGTCCTCGGGTCTTTTCAGTAATCTAGGTATTTTGGGTCTTTGGGGTAATTTGGGTCTTTGGGATCCACTGGGTCCTTAGGGTCTTTAGGATTGTTTGGTTCTGTGGGGTCATTAAGGGTCTTCGGAGTATTTTGGGTTTTCAGGGACTTTTTGGTATTTTTGATTGTTTTGGGGTTTTTTGGGATATTTTTGGTCTCTGGGGTCTTTTGGGTTTTTTCGGTCTTTGGGGTATTTTCGGTCTTCTGGGTCTTTAAGGGTCTTTGAGATATTTTGGGTCCTTGAGGTATTTAAGGGTCTTCTGGGTCTTTTGGATCTTTGGGATATTTTTTAGTTTTCATGGTCTTTTGGGCTTTCTGGGTATTTGAGGGTTTTTGGGGTCTTTGGATCTTCAGGCTATTTTGGGACTTTGGGGTATTTTGTGTCTTGGTGGTCTTTTGGGTATTTAAGGGTATTGGGGTCTTTTCAGTGTTTTGGGTATTTGGGTCTTTATGGGTTTTTAAGGGTCTTGGGGTCTTTTCAGTGTTTTGCGTCTTTAGAGTCTTTATGGGTCTTTTGGGTTGTTTTTTTTGTTGTTGTTGTTGTTGTATACTGAATCGAGGCTCGTGAAAGAGCTAACATTTATTTCACAAACAAATCAACCAGACAAACAAAATATATAACAAGAGGGAGCAGAAGACAAGATGGGGAGAGAATGGAAAGCACACATACACAACATTTGAGACCAGGGAGAAGTGTGGGAGGGAGAGGGCTTGGGGGAAGGGGGCGTGGGAAGGGGGGCGGGGGGTGGGAGTGGTATAAAACACAAGGACACCAAGGACTTCCAGAACAGAAGTTGGTATTTCAAAAAAGTGTAGGATTTGGGGTGAAATTTTGGGTCTTGTGGTCTTTGGGGTATTTTGGGTCTTCTGGATATTTTAGGGACTTTGGGGTCTTTTAGATCAATTAGGTTTTCAATGACTTTTCTATCTTTTGGGCCTTTGGGGACTTCTGGGTCTTCATGGTCTTTTATGTCTTCAACAGTCTACAGGGTAATTTGGGTCTTCGGTTATTTTGGGTGTTTAGGGTCTATTTGGGTCTTCTGGGTCCTACCAAAATTTTGGGTATTTAGGGTCCATTGGGTCTTTAGGGTCTTTGGCGTATTTTGGGGTATTTGGGGCCCATTGGGTATTTTGGGTCTTCAGAGTCCTTGGAGCTCCTTTGAGTCATTGGGATCTTTTGGGTCCTCTTTGTTATTTGGGTTCTTGGGGTTGTTTGGGTCTTTTGGATCCTCGGGGTCTTCAGGGTATTTTGGGTCTTCAAAGTCCTTGGGGTCTTCTAGATCTTCATTATCTTTTGTGTCTTTAACAGTCTACAGGGTATTTTGTGTCTTTTGGGTGCTTGGGGTCTTACCAAAATTTTGGATATTTGCGGTCCATTGGGTCTTCATGGTCTTTTCACTCTGTGTATTTTGGGTCTTTGGGGTTCATTGGGTCTTTTTGGTCTTTGAGGTCTCTACATTGACTAGTTTGCCCACATTCCACGATGTGATAGCGTGCATCGTTTAGTGCTCATACTTGACAAGTTTTGATAATCAGAAATATGTAACGCCATTTTTGGGTGGACACCAATTGTGGGTATTCGGATGAACTTGGTGGACAGGTTCGGTGTGTTACAAGGAATAATCTATTCAATTTCAGCGGAGATCCGGATCTGAATTATTAGTCCCCTCCGGTGTACACCGGAGGGGACTAATGGGTTTGCACGCCGTCCCTCCGTCCGTCAGTCCGTCAGTCCGTCAGTCCGTCAGTCCGTCCGTCACGCAAAGAACAGTTTTCCGGACTTTTTTTCTAAACTCTTAATTCTAATGATTTCAAACTTGGCATATCGTTTCCTCATGATAAGTTACAGATCAAGTTCGAACTTCACGACGTTTCGATCATTTTTGACAAAGTTATGGCACTTTGAACTTTGGGAATTCTGATAATTCTGATGATCCTTAACTCGGTGCCATTTTAAGTTTTAATTTCCTTTTAAAAAGATTTTCTTTGCAATAATACGACCGATTGAGATCAAATTTTCACCGTAGGGGGGAATCGGTCTGGAGAATATTTTAATGGTAATTATGACGTCACAGGTCACGTGGTTCGGCCGCCATATTGCTTTTTCGTGAAAACATGAAAACCCCTTTTTCTCTGCAACGGCTGAACAGATCGAGGCCAAACTTTGCAGGCAGAATCGCATACCCATGACGAACAAAAAGGTCAGTGAGCATGACGTCAGGCGCCACATGGTTTCAGAGTTATGACGTTTTAAAACATGAACCTTGAAAACCGAGCCCCTCCCTCATTTTTGATCCAATCGAGGGGAAGCTTCACAGATCTGTTCCGCATGTCAGTCTACTAAAATGTCCTTTTGGAATTTGCGATAGCTCACGTGGTTTGGCAGATATCGTTAATTAAACGAAAATATTTTTTTTAAATGGATATCTCTTGAATCGCTTTATTGATCGACGTGAAACTTCATACTCTAGTAGACGTCATTAAGAGTAACAAGTCTGCAAAATTTTAAGATGATTGGATGTACGGTCTGGAAGCTAGAAGTTGTTATTGCGTGAAGAAGAGGCGTCAAGTGTGCGGATTTAATTATTTATCACATGTACAGACTCAAAGCATCGTTGGACACGACCTGTCACGGTCATTTTAACCTCAAATAAAATTCTAATTTAAGATTTGTCAATAGCTGAGGTATATTAACAAACAAATAAAACAGATTTGGTCAAATTCTGACTTTTTAAACTCGATCGCATTTGATAGAGTTGTGACAAGCTGAGGAGGAAGAAACCTCGCATTGGCTTCTCCAATGTGCCATAAAAAAATGGATATCTCTTGAATCGCTAGTACCTCAGACCGTGAGTTGGTAATAATTTATATAATTCACACAGTGCAATACGTGCAGGCCGCTCCACGGAGCGACCTTGCGGGCTTATCAACGAGGCGAGGCGTGACACACGTGTCTCAGCATACCTCAGATCAAGTTTGAAAACCAGCATCAACCGTGCATAAATTTGCATATTCGATCATTTTTGACAAAGTTATGGCACTTTGAACTTTGGTAGGGGACATGTATTGCAGCGCAATACTCAGAATGCTTGTTTATTCTAGAATTCTCCTCAAGCCGCACCGGGCACCCTCAGCCTCGTCTCGCGAACGTCAACAGCGCGACACAGCACGCGCTTTCGGGAGGGGAGGAGCCAAGCCGAACAACATATATAATATACACATCGATCATTGATCGTGAACCGGAAAATATAATAAATTACTGATATTTAGCGACTCGAAAGGTTCTTTATCAACAACGTATTTTCTCGTGCTTCTGCTGACCTGTCTGCAAGGTGTATAAATCGAAGTCCCGAGTGCGAATTACAGGTGAGCCCGTCCTGAGGTAATTAGCGATTGGGAATGATTCAGAACCTGGGGGTAAATAACCCTTGGTAATTTCCCCAACAGTATTGCGGACGACAGACTGCCGGTAGGGGACGTGTATTGCAGCGCAATACTCACAATGCTTGTTCATGTGATTATTAACCATTGTGTGACGGGGCCAAAAACAATAACACGGTATCAAAACGTTATGGATGGATTCCGACGAAACTTGGTGGACAGGTTGGGTGTGTGACAAGGACAAGTTGATTCGATTTTGGTGAAAATCCGGATACAAAACGTTTTTAATTTTTAAGCGGTGAAGCCGCATCAATATTTGACTTTGTCCGTCCGTAAAAAAATCACGAGGAAGAAGAAGAAGAAGATTTCTAACCCACCATGTTTAATTATAGTGGGGTCCAAAGGGTAATTATAATGGGTTCTAAAGGGTATTTCTAAAGGGTTCTGAAGGATAATTCTAAGGGTTTCATTAATTTCTAGGATTTGCCTACTTCATATTTAAAATGCCAAACTGAACCTTTTCCTTCGGACACAGGTGCGATTTTTTAAGTGATCGTTCGCCATTATCGTGTGATGGGGCGAAATGCGATATATAACACGATATTTCAAAAGGTTGTGGACAACTTATGACAAAACAAGGTGGATATGAGTTTACTAATGATTGCGGTTCAGGCCCGGATCCAGATCCAGCCTATCGGTTGGATACAACATGGACTGTTCAACCTTGTGCAGGTATGCGCTCTACCGAGTGTCCGTTTTGGTTTGTTTTGAAACAATTGTTGCTTTTGTGAACTTTAAACCCCAAAAGGCATGAGAGATCATTGCAGTACCGTGGAACCTACTCTTTGTTTTGTATATTTGATAAACCTTTAGAACCAAGAACGTGCTATTCTACATAAAGTATATTGTGTTATTAAAATTTTAAATGACAAGAAATATTTTCATGCCAAAGTTTCTGCCTTTGAATTACATTGACATCTACTTACTATACTATTATAGGGTTGTAGCGGTTCCCGCTGAATGTACACAATCGCCTTGCACCTGCCAGGACGCGGCCAGGGCGCGATCGCCATGCCGGGCTCGTCCGGACGGGCCCAGACGCGCCTCTCCTGGGCATGCTCGGACTCACTGTTCCCGGGCACGCCCGAACCTCCTGGTCTCGTCTTTCCCGGGCATGCCCGCTCTCGCCTTTCCAGGGCTCGCCCAGAGCGCCCGGGCACGCCCAGCCTCGACTTGCCAGGCCGCGTCCAGGACGCCCGGGCATGTCCAGACTCGCCTTTCCAGGGCTCGCCCAGAGGGTCCGGGCATGCCCGCTCTCACCTTTCCAGGGCTCGCCCAGAGCGCTCGGGCACGCCCAGCCTCGACTTGCCAGGCCGCGTCCAGGACGCCCGGGCATGTCCAGACTCGCCTTTCCAGGACTCGCCCTTGACACCCGGGCATGCCCGGTCTCGGTTTTCCCAGGCAAACGCCCGGGCATAAATGTGTATATATATTGCTGCCCGATAAATGGGCTTTCGAGAATACCTGAGCTGTTTTGTTTCAATAAAGCAACTCGGACGAATTCCGTCTTTGGTCGCGTCAATTCTTTCGACTTGCGTTGGAGCGCAGCTCCTTCACTGGTGACCTACCGACATGGACACGGCAGTGACTCTTAAACTGCCTACCTTCTGGGAGGCTCATGCGGCTGTTTGGTTCGCCCAGGCGGACTCCCAGTTCGCCCTGCGAGGCATCACCGCGGACGACACCCGCTTCCACCACGTCGTGGCAGCGCTCGGTTCCGCCACTGTCGGCCGGCTGCCGACAAGTATGACGCGCTGAAGATGCTCCTCCTCGACGCTTTCACCCTCTCACCGGCGGCACGCGCACGGCGCCTGCTCGACCTGCCCAAGCTCGGCGACACGCGCCCGTCCGAGCGCATGGACTATATGCTCTCGTTGCTCGGTGAGCACTCTCCGGATTTTCTGTTCCGCGAGCTGTTCCTTCGCCAGCTGCCTCACCCGGTACGCCTCTCCCTGGCTGGCACGTCGATCACCGATCCCCGCGCCCTCGCCAGGGAAGCCGATAAGATCTCCTCGGCGGGCCAACACATCGGCGCGGCTACCTGGAGCCTGCCGCCATCCGAGGCGACGCCCACGACACCTGAGCGCCCTGCGCGGTTGGAGGCCGAACTGCCAGTGCAACTGGCGGCCGACCGCTTCCGACACGTCGGCCGGGGCCTCCACCTGACCAGGCGTGGTGTTATTAGTCGGTTTTCCGCGACTCGTGGTGTTAGTGTTATTAGTCGGTAGTCGGTTTTCCCGGGCAAACGCCCGGGCATAAATGTGTATATATATTGCTGCCCGATAAACGGGCTTTTGAGAATACCTGAGCTGTTTTGTTTCAATAAAGCAACTCGGTCGAATTCCGTCTTTGGTCGCGTCAATTCTTTCGACTCGCGTTGGAGCGCAGCTCCTTCACTGGTGACCTACCGACATGGACACGGCAGTGACTCTTAAACTGCCTACCTTCTGGGAGGCTCACACGGCTGTTTGGTTCACCCAGGCGGACTCCCAGTTCGCCCTGCGAGGCATCACCGCGGACGACACCCGCTTCCACCACGTCGTGGCAGCGCTCGGTTCCGCCACCGCGGCCCGCGCCCTGAGCCTCCTCGAGCACCCGCCGGCTGTCGACAGGTATGACGCACTGAAGACGCTCCTCGACACTTTCGCCCTCTCACCGGCGGCACGCGCACGGCACCTCCTCGACCTGCCCGAGCTCGGCGACACGCGCCCGTCCGAGCGCATGGACTATATGCTCTCGTTGCTCGGTGAGCACTCTCCGGATTTTCTGTTCCGCGAGCTGTTCCTTCGCCAGCTGCCTCACCCGGTACGCCTCGCCCTGGCTGGCACGTTGATCACCGATCCCCGCGCCCTCGCCAGGGAAGCCGATAAGATCTCCTCGGCGGGCCAACACATCGGCGCGGCTACCTGGAGCCTGCCGCCGTCCGAGGCGACGCCCACGCGCCCTGCGCGGTTGGAGGCCGAACTGCCGGTGCAACTGGCGGCCGCCACGCCGCGCCGACTGCTTCCGACACGACGGCCGGGCCCTCCACCTGACCAGGCGGGGTGTTATTACCATGCCAGGTTCGGACACGCCGACCCCCGTGCACTTTCGGCAAGTCGGGAAATGGCCGGGCCAGCGATCATTCCCAGCCATGAGCGCCGGCCACTCGGGCAACTTGCTTTTTATTCGGGACAAAGCGTCCGGGCGGCGTTTCCTTTGTGAAACCGGCGCCCAACTGAGCGTCATACCCGCCTCCGAGCAGGACAGGCGGGACGCCGTTTGCGGCCCCTCTTTGGTCGCTGCTAATGGCTCGGCCATACGCACTTTCGGCCCGCGCGACGTCACCCTCTGCTTCGGCAGCCAGCGCTTTCAGTGGACCATTGTGACCGCCTGCGTCCCCATGGCTTTGCTGGGCGCCGACTTCCTCTGCGCGCACGGGCTGCTGGTCGACATCAAACGTCGTCGCCTTGTCAACACTGAGACCTTCAGCTCCCTGGCGTGCACGATGAGCAGCTCCGCGCCGACCGAACTGGCATGCGCCCTCCCGACGGCGAACGAGTTCGCTCGCCTGCTCGCGGAATTCCCGGCCCTCATGCGGCCGACGTTTTCAGCCGTCGCAGTGCGGCATGGGATCGAGCACCACATACCCACTACGGGCCCGCCGGTCTACGCCAGGGCCCGCCGCCTCGACCCGGCCAAGCTCGCCGTGGCAAAGGCCGAGTTCGACGCGTTGGAGCACCTCGGCATCGTGCGGCGCTCCAATAGCGCATGGGCCTCACCACTGCACATCGTGCCAAAGCCGGGGGGCGGATGGCGCCCGTGTGGCGACTACCGCCGCCTCAACGATGCTACCACCCCCGACAGGTACCCGATCCCGCACATCCAGGACTTTTCCGCCCGTTTGGCAGGACGGGTCATATTTTCCAAAATTGACCTGATACGGGGATACCACCAGGTACCTGTCCGGGCGGCCGACGTCCCGAAGACGACCGTCATCACACCGTTCGGCCTGTTCGAATTTTTGAGGATGCCGTTTGGCCTCAAGAACGCGGCCCAGGTGTTCCAGCGCTTAATGGACGGCGTGCTGCGTGACCTGCCATTTCTTTTCGTCTATCTGGACGACATCCTCGTCGCCAGCACGTCCCGAGCCGAGCACCTCCTCCACCTCCGAACACTGTTCGGTCGCCTCAGCGTGCACGGCTTAATTGTCAACCCGGCCAAATGCCACTTCGGCACGACGACCGTTGACTTTTTGGGCCACCGCATCACCAAGTTCAACCAACCAAGGGCCGTGCCGCTGCCGACCAAGGTCGAGGCCATCACCACGTTCCCGCGTCCCCGTTCCATCAAGGCCCTACAAGAGTTCCTCGGCATGGTGAATTTTTATCACCAATTCGTGCCCCGCGCTGCTCAGCATATGCGGCCCCTTTACGAGGCCCTCCGGGGCGAGCCGGCCAAGCATGACATCGTTTGGTCCGCGGCCATGGACGCGGCCTTCGCGAGCGCAAAACGGGCCCTTGCCGATGCAACGCTGCTGGCTCACCCGGTGCTCAACGCGCCCATCGCCCTCACTACGGACGCCTCCAACTATGCGGTGGGCGCCGTCCATGAACAATGGGTGGACGGGGTTTGGCAGCCACTCGCTTTTTTCAGCCGGCAGCTCCGGCCGAACGAGTTAAAATACAGCACGTTCGACCGCGAGCTGCTCGGTCTATTCCTGGCCGTTCGCCATTTCCGACACCTCCTGGAGGGCCGCCCGTTCACGGCTTTCGTCGACCACAAGCCGTTGGTCTACGCAATGGCCAAAGTCACGGAGCTGTGGTCGGCCCGCCAGCAGCGTCACCTCTCCGCCGTGTCGGAATTCACCACGGACATCCGGCACGTCGCCGGCAAAGACAACGCCGTGGCCGACTGTCTTTCTCGGGCCAGCGCGAACTCTGTCCACCTCGGCGTGGACTTCGCGCTCATGGCGGCCGACCAGACCACCGACACCTCAGTGCAGGCCCTCCGGGCGGCGGACACGGGCCTCCGCCTGGCCGACATCCCCTTCGCGGGCACCGTCCTGCTCTGCGACGTCTCCCAGGGCCAGCCTCGCCCCATCGTGCCCGTTTCCTGGCAGCGCCGCATCTTCGCCTCCATCCACGGCCTTTCTCACCCGGGCTGGAAAGCTTCTCAGAAGCTGGTGTCGGCGCGTTTCGTCTGGCACGGCCTTCGACGGAACGTCCGCGACTGGGCCAACACCTGCACGGCCTGCCAGTGGGCCAAGGTCCACCGCCACACCCAGGCCCCGCTAGCACCTTTCACCGTGCCTGCACGGCGTTTCGACCACGTCCACGTGGACCTGGTGGGTCCCCTGCCCCCATCGCGGTGGTTCACCCACCTGCTCACCATGGTGGACAGGACCACCAGGTGGCCTGAGGCCGTGCCCCTCACCTCCACCACCACCGCTGACGACGAGGCGCAGGCGTTCATCGCCACCTGGGTCGCGCGCTTCGGCGCACATCTCGTCCGACCGCGGCCCACAGTTCGCGTCCGAACTTTGGGGCGCGGTCGCCCGCTCATTGGCGGTCACGCTGCACCGCACCACGGCCTACCACCCCCAAGCCAACGGGTTGTGCGAGCAGTTTCCCCACTCCATGAAGGCCGCACTCATGGCCGGCCTTCAGGACGACGGTTGGACCGACCGGCTGCCGTGGGGCCTTTTGGGCCTCCGCACGGCCCCCAAGGAGGACCTCCGGGCTTCCGCCGCCGAGCTAGTCTACGGCCAGCCGCTCCGCGTCCCGGGCGAGTTCGTGCCCGACGCTACCAGTCCCTGGTCCGCCGCACACCAGCGCTCGGACCTCCAGGAGGCCGCCCGCCGATTTGCCCCCGTGCCAATGTCCCGCCACGGTGGCCCCCAGTCCTACGTCCCCCCGGCGCTTCGCACAGTGGAGTACGTCCTTGTGCGTCATGACGTGCACCGGGGGCCACTCCGGCCGCCGTACGACGGGCCCTTCCGGGTCCTGCGACGGGGCGATAAGTCCTTCGTCGTCGACGTCAGCGGCCGGTCGGACCGGATCTGTGGACCGCCTCACGTGGACGTCGACCGACCACCACGGTTGGCCCTTCCTCCGCGGCGAGGCCGCACCCCGTCTACAGTTCCCCCCGCTCGACCACCCACCACCGGATCTGACCCCCCCCCCCCACGACCCTCCAGGGGTCGCTTTGGCCAGGTCATCCGGACCCCCCTTAAATTGACCCTGCCGGTGCAGGTCGTTTCTGGAGGGGCGTGTGTAGCGGTTCCCGCTGAATGTGCACAATCGCCTTGCACCTGCCAGGACGCGATCGCCATGCCGGGCTCGTCCGGACGGGCCCAGACGCGCCTCTCCTGGGCATGCCCGGACTCGCTGTTCCCGGGCACGCCCGGTCTCGTCTTTCCCGGGCATGCCCGCTCTCGCCTTTCCAGGGCTCGCCCAGAGCGCCCGGGCACGCCCAGCCTCGACTTGCCAGGCCGCGTCCAGGACGCCCGGGCATGTCCAGACTCGCCTTTCCAGGGCTCGCCCAGAGCGTCCGGGCATGCCCGCTCTCGCCTTTCCAGGGCTTGCCCAGAGCGCTCGGGCACGCCCAGCCTCGACTTGCCAGGCCGCGTCCAGGACGCCCGGGCATGTCCAGACTCGCCTTTCCAGGACTCGCCCTTGACACCCGGGCATGCCCGGTCTCGGTTTTCCCGGGCAAACGCCCGGGCATAAATGTGTATATATATTGCTGCCCGATAAACGGGCTTTTGAGAATACCTGAGCTGTTTTGTTTCAATAAAGCAACTCGGACGAATTCCGTCTTTGGTCGCGTCAATTCTTTCGACTCGCGTTGGAGCGCAGCTCCTTCAGGGTTGTGTGTGTGTGTGTGTGTGTGTGTGTGTGTGTGTGTGTGTGTGTGTGTGTGTGTGTGTGTGTGTGTGTGTGTGTGTGTGTGTGTGTGTGTGTGTGTGTATAACTGTATAGGTGTGTTTATCTGTGTGTAGTTGGACTCACTACTTGTTTAAATTGAGTGCTGCATTAGCTGTGGCCAAAAAACCCGTTATTGCGACTTGCCATATAAATAAAAATGATAACGTTTGAAAGCTAATCGTGGATTTACATGGTTATGCATCCGATAATTAATTAATCAATTTACTTGGATTGACACGTAAACACAGGGCAATGTCTGAGTTAGGTAACACAGAATGCAGGAATTTGATTAATAAAAGTCCTGTGCGTGTTGAAGGGACAAACTGACCGTTTTCCATCTTTCAGTCCTCGGTGGCTTTGGAGCACTGTGCAGTTGGCGGGATCTCAGGTTGGCGGGATCTCAGGTTGGCGGGATCTCAGGTTGGCGGGATCTGCGGTTGTCGGAATGGATACACAACGTGCAAAAACAAAATGTAATAGAAATTTCAAAACAACAATGTGAATAGTTAATTTTGGGATTCAAAACAACAATGTGAATAGTTAATTTTGGTATTCAAAACAACAATGTGAATAGTTAATTTTGGTATTCAAAACAACAATGTGAATAGTTAATTTTGGTATTCAAAACAACAATGTGAATAGTTAATTTTGGTATTCAAAACAACAATGTGAATAGTTAATTTTGGTATTCAAAACAACAATGTGAATAGTTAATTTTGGTATTCAAAACAACAATGTGAATAGTTAATTTTGGGATTCAAAACAACAATGTGAATAGTTAATTTTGGGATTCAAAACAACAATGTGAATAGTTAATTTTGGGATTCAAAACAACAATGTGAATAGTTAATTTTGGTATTCAAAACAACAATGTGAATAGTTAATTTTGGTATTCAAAACAATGTGAATAGTTAATTTTGGGATTCAAAACAATGTGAATAGTTAATTTTGGGATTCAAAACAACAATGTGAATAGTTAATTTTGGGATTCAAAACAACAATGTGAATAGTTAATTTTGGTTTTCAAAACAAACATGAGTTGCGTCTGTTTTACAAACAATCATGCCTTTAATACAAGAAAATTAACATATTCAAACACCCTAGGAGAAAACCTACTCATAATTAGGTAATTAATTCGTTATAAGGTAGAGAGAAAACAACACACGTTTTGGGTTTAAATAACTAAAGGTGAACAATAAAGGTAAACATAGAGAAACAACAGGTAGAAAAACAGGCAAACCCCCCCCCCCCCCCCACCTCCCAAAAAAAACATGATAAACCCGATCTAAAACCAAATCCAGATTCAAACTAACCTGCACAAGCTTCACTCGTACTGGGCTTGACCCTGCACGAGCTTCACCTTGCACGAACTTCACCCTGCACGAGCTTCACCTTGCACGAGCTTCACCCTCCACGAGCTTCATCTTGCACGTGCTTCACCTTGGACGAGCTTCACCTTGCACGTGCTTCACCCTGCACGAGTTTCACCCTGCAAGAGCTTCACCCTCCACGAGCTTCACCTTGCACGTGCTTCACCTTGGACGAGCTTCACCTTACACGTGCTTCACCCTGCACGTGCTTCACCCTGCACGTGCTTCACCCTGCACGAGCTTCACCCTGCACGTGCTTCACCCTCCACGAGCTTCACCCTGCACGTGCTTCACCCTGCACGAGCTTCACCCTGCACGAGCTTCACCCTGCACGAGCTTCACCCTCCACGTGCTTCGCCTTGCACGAGCTTCGCCTTGCACGTG
>NC_136272.1:69452365-69662365 GCF_964187855.1 Myxine glutinosa | reverse complement strand
TCAGACATTTCGTTTGGTTTGCTCTTTGTTGTTGAAGTGTGCGGCGTCACCATGCCTAGATCAAAAGAGCTCTCTCAGGCCTTCAGAAAGAAGGTTGTAGATGCCTACGAGTCTGGCAAGGGATTTAAAAAGATCTCCAAACAATTTCAAATCAATCATTCGACTGTCCGGAAGATCATCTACAAGCGGAGAAGATTCCAAACAACTGCCAACTTGTTCAGGCCAGGCCGCCCCAGCAAGTTCAGCCCGAGAGCAGACTGCAAGATACTGAAAGAAGTCTCTAAGAACCCCAGAATGTCATCACGGGACCTACAGGTAGCTCTTGCCACTGTTGATGTCAAAGTGCACGAGTCTACCATTAGAAAGAGGCTGCACAAATTTGATCTACATGGGAGGTGTGCCAGGAGGAAACCTTTGCTGTCCAGAAAGAACATCAGGGCAAGACTAAAGTTTGCCAATGAACACCTAGGCAAAGACCAGCACTTCTGGAACAATGTGCTCTGGACAGATGAGTCAAAGGTAGAGCTATTTGGCCACAGTACTAGTAGACATGTGGCGAAAACCAAAGACAGCATTTGACCACAAGAACCTGATACCAACTGGTTTGGAAATATTATGGTTTGGGGCAGCTTTGCTGCATCAGGGCCTGGGCAGCTCACCATCATAGAATCCACTATGCATTCTTAATTGTACCAGAGGGTGCTTGAGGATAATGTGAGGCCATCTGTCGGAAAGTTGAAGCTCAAACGAAGGTGGACCTTGCAACATGACAATGACCCTAAACATACCAGTAAATCCACCAAGGAATGGCTGAAAAGAAAGAAATGGAGGGTTCTGGAATGGCCAGGTCAAAGCTCGGATCTCAATCCCATCGAGATGTTGTGCGGGGATTTGAAACGAGCTGTGCATGCAAGAAACCCCCCAAACATCGCACAGCTGAAAGAATTCTGCATGGAGGAGTGGGCAAAAATTTCTCCCAGTCGATGTCAGAGACTGGTAGACAGTTATAAGAAACGCCTACTTGAGGTTGTTTCTGCCAAAGGGGGCAATACCACCTATTAGAGCCAAGGGTGTACTTACTTTTTCCACATGCGGAATTTGCACTTATGTTTATTTAAATTATGCAATGGACTACAAAATGTAAATGTTTCATGATATTTGTTATATTATATCACCTTTATCTGTCAATATTGTTGAAATGAAGATCAAATAGCTGTATGTTGAAATATGTTGAAAAAGCCAAACTTTACATGGGGTGTACTTACTTTTTCACGTGACTGTATATCCATTCATTGATACCTGTAACAGAAATCGTTTGCACACTTGTGAGCCTTAGCAGTTTGAACTGACATTGTGAGTTTTGCAGTTAGGAATGATGATAGTGAGCCTGGCGAGCCTTATCAGGATATCTTTTGCGAAATCCCACTTTTCTCGTTTGAGCTTCATGAAAGAGGATTTTTTTCTGGGTTGGGGGGGGGGGGGGGGGCGAAAGACGTTCAACATCCGTCAAATTTCCGTACGTAATTGATGGATGTACCCGCATCGGCGGTATAAAGAGGCATGCTTTAATCATAGATATAAATCTGAAGAGATGTGGGAAGTATCAGTGGAAAATCTATCGGATTTGCAAGGTCATCACCTGCACAGGTGTTTTCAGGTAACGAAGCATTCTTTGAAGTCACGGTGATGTCAATGTGATGGAATTCAATCACAAACTCTTCAAGATATTGAGCTTTATTGTAATCGATTCTCCACATCATCTTCAAAAAAGAATAATCACATATTTAGAATGCGTTCATAGAATATGCCCTATGTAAAGCAAGCCATAAATGATGCATCATTTTAACTCACCAACTCAAATTCAGTCACCAGTAAAAGGCAATCCCCTCACTCTCAAGCCAACCTTATAGGCACGTCTCATCGCTAAAGAGTGTTACGGATTAGTCACTTCCGTTGTTGTGGTTTTCATCCACTGTAAACATTTTTGGTTCCATGTACTATTATTGTTGTCGTTTAAGGGAAATAGAGATTACTATTTTCAAAAGGGAAAAAAGTTAATGTTTTAAATGAAACCGGAACCGGACGACGACGAAGAGGAAGAGGAGGAAGAGTAGAGAAGGCGGAGCGAGTGAGTTCGACAAGAAAGCCGAGCTGCTTTGAGGTCTGGAGCAAACGTTCGCGAGTGAACTTTGGGTTTCCCGGGAAAGGGATTCCTGCGACAGAGTTGTCATCGCGGTGACAGATAAACCTGCGTGACAGGTTTTGCGGTCGATTCCGAAGAGAATCGTTGGAGTGCCAATACGTCTCGAGAATGGGCCGTTGGCCATTTTTACTCGCGCCCGATTTTCGCATCGCTCCTGGTTTTTCACCTCGCTTCAACCATCTTCACCACATCTAGACGTTAACCTGGTGCATGTGTAACGTGGCTTTTGAGTGGGAAATTTGCGGTTCGCCGATTGGGAGCCGTGGAACGTCCATACCCGAAGGTGTGATTTCCCAGTCACCTGGAGGGCACCTTTACGCATCTTTGGCAGCGTGACTGTCACTCAACCGAACGGGATTCTGGTCTCGATTAGACATCGTTCTGACGATCACTGGAGTGGATCGACTTTGGCTTGATGCCGGAATATGACTGGCTTGATGCCGGAATACGACTTGGGCTTGATGCGGGAATAGAGACATTGGGAATGTTCTTCTTTTCGCTCACTTGGAACACAGTGAGTTTTATTGTACGAACCTTATGGTACCATCATAGGAAATATATATTGGTTGTACAATTGATTACGATTGTTTTTGTGTTATTCTTGTGTGACCTTAATACAATATTTGTTTGTTGGTAACAATTCGTGTGGTTTCACCATTGATCTTTGACACAGAATAACACATCTTTCTGCCGTGACTCCTCTCGGGGCTCGGAGGTACACCGTGACCAGAGGGTTTGGGGAGGAGCACGTAACAGTGCCATATTCTCTTTGGAAATGGATGCCATATTCTCTTTGGAAATGGATGCCATATTCACTTTGGAAATGGATGGCATATTCTCTGGAATGGCTGCCGTATTCTCTGGAAATGGCTGACATATTCTCTGGAAATGGCTGACATATTCTTTGGAAATGGCCTCGCCGCGGAGGAAGGGCCAACCGTGGTGGTCGGTCGACGTCCATGTGCGCCGGTTTGAGGCGGTTGTCGGGGAAGTGGTGTGAGACTCAAGACTCCAATGATGTCACAGGTTTACAAAAGGTCATGACTTTATTAACTGGTTGTTCACTTCATTCCAATACCAAATAATACCGTTTAACTCAATGGACCAGGTAACTCTATCCGCATAGTCCCTCTTTCGTGGCTGCAGCGCCGAACCCGTGGTACGCGTTCATTCCGTCGGGCAGGGCTTCTGAGGATGAGTGCTCCCTTGGCTCAAAGTCTCTTCTGTTTATATCGGCACACTTCAGTTAATCCTCTGTGCGCTGAAATCGTAATCCCTTCTCCGCTGCTTCTAATCCGTTCTCCGCAAACGTTACTCGGTCGCCTCACTGGCACCAGCTCGCTCTCCTCCCTGCTGGGAATTTGCTTCATCCTCTTTGCATCCCGATGAAAGACAATAGTACGGGCTTGGGAATGTGTGTTAGCCCAGGGTCGTGCTAAAGCTACACAACAGGACTCCCAGCTTCGACAGGGCGAGATGCATTCCTGACATTCTTACGACCACCTGCTCGTACCTTGGTTCGTTACCAGTTCCAACCAATAAGTTACACTGAGTTACACTTCCACAATTCCCTCATCTTTTTGTTTTTGTTTATATTAACCATTAATCTAAACATCAATATAAGTAAACAATCAATCACTACAAGTAAACATCAATACAATTTCCTTAGGCATACACCGTCATCCTGCAAGAATCTGATCACAAAACATTTCGTTGGTTATTGACTCCTTCCATATTGTTAATTCAATCTATTTCATTTGCATCACAAATATCTTTGTAAAACAACACTTCACCATCACCAAGATACAACAATTTTGCTTCACCATTTTCAAGTTTTTTAAAGCATCTGCAACATCTGGCAAAAACCTTTCCCTCCAAACAAATGTTGATTCTTTGTTTGAAAGGAAGGGCTGATCACTTGTGTTTGAATTCGGGTATGAAACATTTTCTTCTGTCTTTATAAGCACCTGCACTACTTCGTGTAGGATTTCGCTGTTGTGGTAACGGTGCGGAGTCATAGACTGACCCTGCTCTCCATGTAGCATTCTTGCCACTCTTGCTGTGAACCATAATGATTCCTTGAACAAGGCCTTCGCCCAGTTGTAGTCGACTTGCCTCCTCCCTCATTATGAGTGGGCAGCAAGTGTTGGTGTAATGTTGATTGGCCAGCAAGATGTGGAACAGGGATGCCGGATGCATCCACAATGATGTTGGGACCATGGTGTTCAGGTCATTCATGGTCCATACCAGGATCAACCAGCAGAATCGTGCACAGCTGTTGTGACAAGGGCACAGCCGTTTTTTGCAGCTCCATGCTGGTTCCCCGGACGTTGGTGAAGTAATAACATATGTCCCCGCATTTCACAGAGGTTGCAGGTAAAATGTCGTTGTCCTGCAACTTCTGATGTGGTGAATGTTCGAAGTCTTCGAACAAGAGTAAGTGATCGCCTTTCTTTCATATGTTGCAGTGTGATCCAGGCAAATGGTCACATAAATTTCCTTGGTGAAGGTAAGCATCCATCTCCAAGTTACACGGGAGAATGTCTTCATCATTCTTTGAGAAAGAGGGTGTATGCCATGTTTAACTTCATTTTTTAGCCACAAATTTTCTTTCTCGAACTTCTTCCCAATTCCGTTAGCACCCCTTTCAAATGTGATCTCGTCTTATCCTTATGCTCAGTCACATCTGAATCTGCTTTCCACACACACTGAATCAGATAGGGTACATCTTACCATGAAATCAGCATAATCATGTATATCTTCTGACAGTTTCACATTCAACAATTTGTTGTTTTTCCTTAACACAAAAAAAGTTATATTCATTTATATGCGTCACACAAATAATATTCAATCAGGTATGTATTTTATTACTAAACTAAGAATAGCATCCACAATTGCTTTCAGGTTAATATAGTTCAAAAATTAACTCATGCAGGTATTTTAGCACTACTCTAAGAAAATAAATTGTATATGATTACAATCACAAACGGGAATATCGAATTCCCAACAACAATTTTCCCAAACCAACAAATTAAGCATAATGTATTATTACCATAATTCCTCTCCACTTTTTTCTTTTTCCTTTTTTTTTTTTTTTTTTTTTTTTTCCCTAACAGTGTGTCACTCGTGGTGATATGAGTTCACTGATATTGTAATTGACACAACTCATAACATTGTCGTTATGCCATTATCTTAATTCTACTGTATTCATTTGCAACATCACTTGATTTAATCTTTTAATCTCAGTATTTATGTCGCCATAAAAGTCTTCCTTTTCTGGTTCCACATTTCTTTCCTCATTTGTCACTTCATGCGTTATCATCGTGTTGTTGGTTGCCTTATTCAGACACACCGTCACTAAGGCTTTCAAGCAAGCCACCACTAAAACAATTGCCAATATAACTACTAAACCAACAAACAAATATTGGAGTATCTTAGCTACCACCCCTCCAAATGTGTTTCCCAACCATGCAAAGGCACCCCCTTTTATATAATCGTGGTATCTTGCTCCCTCTTGTCCCACCTGTAGCCATCTGTAAAACATGTGAGCTACCCCTTGTATATGTTCATACCTATAACATAATTATATGTCAATGACATTCAACATTGTATACCAAACTAACAAGCTTCCTAAAAGGTAAATAAAGAAAATCCCTTAATATGTAACATAAATCAGATTATTTGTCTTACCCTGATCCCCCTATCTCCCGGGGTCGAACTAAATCCCCTAATCATGAGTGTAGTTGTGATACATTATCCCTCATGTTGCGCTAATATCAGTAGATACTGGTATGTCATGTAGGCAAATAAATGTCACTATCTTCCCTAATTCAAGTAGGAATATTACATGTTGAAATTGTAATGTTTATCAATGCAAGGGGTGTTAAAATGTAATTCAAATGAATGTATATCACGACTATCATTTATCCGCCACTGAATGTTCTGCTGGGCTGCTAGGTGCAGCCTCATTTTCTGTGGGATCGTCCACCTTAGCCCCATGTGCTTGCTTGCAATGAGAGGCATGAATCCAACTTTCTATTTTGGGTCCATATTTGTTTCTATTCTTATCAATCTCCTATGGTTTATCAATTCGTTCCAAGATACCGCAACCGAAAGGTTTTAACCAAAGCTCTACCAAACTATTTCCAATGTGAACAAAAAATGCCAGTGAAACAATGATTCGAGGAATTAACTTCAAGGGGTCAATAAATTTATTCTATCACCAGATCTAATTTCCCCATCCAATAGTTTGCCTTGCCACATGTCATATTATAACACTTCGAAAAATGTTTCCCATCTCAACAAATTTCCTTTTTTACAAATAGCCATGTGTAACTTACGTATTTAACTACAATTTCCTCTCAATTTGTTTGGCCTAACTGGCCGCAAAAGTGGCTGCCAGCATGCAGTACCGTTTTTTATCTACCAAGGAAGTGCTCGTCCACACAAGACCTCTACCAAAATGTTGTTTGTAAAAACAAATCTGGGATTTCTGATTACATGGATGCACACTCTCAGGACATTTTCAGGCTGCTGTTAACAATCCACTACGATAAATTAATTCCTTTACCCACAATCAAATAATTAGTACAAATTGAGGATATTATCCCTATCACATTCTTTTATAGATTCATGATGTTGGATCTAATTTTTCCCATAATTTTCCACTGCTGTAAGGAAGAACAATAGCTCTCATAAGTCTTAGTAATATCGTACTTAATTTACCCAGCATCGAATAATTTATTTACTATCCTTTCTCATCTGTTAACCAGTGACTTTGTTTGAACTCCAGAACTGAAAACTCACAATAGTTCAAACCAGCAAAATTTTCTTTACTATTTTCCCATATCATCTATGCCTAAAACACATCCATACATACAGCACAATTTATATGCTGATAAAATTCAAGTTTATATATATATAAATCCATGAGCAGAGTACTCTGGGAAGTCAGTGTAAGACCTCTCCAAAATTTGGCTAATTTTGTACTCCCACATTTTTATGAAGCTCATATCCATAAATAGCTTTGATTCTCATATAAATTCGATCACAATGGAATCCCAAGATTACTCCCAATTTTTACTATTAATGAATAGCTGCTCATAACTCAGCAAATCAAATCTTTATTCTCCATCTCCCTTGACAAAAGTGATAATTTTCATAATCAAATTATATTTCTATTTTTTATTTTACGAATTCTCTCGATATGCGATCCCATCCCCATGGAACTATCTATTTTTCAGACAAGGCACACTGTCGGTGTCAACAATCTTGTAAGATTGATACACAAAAACAAAAAACACTGACACACAAAATACCCACACACACATGCATTATGCGTATTTGTTTGCGTTGGAACCCTTATTTACAGATCCGGATGGGTGTCAACTTTATTTCAATTTCTCAAAATTTGTCCTTCAATTTTATAAGCGCTAATACACAAATGGACCAAAAAGTTTATTCTTAGAAAACCCCTATGACGTCACATTGACATTACCCTTTCAGTTCCCACAATAATTTATCCAAATTTGACTACCCACCCATTTGTATGTCAGTCGACCACTGACCTATCAATCGTGTGGAACAATAGTCCGAAATTCCCACCTGATCATGATGTGACTCTTGTCACTTGGTTTGTCAAAAAAAAAAAAAAAAAAATTGCAAAGCAATTGTTCCAAACTTTGTAAATTTAAAATTTTGTGCCCAACATAAAAGATCCAATTTCGGCATTTGATCAATTAATTATCAATTTGCTTACAAGCAAAAGAAAAAATGAATAATTCTTGCTCCGAAAACTTTTCAGACCCAAGAATCATCGACAGTTATTCATGTTTGTCCAGTAATCTAATTTGTTGAGGCCAATCGTCATTTGGGATTTGTCGCAATGAAGGCCTAATCATTGTCTGAGGTATCGGTCAGCACTGGTACCCTTGATCTTGGTTTACCCTATGAACTTGTCTTCCTTTTGGTATACGGACATCCTCTTTTCCAATGTCCCATCCGTCCACACTTGAAACACCGGTTTCTGTCGTTGCCTGGTCTGTGCACCTGTGCACTTGTATTGCTGGGCTGCATCTCTACATCCCTGAGTTGCCACTGCAATCTCTCGTTATCTCCTGAAACACGAAAAAATTCTCTGTACCGTCCTTTTTGGGGAGACAACTGGAAATCAGATGGGACAACTGTCACTTTCATTCCTAATTTCGAGGGCAGTTGTGCATTTGTCTCCTCCACTGTAGGTAGGCCAAGCAAGCCACAGCCAAGGGAACGGGCTTGGCGGAATCAGTGGGGAAAGAAAACCCTTTTGAGCTTGACTCTAGCCCGACTCTGTGAAGGGACTTGAGAGGCCGCAGGCACTCAATAGGGCTGGACCCATGAAATTTCGGGGATTTTTGGTAAAATTACCTCAGGGTAAAGTTACATAGGAAGACACCGTGTTAAATTTCCGTCGCCGAAGGACTCTATTTCTTATTGCGAAATTCTCTAAGACTTCGCCTCTAGGAGTTATTGAAAATATTAACTTATATAAAAATTAGTTTTCTAAGACTGAAGCGCAGTGACGTCATCACGCCCTTAGTTTTATAAGACTGAAGCGCAGTGACGTCATCACGCCCCCACCATGAGTGTCGAAGGTCTTTCGAAGAAGAAGAGCTCGGAGTTGGACTGGACACGAGGCGGAGCGGACGCCATTTGGAAGAGCTGAGAGGACTCAGTCGTGATAGGGTGAGCCTGAGTGAGTATATCAAGACAAGAACAAGATCTAGAAGGAGGTATGTACGGTGCGATTCATATAATATATTGTTTAGTTATCGTCGATGAGGAATTTTGGGTCGGAATGGGTGGTCGGCCTGGGTGACTTGGTCTCGACTAGATGCTAGGCCGCACCTCATTTTGTTAAATAAAGTGGTCACAAAATATTTTTTGATGGTTTTAATGCTTATCATTAGATGCATAACGTTCGTAGTGAGGTATAGATATATGGATTGACATCGGATGGCATGGGATTTGGGATTTAGGAACTCCGGGGTTTTTTCATTAGGAATATATGCGATTTGCTCTTGGAGGCCCTCGAGAGTGAACGGGGACTCGGATCTTAATTCTGTTTTCAGATTTTGCAGTCGCTAGATTAGCTTAACACTCAATAGAACGGGACCCGTGAAATTTCGGGGATTTTTGGTGGAATTACCTCGGGGTAAAGTTACATAGGAAAGCCCCATGTTAAATTTTCGTTGCCGAAGGACTTTATTTTTTGCGAAATTCATCCTGACTTCGCCTCTAGGAGGATACAGGGGTATCTGTGGATAACGGGAACCTTTATTTGGCGAAATTCGGACTGATATTGACCGAGTTATTCAAAATATTAACTTATATCAAATAAATCTTTTGAGGTGAAAGCGCGATGACGTCACCACGTCACGCGGCACGTCACTGCGCTTCAGTCTTAGAAAACTAATTTTTATATAAGTTAATATTTTCAATAACTCCTAGAGGCGAAGTCTTAGAGAATTTCGCAATAAGAAATAGAGTCCTTCGGCGACGGAAATTTAACACGGTGTTTTCCTATGTAACTTTACCCTGAGGTAATTTTACCAAAAATCCCCGAAATTTCACGGGTCCAGCCCTATTGAGTGCCTGTGGCCTCTCAAGTCCCTTCACAGAGTCAGGCTAGAGTCAAGCTCAAAAGGGTTTTCTTTCCCCACTGATTCCACCAAGCCCGTTCCCTTGGCTGTGGTTTCGCTGGATAGTAGATAGGGACAGTGGGGATCTCGCTCATCCTGTTCATGCGCGTCACTTGTTAGATGACGAAATGAATGAGTTCATTCATTTTCGCTGCATGATTTTTAGGGTGACATAGTCACTTTTTCGGTCTTCGAGGCCGACCGATAGGCACAGTGTGACCAGAAGGGACGAGGTTCTCCTGACCGCGTGGCCCTCGACTCGGTGGGGTTTGTTCGCACAACGTGGGCGCATCAGGATGAACTTTAGCCGGGGAGCGTTTGGGCACGTGGCGCCTTTGGGCGCCCCGGTCTGATACTGCCGCCCACGCGCATATCAACGTGTGAGTGCACATGGGTCCCGGCGGTCCCACTGGCCTAGCGCTACCATGTTTAGACAGCGAGATCCGTCCCCGGGCACCGGTACCTACTCCCGGAAGTCGAGAGATCAGCGGCGCCAGGCACGGTAGGACACCCGCGGAGCCCCGGCGGACCAGGGACGCGCGAGCCTACGCGTTAGCGTGCTACGGCAGAATCAACGGCTTCGGCCACGGCCGGGCCGATACTCGGCCCGGTCGCACCGGAAATGAACTGGTTCGACGCCCGCGCTAGAGAGGTTGCGGGCGACTGAGATGTATTAACAAATTAGTTAATTAATTTGAGACGTCCGATTTCTAGTGTTTGGAAATTTGGAAGAGCTTGACCCTAGCCTTTCCCTTGCGAGGGCAAGGAGGAACTTAACACTTGACACTTAAGCTTAGTTTAAAGTAGACCCTGCCAGCGCTCCCGGTGGGATGGCAGGGCAACCAGAAGGGACGAGGTTCTCCTGACCACGTGGCCCTCGATCTGGGAAGCGAGAGGCGTTCCATTAGTGGACGCGCCCCTCACGCCCGACTTTTGGGCGGCCCCGGCAAGCCGTTTGTTTTGACGTTCCGTGACAGGCCCCGCACCCCCACCTCCGGGCCGACCGGGCGACCGGAATGAATCCCGGTGTCCCGATCCGAACCTTCAGAGCGGTCTCCGCTTGTCTCCGCTTGTCTCCGCTTGTCTCCTCCTCCACTGTCTCCTCCACTCCATTCAACATAGGCCAAAAGTCAACAACAATTTCAAAAATCCTTAATTTTCATTCGATTCACTTGACATTCGAATGGGATTTACATATCAGCCACCTAATTCAACCAACAACTATTTTTATTCAACATAGGCCAAAAGTCAACAACAATTTCAAAAATCCTTAATTTTCATTCGATTCACTTGACATTCGAATGGGATTTACATATCAGCCACCTAATTCAACCAACAACTATTTTTATTCAACATAGGCCAAAAGTCAACAACAATTTCAAAAATCCTTAATTTTCATTCGATTCACTTGACATTCGAATGGGATTTACATATCAGCCACCTAATTCAACCAACAACTATTTTTATTCAACATAGGCCAAAAGTCAACAACAATTTCAAAAATCCTTAATTTTCATTCGATTCCCTTGACATTCGAATGGGATTTACATATCAGCCACCTAATTCAACCAACAACTATTTTTATTCAACATAGGCCAAAAGTCAACAACAATTTCAAAAATCCTTAATTTTCATTCGATTCACTTGACATTCGAATGGGATTTACATATCAAGCACAGGGAGCAGAGGAAAAACACGAAAAGCAACAGCCCTGGCTTTGCTTCCTGGAAGCTTCCTGGAAGCTTCCTGCAAAACGCTTTGCTTCTCGCAAAACGTCCGCCAATGGGAACCAGAGGGAGGGGAGGGAGAAGGAGCGGGAGCAAGAGACAGGTAGCCGAAATGGAAATGAGGGACAATGAGGGACAGTGAGGGAGTGTCGGTATGCAATTTTCATCCAATCGCCATCTTTCACAATAATTCTGGACCGGCATGAGATGGCGTTGTCTGTCATTAATTTCTATTGTAATCAAACGAGTTTTAGACATGGCGGGAAAACTGAAAAAAATTATTTATTTATTTATTTAAAACGGGTGTACACTATTGTACACGTGTACGGACCTTACCGAACCGGCAAACAAATCGCCTCATGGTGCACTTCATGAGCCGACTTGCCTGCAGACCAGAGTAAGGCTCTTAACACCCAGCGTATACCGTACGCATCCTCGCAAGCACACGAATAATAGAATCATTTAAAACGTTCCATCCGTGACTTTTACCTATATCGCGGCCAGCCCCACACACACATCCTCCACCATGATTCGAAGAATTAACTTCAAGTTCGTATTTCGTAATGGACCCTCCCCAAGACGCCATGCTTATCTTGGCGACGTCCACTCGAAATCCCAGCGGTGCCTCCAGATTGTCGGGGAAGTGGTGTGAGACTCAAGACTCCAATGATGTCACAGGTTTACAAAAGGTCATGACTTTATTAACTGGTTGTTCACTTCATTCCAATACCAAATAATACCGTTTAACTCAATGGACCAGGTAACTCTATCCGCATAGTCCCTCTTTCGTGGCTGCAGCGCCGAACCCGTGGTACGCGTTCATTCCGTCGGGCAGGGCTTCTGAGGATGAGTGCTCCCTTGGCTCAAAGTCTCTTCTGTTTATATCGGCACACTTCAGTTAATCCTCTGTGCGCTGAAATCGTAATCCCTTCTCCGCTGCTTCTAATCCGTTCTCCGCAAACGTTACTCGGTCGCCTCACTGGCACCAGCTCGCTCTCCTCCCTGCTGGGAATTTGCTTCATCCTCTTTGCATCCCGATGAAAGACAATAGTACGGGCTTGGGAATGTGTGTTAGCCCGGGGTCGAGCTAAAGCTACACAACAGGACTCCCAGCTTCGACAGGGCGAGATGCATTCCTGACATTCTTACGACCACCTGCTCGTACCTTGGTTCGTTACCAGTTCCAACCAATAAGTTACACTGAGTTACACTTCCACACGGTCCACAGAGATCCGGTCCGACCGGCCGCCAACGTCGACGACAAAGGACTTGTCGCCTCGTCGCAGGACCCGGAAGGGCCCGTCGTACGGCGGCCGGAGTGGCCCCCGGTGCGCGTCATGACGCACAAAGACGTACTCCGCTGTGCGAAGCGCCGGGGGGATGTAGGACTGAGGGCCACCGTGGCGGGATGTTGGGACGGGGGCCAATCGGCGGGCGGCCTCCTGGAGGTCCGAGCGCTGGTGTGCAGCGGACCAGGGACTGGTAGCGTCGGGCACGAACTCGCCCGGAACGCGGAGCGGCTGGCCGTAGACGAGTTCGGCGGCGGACGCCCGGAGGTCCTCCTTGGGGGCCGTGCGGAGGCCCAAAAGGACCCACGGCAGCCGGTCGGTCCAACCGTCGTCCTGAAGGCCGGCCATGAGTGCGGCCTTCATGGAGCGGTGAAACCGCTCGCACAACCCGTTGGCTTGGGGGTGTTAGGCCGTGGTGTGGTGCAGCGTGACCCCCAACGAGCGGGCGACCGCGCCCCAAAGTTCGGACGTGAACTGTGGGCCGCGGTCGGACGAGATGTCCGCCGGTGCGCTGAAGCGCGCGACCCAGGTGGCGATGAATGCCTGCACCACGTCGGCGGTGGTGGTGGAGGTGAGGGGCACGGCCTCCGGCCACCTGGTGGTCCTGTCCACCATGGTGAGCAGGTGGGTGAACCCCCGTGATGGGGGCAGGGGACCCACTAGCTCCACGTGGACGTGGTCGAAACGCCGTGCAGGCACGGTGAAAGGTGCCAGCGGGGCCTGGGTGTGGCGGTGGACCTTGGCCCGCTGGCAGGCCGTGCAGGCGTTGGCCCAGTCACGGACGTTCCGTCGAAGGCCGTGCCAGACGAAACGCGCCGACACCAGCTTCTGAGAAGCTTTCCGGCCCGGGCGAGAAAGGCCGTGGATGGAGGCGAAGATGCGGCGCTGCCAGGAAACGGGCACGATGGGGCGAGGCTGGCCCTGGGAGACGTCGCAGAGCAGGACGGTGCCCGCGAAGGGGATGTCGGCCAGGCGGAGGCCCGTGTCCGCTGCCCGGAGGGCCTGCACCGAGGTATCGGTGGTCTGGTCGGCCGCCATGAGCGTGAAGTCCACGCCGAGGTGGACCGCGTTCGCGCTGGCCCGAGAAAGACAGTCGGCCACAGCGTTGTCTTTGCCGGCGACGTGCCGGATGTCCGTGGTGAATTCCAACACGGCGGAGAGGTGGCGCTGCTGGCTGGCCGACCACGGCTCCGTGACATTGGCCATTGCATAGACCAACGGCTTGTGGTCGACGAAAGCCGTGAACGGGCGGCCCTCCAGGAGGTGTCGGAAATGGCGAACGGCCAGGAATAGACTGAGCAGCTCGGGGTCGAACGTGCTGTATTTCAACTCGTTCGGCCGGAGCTGCCGGCTGAAAAAAGCGAGTGGCTGCCAAACCCCGTCCACCCATTGTTCATGGACGGCGCCCACCGCGTAGTTGGAGGCGTCCGTAGTGAGGGTGATGGGCGCGTTGAGCACCGGGTGAGCCAGCAGCGTTGCGTCGGCGAGGGCCCGTTTTGCGCTCGCGAAGGCCGCGTCCATGGCCACGGACCAAACGATGTCATGCTTGGCCGGCTTGCCCCGGAGGGCCTCGTAAAGGGGCCGCATGAGCTGAGCAGCGCGTGGCACGAATCGGTGATAAAAATTCACCATGCCGAGGAACTCTTGTAGGGCCTTGATGGAACGGGGATGCGGGAACGTGGTGATGGCCTCGACCTTGGTCGGCAGCAGCACGGCCCCGGTCTTGGTGATGCGGTGGCCCAAAAAGTCAACGGTCGTCGTGCCGTAGTGGCATTTGGCCGGGTTGACAATTAAGCCGTGCTCGCTGAGGCGACCGAACAGTGTTCGGAGGTGGAGGAGGTGCTCGGCGCGGGACGTGCTGGCGAAGAGGATGTCGTCCAGATAGACGAAAAGAAATGGCAGCTCGCGCAGCACGCCATCCATTAAGCGCTGGAACGCCTGGGCCGCGTTCTTGAGGCGAAACGGCATCCTCAAAAATTCGAACAGGCCGAACGGCGTGATGACGGCCGTCTTCAGGACATCGGCCGCCCGGACAGGTACCTGGTGGTATCCCCGTATCAGGTCAATTTTGGAAAATATGACCCGTCCCGCCAAACGGGCGGAAAAGTCCTGGATGTGCGGGATCGGGTACCTGTCGGGGGTGGTAGCGTCGTTGAGGCGGCGGTAGTCGCCACACGGGCGCCATCCGCCCCCCGGCTTTGGCACGATGTGAAGTGGTGAGGCCCACGCACTATTGGAGCGCCG
The DNA here is from genome assembly GCF_964187855.1 of Myxine glutinosa. Lineage (NCBI taxonomy): Eukaryota > Metazoa > Chordata > Myxini > Myxiniformes > Myxinidae > Myxine > Myxine glutinosa. The sequence goes on along the minus strand of NC_136272.1, from coordinate 69,647,223 downwards.
CACGATGCCGAGGTGCTCCAACGCGTCGAACTCGGCCTTTGCCACGATGAGCTTGGCCGGGTCGAGGCGGCGGGCCCTGGCGTAGACTGGCGGGCCCGTAGTGGGTATGTGGTGCTCGATCCCATGCCGCACTGCGACGGCCGAAAACGTCGGCCGTGTGAGGGCCGGGAATTCCGCGAGCAGGCGAGCGAACTTGTTCGCCGTCGGGAGGGCGCACGCCAGTTCGGTCGGCGCGGAGCTGCTCATCGTGCACGCCAGGGAGCTGAAGGTCTCGACATTGACAAGGCGACGACGTTTGACGTCGACCAGCAGCCCTTGTGCGCAGAGGAAGTCGGCGCCCAGCAAAGCCATGGGGACGCAGGCGGTCACAAAGGTCCACTGAAAGCGCTGGCTGCCGAAGCAGTGGGTGACGTTGCGCAGGCCAAAAGTGCGTATGGCCGAGCCATTAGCAGCGACCAACGAGGGGCCGCAAACGGCGTCCCGCCTGTCCTGCTCGGAGGCGGGTATGACGCTCAGTTGGGCACTGGTGTCACAAAGGAAACGCCGCCCGGACGCTTTGTCCCGAATAAAAAGCAAGTTGCCCGAGTGGCCGGCGCTCATGGCTGGGAATGAACGCCGGCCCGGCCGTTTCCCGACTTGCCGAAAGTGCACGGGGGTCGGCACGTCCGAGCGTTGTGTCCGAACCTGGCGTGGTAATAACACCACGCCTGGTCAGGTGGAGGCCCCGGCCGTCGTGTCGGAAGCGGTCGGTGCGGCGTGGCGGCCGCCAGTTTCACCGGCAGTTCGGCCTCCAAACGCGCAGGGCGTTCGGGCGTCGCCTCGGACGGCGGCAGGCTCCAGGTAGCCGCGCCGATGTGTTGGCCCGCCGAGGAGATCTTATCGACTTCCCTGGCGAGGGCGCGGGGATCGGTGATCGACGTGCCAGCCAGTGCGAGGCGTACCGGGTGAGGCAGCTGGCGAAGGAACAACTCGCGGAACAGAAAATCCGGAGAGTGCTCACCGAGCAACGAGAGCATAAAGTCCATGCGCTCGGACGGGCGCGTGTCGCCGAGCTCGGGCAGGTCGAGCAGGCGCCGTGCGCGTGCCGCCGGTGAGAGGGCGAATGCGTCGAGGAGGAGCGTCTTCAGCGTGTCATACTTGTCGGCAGCCGGCGGGTGCTCGAGGAGGCTCAGGGCGCGGGCCGCGGTGGCGGAACCGAGCGCTGCCACGACGTGGTGGAAGCGGGTGTCGTCCGCGGTGATGCCTCGCAGGGCGAACTGGGAGTCCGCCTGGGCGAACCAAACAGCCGCGTGAGCCTCCCAGAAGGTAGGCAGTTTAAGAGTCACTGCCATGTCCATGTCGGTAGGTCACCAGTGAAGGAGCGGCGCTCCAACGCGAGTCGAAAGAAGTGACGCGACCAAAGACGGAATTCGTCCGAGTTGCTTTATTGAAACAAAACAGCTCAGGTATTCTGACAAAAGCCCATTTATCGGGCAGCAATATATATACACATTTATGTCGGGAAGTTTGCCCGGCAAAAGCTATACCGGGCATGCCCGGGTGTCAAGGGCGAGCCTTGGAAAGGCGAGTCTGGACCTGCCCGGGCATGTTTGGCTGCGGCCTGGCAAGTCGAGGCTGGGCGTGCCCGGGCGCTCTGGACGAGCACTGGAAAGGCGATAGCGGGCATGCCCGGACGCTCTGGGCGAGCCCTGAAAAGGCGATAGCGGGCATGCCCGGACGCTCTGGGCGAGCCCTGGAAAGGCGATAGCGGGCATGCCCGGACGCTCTGGGCGAGCCCTGGAAAGGCGAGAGCAGGCATGCCCGGGAAAGACGAGACCGGGCGTGCCCGGGAGGTTCGGGCGTGCCCGGGAACAGTGAGTCCGGGCATGCCCGGGAGAGGCACGTCTGGCCGTGTTCTGGCCCGTGCAAGGCGATTGTGTGCATCCAGCGGTAACCGCTACAATGTGATCCAGCAGGTGGCACATTGCTTGCGCGTTTCCAACCTTCTTTGTATGGTAACACGACATTGGGCGTGTGATCCAGTGGGAAGTTCTTGGGTGACGGACGATTGTGGTCTTTTAAGACGCTGTCCTTTCAGAGTTATCCTGTTTGGCATAAAACATTGTATTTACCTGTTCAGTACAAAACATCGCTATACAATCCCCACAACACCTCTCTCTCTGTCCAGATCAACATCGTGTCTTTCACTTTCAATTAAAATGTAAAATAATTTTGAACGTACTATATAGATATTGGTGTTTGAAATAACTAACCGTGTTTTACAAGATCTTTATCAAGTGCAGTACACCAAGGTAGAAGTTTTCAAGGTGGTGAATTTATTTGTCGATATCAAATACTCTTGCATCATCGCAGTGTAAACCACATTTTTCTTCGGTGTGGAATTTGAGGTTTTAAACCCTTTTAAACTATCGAGGTATTTATCACAGCAGGCATTCATTAAATTTCATTCTATAACACAACTAGATTGTGTAGGTATTTTGAACAAAAATGTTATATTCCTTTAGAGCATGCTCCTCGTGTTTTCGATTGACTTTGTTATGTTGATAACGTGAGTATCATGTTCAAGGTTATTTTGATTCAGTCAAAGATTATCTTCCAAATCCTGTCTCAAAACCAACCACGGTTTGGTGTCTTACTGACAAAATTTGACTTCGCATTGTTCTCTTACATGCTTCCCATGCTGGGCAGACACAGTACAATCACTTCGTGCCGCCTATAGAAAGTCCACACCCCTTTTTCATAATTTTCATCGTTTGATGCCTTCTAGCCGAGAATTAAATTGCATTAAATCAGACTTTTTCCACCTTTATTTACACATCAGAAACCACAACTTCCAAGTGAAAAACAAATTCGACAAATTTCAGAAAAATAGTTAAAAATACCAAACTTGAATATCTTGGTTGGAAAAGTGTCTACACCTCTGAGTTAATACTTCATGGAGGCACCTTTGACAGCAATTACAGCTGTGAGTCTGTTGGGATAGGTCTCCACCAACTTTTCAAACCTTTATTGGGCAATATTTTCCCATTCGTCCAAAAAAAACTGTTCAAGCCCAGTGAAGTTGCATGGGGAGCTTTGATGGACAATAATCTCCAATTCATGCCACAGATTTTCGATTGAATTTATGTCGGGGCTCTGGGCTGGGCCACTCAAGGACATTTATCTTTTTGTTCCTTATACACTCCAGTGTAGCTTTGGCTGTGTGCTCCGGGTCATTGTCATGCTGAAAGGTGAACTTCCAACCCAATTTCAGCTTTCTTGCAGAGAGCAGCAGGTTTTCCTCTAGGATTTTTCTGTATTTTGCTCCATCCATTTTCCCTTCTATCCTGGGAAGTGCCCGAGTCCCTGCTGATGAGAAATATCTGCATAACATGATGCTGCCACCACTATGCTTCCCAGTAGGGATGGTGTTCTTTGGGTGATGTGCTGTGTTGAGTTTGTGCCAAACGTAACGTTTTGTATTTAGGCCAAAAGGTTCCATCTTCGTTTCGTCAGACCACAACATTTTTTGCCAAATTGCTTCAGAATCTTTGGAGTGGTGTTCTGCATACCTCAAACGGGACTCAAGGTGGGCTTTTTGAGTCATGGCTTCCTTCTTGCCCTTGTGTACAGGACAGATTAATGGAATGCTGGGATATTGTTGTCACATGCACATAGTGACCAGTCTTTGCCGTAAAGGCCTGTAGCTCTTTTAAAGTTGCCATCGGCATCTCGGTGGCCAATCTGATATTCATTATTTTCTGTCCAGGCCAAAATATATTGTCGTGTGAACACCACAGGGTGACACGGATGACCAAACGAGCTTAATACTCGAAAGCGTTCAATCCAGAAATGACGGTAATCTTTACACGCGAGGGAAAGGGGGATGACGAACTTACCTGGACAGCCTCCACCCAACGTCTTCACACCTGGATAAATTTACTCAAACAACACGGAATTAAAATGTACAAAAATACCGGATTTATTAAAGAAAATGCCGGCAGCAAAGAAAACACGATAAAACTATATTTCTAATTGGAGCGCTCCCAAACTGACCCAAATACAGACAAAGGATAAAATAACTGGAAAATAAGTATGTGTAATTTGTAGCACTTAGCTCAAATCGGCTGGTGTATCTCGTCAGGAATTGTCAAAGATTCTCTGAGGCCTTGGCGGGAAAATGCACTCGCTGCACTGTTGTGGGCGCGAACTAGGCCTCACGCACCCGCGTTCGGCCAGCCGCACTTGTCTTGGTCATTTGTGCACGGGAAACCGCAGTTCTCGGTCCGCAGCACTTCCTCCTCACAACCACTAGCAAGATGTCGGAACATGACCATTCGCGATGAATCTTTCTTGCGTGAGAGCAACAGTGACCGTTCACTATGGGGTCCAGAACAAGAAGGGAAAATGTCGGCACACGACCGTTCACCACCAGATCCAAAATGAGAAGAGGAAAATTTCCACCATTTGCTATGAACCAGGACTCAAGAGGACGAAGAAGAGGAGAGCGACAATCAAGAAGAGGGGAAAGCCAAGAGAGGAGTCGGGACTCGATCGTTCTTCGTCAAAAGCCAAGAGGAGAAAATGACGGCCGAGCGTTCCTTTATAGTCGAGGCTCTGACGTCATCTCACGACGTCTCCACCTCCGCTCCTATCAGCGAGTCCCATCTTAGCCATCCTTACTTGACCCAAATTCCGGACCAATCACTGCTCTTCGGGGTGTGTCCTCACGGACCTGCTTGTGCCTCTGCGCTCACCAAGTCGGTATTATTAGCGATAGTGCTTGATGCCTGGTTTCCAATTGGGTTTTAATTAGTGTGGTTAATGCCGATTTCTTACTAGGTGTCTTCAGCGTGGTGTCATAATGAACAAAGGAAAATATTACAGAGGCAATTACATACAGGAGATTAAGTATCCATAATCCCTTGCTAATTAACAAATCCGACCCCTCTCATGGGGACGAATATACACTTACACGACATCCGGTCGACATAAATTTCCTACTTATGATACATCGAGGTTTTTTCTTCGTCACGACAGTCGGAGCACACTAATCCATACACTCTCCCTGGCTCTAAGGTAATCATTGTCTAACCCCTAGAAACGTAACAATATATATATATATATATATATATATATATATATATATGTGTGTATATATATATATTGTTGTGGGTATGAGAATTGTGTTTTTTTTATTGTGGTAAAATATCACCCTCCTTCCTCCATTTGGTGTATAAAGGTCAAAGGGCGTGCCCGTAGTTATTCCATAAACAATCACGTAGCAAATCATAGATTTCCTCCTTGTTCAATAGTTATCTCCTTGCTATGTGTATTAGATTAAGGCTGTGTCTTCCATTAATTAACACTCCATTGCACCAAATTCAAACAAGGTAGATTCCCTTCACATTCCCCTTTCGTCAATTGCTAACTGCATTGGGCGGTTTGCTGCATTCTGCTGCTGCTGTGGGGTTGTGGTTTTTTGCTGCAAGACTCCATTAGCCACGAGGTCATCTCGGAGCAGAAGGTGGGAGGAGTCGGCCCAGTGCCGGGAACAAGGTGTGGCCTTGCCAACGCCTCCTCTAAGGGCGGGATCGGTGAGCCCTCGCGACCAATCAGGGCCAAGGCGAGCTCACCGATGGGCGTGTCCTGGAGGCCGGCGGCTTGATCGCCCGAGGCGTTATATAAGCGCGCGCGGAAGCCTTTGAGGAGTCCTGAGAGTTGCGTCAGAGAAACGGCAGAGAGACAGCAAGCCTTTGAGAGAGAGAGAGAGAACCCGTCACGCAACGCCCCCACGTCAGATCCGGCACACCACAGCAGCTTGAACAAAAGGAGCTTTGAAACCACCGCAGTTTTTGACCACGGCAGCTTTGAGCGGTGAACCAAGTTGCAGCCTCGAAGCAACGTCGCCGTAAGAGAGACGGTTGAGGAGAGCCGGCGGCTGCCCAACTCGAGCCGCGATCATCCCAACCACCCGGACCCTTCCCGCCATTCGTTCCTGCCATCATCCCCCGTGTAAGTCTGATTGTTTGTCTGTCTTCTATGTTGTCCTGGGGTTGTAAGTAAGACTGCCATAGGTAAGCTATATTTGCACTGTGTCTCCTTGCTTCTTTCTGTCTTTATTTTATTATCCTTCCTTCTTCCTTGGTTTCTTTCATTGTGTAAATAGTAGTAATAAATTATATTTGTATTTCCCACCTTTTGTCTTCTTCTTCTTCACATCCTTCGTCTTTGTCTTTTCCCAATTGAATACCTGTGGCACGATTTGGCCAACGTTCAGGATCGGGTTAGTCGCTGCTAATGGCTCGAACGTCGGGTTGCTAAAACCGCTCGGCAACTAGTCCATCTAAAACCGGGGTTCGAGCGGTACTTGTCTCCCTGTTCTGCGGAGGGACGGATAAAGGTATTCGGGATAAACCCTGGACCCATAACCCTGATCCGTTCCATCCCACGGGAGGGCGTTACAAGTACCAGGACCGGGGAGACGGCCAGCTTAACAGGACAAGGGGCTAATCACCCCTTGCTAACGGGAGAGCCGTCCCCCGTATCCATAACAATTGGTGTCTGGGCGTGAGATTCGAGGCTCGAACCAATTTTTTAAACATCTAGAAAAATTTGGTCGAAATTACGAGCGGCCGAAATTTTGTTTAATATTCCAAATTTAAAAAATCATGCCATGGATGGTCAAGGCGACGGGACGCCGGTGGGGGAATTAGAGGGTGTAGAGCCGACCCAGGACCTCGGGGAATTGTATATGGGGGAAATGGAGAGCAATGGTAATGTGGTTGAGGGGTAATCAGGTGCGCAAGATGGCGCCCTCGCGCACGTGGGTGCAGAGGCACAAAACGGCGGCTCGCACGTGGCTGCGGCAGCCGCGCCCGCTGCGCCAATGGGGGTGGTCCAAATGCAAGCCTTCATGGCCCAATTCATGGTGGAAATACAGAAAAATAATGACGGTATGGACAGGATGGGAGAGCAAATGGGACAAATGATGGAAAGAAATAGTAAGCAATTGGGGGAGCGATTAAAAAATCTAATCGAGGGGCTCGGAAGAAAATTGGAGGGACTCGGAGGCAAATTTGAGGGACTCGGAAGCAAATTTGAGGGATTCGGAAGCATATTAGGGGACAAACTGGGGGGCATGGTTGGCCAAGCCAAATAAATTAATGAGGGGTTGGCGAGGGGGCAAGCCGCATATGAGGTGAGGGAAGCCGAGAGGGGGTTGACCGCAGGTTGAGCGGGAGGAGCACACGGGTGCACAAGGAGGTAACGCGACTCGAGGAGCGCAGGTTGAGTGAGTCGGAGAAAAGCACAGGTAACTGGACCGGGGTAGACATCGTGACCCGGGGTATGGGGCAGCCGGCGACCGCTGAGGTAGAAGAGGGAATTTTAATAAAGCCAGCGGTCGTCGTGGTGAATAAAGAAAAAGCAGTAGTGGGTATAATTGAAATTGGAGAGACCGGGGACTTAGAAGAGCAACAACTGGAGGAAGGAATGGAAATTGCTCAATGTCCGTGCCCACATCACGATGCTGTGCTCATTAATCCTTACTAGGGCATGCCCGTACAAAATTATATCCCCCCCCCCCCTCTATTTACATGAAATGGTTTGGTCCATTCGCAAAGCCAAAGCGAACGGCTTGCGAGTACGGTGACAATCCCCCCCCCCCCCCTCTATTTACATGAAATGGTTTGGTCCAAAGCGAACGGCTTGCGAGTACGGTGACAATCCCCCCCCTCTATTTACATGAAATGGTTTGGTCCAAAGCGAACGGCTTGCGAGTACGGTGACAATCCCCCCCCCCCTCTATTTACATGCAATGGTTTGGTCCAAAGCGAACGGCTTGCGGAGTTTGGTAAAGAAATCGCCATAGCTCGGTAACTACTTGTCCGATTAATATGAAACCTTGAAAAGGCACATCCTCGGGTCCCCAGCAATATACCTGGCAAGTTTCAAGTATATCGGACCGGTAGTTGTCGAGAAACAGCGGTCGCATACACACACACACACACACACACACACACACACACACACACACAGAGATTACTGGAATTATAGATAGAAGATAAAGATTTGCAGGTGTTGGTGCAGGGAGGAAGAAGAACCCCGAAGGTGATACGGGCTGTATGTGGTGTCGGGAGATTTTGTAAGAGGGGGTTTGGCGCGAAGAGAATTGTCGCGCGATTGGGATCGATATGGCACCCGGGCGTTGGTGAAGGGTCCCGTGTGAGTAAAAATGGCGCGCGTGTGAGGAAAAAGTGTGCGTCAAAGAGTGAGCATGTTATAAAGTATGGGAGTGATACCGAGTGCGAGCGGGAATGCACGTCGGGGTGTACGGGGTGTGACCCAGGGAGTGAGAGCGATACGGAGTGTACGTGCGAGGGTGAGAGTGACCCGGAGAGTGAGTTGGTGGAGGAGCGGGTGCGAGGATGCACGTTTGGAATGGACGGCGAGAGTGTGCGAGGAAGCACACCTGAGTTGGTTGTGGCGTGTGTGCAGGAGGGCACATCGGAGCGCGTTAGTGGGTGGATGCGAGAGTGCACGCCCATGGTGAGTGGTACGGAGTACGTACCGAGTGGGGAGAGTGCGCAAGATGGTGCACGAGGTGTGTTAAGGCAGTGTGCGAACGGCGAGTGTGCGCGAGAGGTGTGGTGTGTAACAGGGAGTGCAGTGGTGGAATGGACGCAGTGTGTGGGATGCACTGGAGGCGCCGAGACGCTGGGTTTTGTGAGTGTCAAAAGGGTCGTGTGTGCGTGTGGGCATGCGAGTAAGGCGTCGACGTTGAACGGGGTAGCGTGTAAGGCGACGGATAGCCGACGCGGGCGCTCGGTGCGCGGCGCGCTTTGTTGGATGCGAAGCTCCGCGCGGATCGTGCTTTGTTGGATGCGAAGCTTGCGCGGATCGCGCTTTACTGGATGCGAGGCACGGCGCGGGTCGGCGTTGCGTCGCTTCGCTTCGAAGCGTCGTTGCCGATTCGGGCTTGGCCCCGCCCTGCACGGTCGAGTCCGGGCCTTGTCGGGCGAGGCGACCGGTCCGGTTCAAGGGCGAGTCGGAGGAAGCGGAACGGTGCCCCCTTGCAGGGGCGGGGTTCCGACCGGGCGAGATTGAGCCATCGGGCCGGCGACCACAAGGTGCCGCACCGAGATGGTGCGTGGAATCTCGGCCCGACCAAACCGCCTCCCCTAAACCGAATGCCGGACGGATTCAACCTGCAGGCAACAAACCACCCGAATTCATTGCTCGGCTTTGCGAAGCCGAGTTTAATGATGCCATGACGCACCGAGGCTAGGATATAGCGGACTGTGATAATGATAGTGTTTTGGATCTGTGGAAGTGTAACTCAGTGTAACTTATTAATTGGCACTGGTAACTTATTAATTAACCTGGTAACAAAGCAGATACATTTTACATGCAAACTCTGTTAAAGACGAGTTTGTAAATGAGTGTCAGAATGTGCATGAACATGGTAATCTCTTGAAACACCTGGTCAAGGCCCCAGGCTAGAGCACCCCCCCTACTGTGTAAATGGAAATCACAGCAGGAGGGGAGCGAGCTGATGCCAGGACTCGGTGCAATGCATGACCTCGGGGCATCAGCGGAGAGAGGATTAAGTCCAGTTTGGTGATATAACCGAGAGCAAACGTTGGGTGAGGACTTGCTACGAGAAGCGCTGACCGAACGGGAGTGTCGGAGGAACATCGGATGAACGAGAAGGACCAGCGAAAAGAGTTAACCTGATCCATTATATTATGCGGTATCATTTTGGTAATTGGAATGAAGTAAATACAGTTAATAAACCAGACCTTTTGTAAACCTGTGTCCGGTCATTGGAGTCCTGTGAGTCATACACAAAATTCTTCTACAATCTGGAGGCACCGCTGACATCAATTGTACAAGCAAGTCTTCTTTAAAAGGTGAGTGTGTCTTGTTTTGTCCAATATGATTTACGAACTTGGAAGTTATGTGTACATACATGGGGGAGCAGGTGGTCTGGGGCTTCCTTGCGCACCGATGCCGCGATATAAGTGGCGTGACCCATCACGAATGGTACTTCGATAAACAACACGATGATAATTCGTTTTTTTTTCTAAATGATTTCTGTAAATACGTATTTTTGCGCTGGTCACCAAGGGTCTTACTGTGACCTGGAAGCAAACGGAGCAAGCGTGCACCTTGCGACCGTTTGCTTCCAGGACGTGTAAGGCCGGTACACTCGTTTACACACCCGTACACGTATAAAGTACTTCTTTTTTTTTGCTCTTGTTCAAAGCACTCGACTTGCTCGGCGCTCGGCGAGCGACAGGGAACCGGGAAAGGGAATTATATTTATATATATATATATTTCCAATATGGTATTGCGACAAAAAGGCTTATATCTTTGGAAACGACTGGTCGGATTTAGACAAATTAAAACTCGTTCGATCAACAAATAAATTCATGACAGACAATCCCACCTAATGCCGGTCCAGAATTACTATAAGAGACATGGATTGAATAAAATAGTTGACGGATATATAAATCCCATTCGAATGTAAAGTGAATCGAATGAAAATTAAGGATTTTTCAAATTGTGGTGGACTTTGGCCTATGTTAAATAAAAGGTAGTGATTGAATAAAATAGTTGATGGATATATAAATCCCATTCGAATGTAAAGTGAATCGAATGAAAATTAAGGATTTTTCAAATTGTGGTGGACTTTGGCCTATGTTAAATAAAAGGTAGTGATTGAATAAAATAGTTGACGGATATATAAATCCCATTCGAATGTAAAGTGAATCGAATGAAAATTAAGGATTTTTCAAATTGTGGTGGACTTTGGCCTATGTTAAATAAAAGGTAGTGATTGAATAAAATAGTTGACGGATATATAAATCCCATTCGAATGTAAAGTGAATCGAATGAAAATGAAGGATTTTTCAAATTGTGGTGGACTTTGGCCTATGTTAAATAAAAGGTAGTGATTGAATAAAATAGTTGACGGATATATAAATCCCATTCGAATGTAAAGTGAATCGAATGAAAATGAAGGATTTTTCAAATTGTGGTGGACTTTGGCCTATGTTAAATAAAAGGTAGTGATTGAATAAAATAGTTGACGGATATATAAATCCCATTCGAATGTAAAGTGAATCGAATGAAAATGAAGGATTTTTCAAATTGTGGTGGACTTTGGCCTATGTTGAATAAAATGTAGTGATTGAATAAAATAGTTGACGGATATATAAATCCCATTCGAATGTAAAGTGAATCGAATGAAAATGAAGGATTTTTCAAATTGTGGTGGACTTTGGCCTATGTTAACTAAAAGGTAGTGATTGAATAAAATAGTTGACGGATATATAAATCCCATTCGAATGTAAAGTGAATCGAATGAAAATGAAGGATTTTTCAAATTGTGGTGGACTTTGGCCTATGTTAAATAAAAAATAGTGATTGAATAAAATAGTTGACGGATATATAAATCCCATTCGAATGTAAAGTGAATCGAATGAAAATTAAGGATTTTTCAAATTGTGGTGGACTTTGGCCTATGTTAAATAAAAGGTAGTGATTGAATAAAATAGTTGACGGATATATAAATCCCATTCGAATGTAAAGTGAATCGAATGGAAATTAAGGATTTTTCAAATTGTGGTGGACTTTGGCCTATGTTAAATAAAAGGTAGTGATTGAATAAAATAGTTGACGGATATATAAATCCCATTCGAATGTAAAGTGAATCGAATGAAAATGAAGGATTTTTCAAATTGTGGTGGACTTTGGCCTATGTTAAATAAAAAATAGTGATTGAATAAAATAGTTGACGGATATATAAATCCCATTCGAATGTAAAGTGAATCGAATGAAAATTAAGGATTTTTCAAATTGTGGTGGACTTTGGCCTATGTTGAATAAAATGTAGTGATTGAATAAAATAGTTGACGGATATATAAATCCCATTCGAATGTAAAGTGAATCGAATGAAAATGAAGGATTTTTCAAATTGTGGTGGACTTTGGCCTATGTTGAATAAAATGTAGTGATTGAATAAAATAGTTGACGGATATATAAATCCCATTCGAATGTAAAGTGAATCGAATGAAAATGAAGGATTTTTCAAATTGTGGTGGACTTTGGCCTATGTTAAATAAAAGGTAGTGATTGAATAAAATAGTTGACGGATATATAAATCCCATTCGAATGTAAAGTGAATCGAATGAAAATGAAGGATTTTTCAAATTGTGGTGGACTTTGGCCTATGTTAAATAAAAGGTAGTGATTGAATAAAATAGTTGACGGATATATAAATCCCATTCGAATGTAAAGTGAATCGAATGAAAATGAAGGATTTTTCAAATTGTGGTGGACTTTGGCCTATGTTAAATAAAAGGTAGTGATTGAATAAAATAGTTGACGGATATATAAATCCCATTCGAATGTAAAGTGAATCGAATGAAAATGAAGGATTTTTCAAATTGTGGTGGACTTTGGCCTATGTTAAATAAAAGGTAGTGATTGAATAAAATAGTTGACGGATATATAAATCCCATTCGAATGTAAAGTGAATCGAATGAAAATGAAGGATTTTTCAAATTGTGGTGGACTTTGGCCTATGTTGAATAAAATGTAGTGATTGAATAAAATAGTTGACGGATATATAAATCCCATTCGAATGTAAAGTGAATCGAATGAAAATGAAGGATTTTTCAAATTGTGGTGGACTTTGGCCTATGTTAAATAAAAGGTAGTGATTGAATAAAATAGTTGACGGATATATAAATCCCATTCGAATGTAAAGTGAATCGAATGAAAATGAAGGATTTTTCAAATTGTGGTGGACTTTGGCCTATGTTAAATAAAAGGTAGTGATTGAATAAAATAGTTGACGGATATATAAATCCCATTCGAATGTAAAGTGAATCGAATGAAAATTAAGGAATTATTTCATTATGAGCGATTAATGAAGTACTCATTTAATTAATTACATTTCTTGTTAAATTACAGTAATTACATTACAGTAATTACCTGAGGTAATTACAGTAATTACAGTTCCGGTAATTACAGTAATTACAGTAATCATTACAGTAATTGCAGTAATCTTATTACAGTAATTACATTACATTAACTCAGGCACCTTTTGAGTAAGGAAGCTGATATTTGGACATGACACGGACCAAGTGATGTGGTTGTCAAGGAAAATATTGATTTATTGATTAATCATTTAATAAATTAACTCGTTGATTTATAAATGACTTATTTAATTAAAAGTCCTCAGAGATACATCTTCGGATGAAATACTTACAGATTGGTTATGCTATGAGCCAATTGATTAGGGAAAATATTTTGTGATGGCCATATTGGCAATTTCGTGGCCATATTCGTGGCAACTCAGTTAGTGCCACTGCACCTTTAAAATGCATCCCTGCGTTCATTGTTCGATCGATTGAGTTGAAATTTTGAACAATCGGATCTGGACTGTCGTTGTTAACGACTCTAGCACGCACTCGTCCAATCAGGATGGAGCGGTATGGTCCCCGGATTATCACTGCCCGCAGTTTTAATTAATTTTACTTTTTCTCTTGGGCATATAATTTTGAAGACATGCATGTCATGATAGAGGAAATGTTTGTTCTGTTGAACGGAATAAATGTTGTTTATTTGTGTGGGGGTGTATTTTTGTGTATTTTTGATATATTTTCACGACTAATTCCAGTTAACATCCTGCAAAATTTGCTCGTTTGCTGGCCGAGTCGAAATTGCGTTGAGTTTCTATGGCATGCGCCATTAAAAGCGCTGTGTAATGGTTGAGCTCCCTTTATTTCGTTTTGGTCATGCGGATGAGCAAACAAAGTGACAAATGCTGCGGCTGGAGCAGTAAAAGCGATGTTTTTTTTAAATGGAAACGATGTAATGAGTAATTAAAAGTGGGAGGGGGCAACACCACGCATACCTCTTTTAAGGTGTGTATAAACCCTGGAATAAACGTGGGAGGGGGCAACACCACGCATACCTCTTTTAAGGTGTGTATAAACCCTGGAATATTTCAGCAATCAATACAATGCTGAAACTATGTAAGTTAATTTAATAAGTAATTTAATGAGTAATTTAATGAGTAATTTAATGAGTAATTTAATGAGTAATTTAATGAGTAATTTAATGAGTAATTTAATGAGTAATTTAATGAGTAATTTAATGAATAATTTAATGAGTAATTTAATGAGTAATTTAATAAGTAATTTAATGAGGAATTTAATGAGGAATTAAAAGTGGGAGGGGGCAACACCACGCATACCTCTTTTAAGGTGTGTATAAACCCTGGAATAAACATGGGAGGGGGCAACACCACGCATACCTCTTTTAAGGTGTGTATAAACCCTGGAATATTTCAGCAATCAATACGATGCTGAAATGATGTAATTTACTGTGTAAGAGGGTCGACCTTGGGTTTGTTTGGGTTTGTTGTTTATTTTTGTGGGTGTCTATTTTTTGAGTATTTTGGATATATTTTCACGACTAATTCCAGTTAACATCCTGCAAAATTTGCTCGTTTTCTGGCCGAGTCGAAATTGCGTTGAGTTTCTATGGCATGCGCCATTAAAAGCGCTGTGTAATGGTTGAGCTCCCTTTATTTCGTTTTGGTCATGCGGACGAGCAGACAAAATGACGAATGCTGCGGCTGGAGCAGTGGAAGCGATTTTTGAATTGTTCAATGATTATTCGATATTGTTATGACTTATTGTCAATAGGTATACTAAGTGGCCATGAGGTAGCCTGTTGCTATGTACAGTTTTATTCTATTGTTGATTATACCACATAGCTGTGGTGATAAAGGAAATGTTCGCTTTAAATAGATGATTATGATAGGACCATGACGATAAAATCATGATGATTATTATGAATGATATCATAGGGTTCAAATGCAGAATGATTGCATGAACTTGGGAAAGAACTTTCAAGCCCTATGGGATAAATTGGGTGGTACAAGCGATGGAGTTTCAAAATTTAGCATGATTGAAGGAATTTTACAGTCTTATTTCAGGAGTTTTACGAAATTTATATTGCCAAGAGATTTTGGATACTATTAAAAAAAATAAAAATGATGAGATATTTTTCCCAATGAACTTTAATATCTGCCATCCATTTTGGCTGTCTCACGAATGAAGGATGAGTTGCCTTTAGTGGTTGCAAGGAAAATTTGTGGAGACCAGGCAAAATGGGGAAATATGTCAGATATGACCCTAGGACAGGACGGTGATTCATCAATTGACATGAGGTACGAACCCGAGGTGACGACCGATGAAATTCGATCTCAGTCAATGGATGGACCTGTCCTGACATCATTGGGGAAAGGGCTTATGCAAGGAGACATCCAAAATGATTAATTTGATTTATTGATGAATATTGATGAATTAATTGAAATTGAATAATTGATTGAATTGTTGATTGATTGAATCTAATTGATTGAATTTAATTGAATTAATTTAACTGAATAAATTGAACTGAATAAATTGAATTGAATATATTGATTGTTTGATTGATGAAAATGCGGTCTCAAGAAAGAAGCTTTGATATCTTTGCGAGATATTAGCAATGTGGAGACAACCTGGGAAAATTGAGCAAGGTGGTGAGTTTATATACAGATATATATGTGCGGTTACCATGGTGTGATTTCCCCGTCAACAGAGCGGACACCTGAGGATTCACCCATTTCATACTGACCCTCCGGCTCATCTGCAAATACTGATCTGTGAGATTGGATTGTGCAAAAGCCACAGCTGAGGGAGATTCTCTGGAAATCACCGTGTGAACAGGTGGAGAGACCCTTCCTGGAGGTACGAGTGAAGCTTTAGAGGAACAAACTACAACACATCCAACGCTACTTTGATAAAAGGCAGAATGGGAAATGGAGCCTGCAAGAATACACAAGGACAACCAGAGATTCCACAAAAAGGTACTTGTACACATCATATGTACGACCGGTATGGTGCAGAAGCTATAAGGCAGGTCGACAATTGGTATTTGTGGACAAAGGGACATGATGAGGAGTTTCCAAGAGATGGTACATTTGAGCGAAGTCGATTGAAAAGATTGGAACAAAGATTGAAAGCCAGGAAGAGACAGAATCTAACGGTAGACTGGCTTGCATTCCATCTTTGGGATGGTGAATCCAGACAACGGGAACAGCAAGAACGGATAACGGATCTAGAACTTAAAATAAAAAGGATACAGGATACAGTGGAGGAGACAAATGCACAACTGCCCTCGAAATTAGGAATGAAAGTGACAGTTGTCCCATCAGATTTCCAGTTGTCTCCCCAAAAAGGACGGTACAGAGAATTTTTTCGTGTTTCAGGAGATAACGAGAGATTGCAGTGGCAACTCAGGGATGTAGAGATGCAGCCCAGCAATACAAATGCACAGGTGCACAGATCAGACAACGACAGAAACCGGTGTTTCAAGTGTGGACGGATGGGACATTGGAAAAGAGGATGTCCGTATACCAAAAGGAAGACAAGTTAATAGGGTAAACCAAGATCAAGGGTACCAGTGCTGACCAATACCTCAGACAATGATTAGGCCTTCATTGCTGCAAATCCCAAATGATGATTGGCCTCAACAGATTCGATTACTGGACAAACATGAATAACTGTCGATGATTCTTGGGTCTGAAAAGTTTTCGGAGCAAGAATTATTCATTTTTCTTTTGCTTGTAAGCAAATTAGTAATTAATTGATCACATGCCGAAATTGGATCTTTTATGTTGGGCACACAATTTTAAATTTACAAAGTTGGAACAATTGCTTTGCAAATTTTTGAAACCAAGGGACAAGGGTCACATGATGATCAGGTGGGAATGTCGGACTAGTGTTCCGCATGATTGATAGGTCAGTGGTCGACTGACATGCAAATGGGTGTGTAGTCAAATTTGGATAAATTATTGTGGGAACTGAAAGGGTAATTTCAATGTGACATCATAGGGGTTTTCTAAGAATAAACTTTTGGTCCATTTGTGTATTAGCATTTATAAAAAATTGAAGGACAAATTTTATGAAATTGAAATAAAATTGACACCCATCTTGATCTGTAAATAATAGTTCCAACGCAAACAAATACGCATAATGCATGTGTGTGTGTATTTTTTGTGTGTCAATGTTAGTGTTTTTTATTGTTTTGTGTATCAATCTTACAAGATTGTTGACACCGACAGTGTGCCTGTCTGGAAATGGATAGTTTTATGTGGATGGGATTGAATATCCAGAGAATCCGTAAAATAAAATAGAAATATAATTTGATTATGAACATTATCTCTTTTGTCAAGGGAAATGGAATATAAAAATTTGATGTGCTGGGTTATGAGCAGCCATTAATTAATAGTAAAATTGTGAGTAATTTTGGGATTCCATTTTTTGATAGAATGTATATGAGAATAACATCTATTTATGGATATGAGCTTCATAAAAGGAAATGAGGAAGTACAAAATCATCCAAATTTGGGAGAGGTCTTACACTGACTTCCCAGAATACTCTGCTCATGGATTTTATATATATAAACTTGAATTTTATCAGCATATAAATTGTGCTGTATGCATGGATGTGTTTTAGGCATAGATGATATGGGAAAATAGTAAAGAAAATTTTGCTGGTTTGAACTATTGTGGGTTTTCAGTTCTGGAGTTTAAACAAAGTCACTGGTTAACAGATGAGAAAGGATAGTAAATAAATTATTCTCTGCTGGGCAAATTAAGTACGATATTACTAAGACTTATGAGAGCTATTGTTCTTCCTTACAGCAGTGGAAAATTATTGGGAAAAAATTAGATCCAACATAATGAATCTATAAAAGAATGTGATAGGGATAATATCCTCAATATTATCCTAATATCCTCAATATCAAACTATCTATAATTCCAGTAATCTCTGTCTGTACGTTTGTACGTTTGTACGTTTGTACGTTTGTCTGTTTGTCTGTGACCGCTGTTTCTCGACAACTACCGGTCCGATATACTTGAAACTTGCCAGGTATATTGCTGGGGACCCGAGGATGTGCCTTTTCAAGGTTTGAAATTAATCGGACAAGTACTTACCGAGCTATGGCGATTTAGCCGTTCGCCGTTCGCCGTTCGCTTTGCCGTTGCGAATGGACCAAACCATTCATGTAAATAGAGGGGGGGGGGGGGGGTTCTGTGGTCATTCGCTTTGGCTTTGCGAATGGACCAAACCATTCATGTAAATAGAGGGGGGGGTTCTGTGGTCGTTCGCTTTGGCTTTGCGAATGGACCAAACCATTCATGTAAATAGAGGGGGGGGTTCTGTGGTCGTTGTGAATGGACCAAACCATTCACATCGAATCATCGAATCACATCGAATGGACCAAACCGTTCGCTTTGGACCAAACCATTGCATGTAAATAGAGGGGGGGGGTTCTGTGGTCGTTGCGAATGGACCAAACCATTCATGTTTTTTTTTTTTTCTTTTTTTGGCAAGGAACGGGCACCCACGTACGGGCACGTCCTAGCTTATATATAGTACGGGCATGCCCTAGTATCCTCAATTTGTACTAATTATTTGATTGTGGGTAAAGGAATTAAGTCATCGTAGTGGATTGTTAACAGCAGCCTGAAAATGTCCTGAGAATGTGCATCCATGTAATCAGAAATCCCAGATTTGTTTTTTACAAACAACATTTTGGTAGAGGTCTTGTGTGGAACACTTCCTTGGTAGATAAAAAACGGTACTGCATGCTGGCAGCCACTTTTGCGGCCAGTTAGGCCAAACAAATTGAGAGGAAATTGTAGTTAAATACGTAAGTTACACATGGCTATTTGAAAAAAAAAAAAAGGAAATTTGTTGAGATGGGAAACATTTTTCGAAGGTTTATTAAGGTGTTATAATATGACATGTGGCAAGGCAAACTATTGGATGGGAAAATTAGATCTGGCTATAGAATAAATTTATTGACCCCTTGAAGTTAATTCTTCGAATCATTGTTTCACTGGCATTTTTTGTTCAAATTGGAAATAGTTTGGTAGAGCTTTGGTTAAAAACCTTTGGTTGCGGTATCTTGGAACGAAATGATAAACCATAGGAGATTGATAAGAATAGAAAAAATATGGACCCAAAATAGAAAGTTGGATTCATGCCCCTCATTGCAAACAAGCACATGGGGCTAAGGTGGACGATCCCACAGAAAATGAGGCTGCACCTAGCAGCCCAGCAGAACATTCAGTGGCGGATAAATGATAGTCGTGATTTACAGTCATTTGAATTACATTTTAACACCCCTTGCATTGATAAACATTACATTTTCAACATGTATTCCTACTTGGGATAGTGACATTTATTTGCCTACATGACATACAATTACCTGCTGATATTAATACAGCATGAGTGAAAAATGTATCACAACTACACTCATGATCAGGGGATTGAGTTCAACCCCGGGAGATAGGGGGATCAGGGTAAGACAAATAATCTGATTATGTTACATATTAAGGGATTTTCTTTATTTACCTTTTAGGAAGCTTGTTAGTTTGGTATATAATGTTAAATGTCATCGACATATAACTATGTCATAGGTATGAATATATACAAGGAGTAGCAGACTTGTTTGTTGGTTTAGTAGTTATATTGGCAATTGTTTTAGTGGTGGCTTGCTTGAAAGCCTTAGTGACGGTGTGTTTGAATAAGGTAACCAACAACACGATGATAACGCATGAAGTGACAAATGAGGAAAGAAATGTGGAACCAGAAAAGGAAGACTTTTATGGCGACATAAACAGTAGAATTAAGATAATGGCATAACGACAATGTTATGAGTTGTGTCAATTACAATATCAATGAACTCATATCACCACGAATGACACACTGTTAGGAAAAAAGAGGGAAAAGAAAAAGTGGAGAGGAATTATGGTAATAATACATTATGCTTAATTTGTTGGTTTGGGAAAATTGTTGTTGGGAATTAGGTATTCCCGTTTGTGATTGTAATCATATACAATGCTATTCTTAGTTTAGTAATAAAATACATACCTGATTGAATATTATTTGTGTGACGCATATAAATGAATATAACTTTTTGTGTTAAGGAAAAACAACAAATTGTTGAATGTGAAACTGTCGGAAGATATACATGATTATGCTGATTTCATGGTAAGATGTACCCTATCTGATTCAGTGTGTGCGGAAAGCAGATTCAGATGTGACTGAGCATAAGGATAAGACGAGATCACATTTTGGAGGGATTGCTAACGGAATTGGGAAGAAGAAAGAAAGAAAATTTGTGGCTAAAAAATGAAGTTAACCGTGGCATACACCCTCTTTCTCAAAGAATGATGAAGACATTCTCCTGTGTAACTTGGAGATGAATGCTTACCTTCACCAAGGAAATTTATGTGACCATTTGCCTGGATCACACTGCAACATATGAAAGAAAGGCGATCACTTACTCTTGTTCGAAGGCTTCGAACATTCACCACATCAAAAGTTGCAGGACAACGACATTTTACCGGCAACCTCTGTGAAATGCGGGGACATATGTTATTACTTCACCAACTTCCGGGGAGCCAGCATGAAGCTGCAAACCAATGGCTGTGCCTTTTCACAACAGCTGTGCGCGATTCTGCGGGCCACGCCTGGTATGGACCATGGATGACCTGAACACCATGGTCCCAACATCATTGTGGATGCATCCGGCATCCCTGTTCCACATCTTGCTGGCCAATCAACGTCACACCAATACTTGCTGCCCACTCATAATGAGGGAGGAGGCAAGTTGACTACAACTGGGCGAAGGCCTTGTTCAAGGAATCATTATGGTTCACAGCAAAAAGTGGCAAGAATGCTACATGGAGAGAAGGGTCAGTCTATGACTCCGCAGTGTTACCACAACAGCGAAATCCTACACGAAGTAGTGCAGGAGCTATGAAGACATTAGGAGAAAATGTTTCATACCTGGATTCAAACACAAGTGATCAGCCCTTCCTTTCAAACAAAGTCAACATGTGTGTGGAGGCAAACGTTTTTTCCAGATGGTGCAGATGCTTTACAAAACTTGAAAATGAAGTGAAATTGTTGTATCTTGGTGATGGTGAAGTGTTGTTTTGAAAATATATTTGTGATGCAAATGCAATAGATTGAACAATATGGAAGAAGTCAATGACCAACGAAATGTTTTGTGATTCTTGCAGGATGACGGTGTATGCCTAAGGGAATTTGATTACCAAAGTTATGATTATTTACTTATACTTGTAATGATGTTTACTTGTAGTGATTGACTGTTTACTTATATTGATGTTTAGATTAATGGTTAATATAAACAAAAACAAAAAAATGAGGGAATTGTGGAAGTGTAACTCAGTGTAACTTATTAATTGGCACTGGTAACTTATTAATTAACCTGGTAACAAAGCAGATACATTTTACATGCAAACTCTGTTAAAGACGAGTTTGTAAATGAGTGTCAGAATGTGCATGAACATGGTAATCTCTTGAAACACCTGGTCAAGGCCCCAGGCTAGAGCACCCCCCCTACTGTGTAAATGGAAATCACAGCAGGAGGGGAGCGAGCTGATGCCAGGACTCGGTGCAATGCATGACCTCGGGGCATCAGCGGAGAGAGGATTAAGTCCAGTTTGGCGATATAACCGAGAGCAAACGTTGGGTGAGGACTTGCTACGAGAAGCGCTGACCGAACGGGAGTGTCGGAGGAACATCGGATGAACGAGAAGGACCAGCGAAAAGAGTTAACCTGATCCATTATATTATGCGGTATCATTTTGGTAATTGGAATGAAGTAAATACAGTTAATAAACCAGACCTTTTGTAAACCTGTGTCCGGTCATTGGAGTCCTGTGAGTCATACACAAAATTCTTCTACAGATCCGAAATTGAAAATAGTGAATTTGAAAAGCAAAATTTGATGATTGGCAAAGGATTGGTAGAAGGATTGGCAGTGATTGGAAACTTTTTTGATTGGCTGAAATTTGAGAGCAAAATTGGTAGTGAGAGATACCCGATGTGGTGGGATGGCAAATCCACCATCCCTCACAGCAGGGGCAAAGGAGCAATAGCTATGGGGTTTGGCAGTGAAAACTAGCCCGGGAGGGTTAGGATAAAATGGTAGGGACCTAAAGATGACCATAGGTAACGGTAAGGTAGGTAGCAACATTGGACAGGTAGTGGGGACATAGAGAGGGTAGTTGGATTATAATGACGAGGGAGCGCAATAGTTTAAAGGGGCGACGAGGAAGCGCGAGTTTTAGCAGGGCAACAGGTAGGGCAGATGATGCCGTGTGTGTGTGTGTGTAAAAGTATATTCGGAAGTGTATTGTGAGAAAGTGATTGTGAATTGTATTGAGCGTGGAAGTGTATGGAGCAGTGAGTGAGGAACTATTGTGATTGCACAGATGTGCAACTGAACAGGTGTATGGAGCAGTGTATGAGTGAGTGATGGTGATGTGTGTTGTGTTGACCAAATGGTCCAGGGAGGAAGGAGGGTGCAGGAGGCACCAGTAGGAGTGATTGCACAGGTGTGCAACTACAGGTGTATGGAGAATGGTTGTGTGGAATACATGGAGTGTGGAATATATGGAGTTTGGAATGGATGGTATGGAGTGAGTATGTTGAAAACTGTGGAGTGGAGTGGATGGTGCGAAGGTGTGGATGGGGGAAAGGAGGATGGACCCCATCGCGAATACCCAGGGAGGGTAGTGTAAGTGTTAGGTAGAGGGTACAGGTAAATTGTGGCTGGATATTGGCATCTGTGGTGCGTGTGGAAGAATGGTGTTTGGATGGGTGCATTAGTGTCGTGGAAATGGCTGGGCGTGTAGCCTGTTAGTGTGTGTAGTTGAATGGACACTCCGCCACTGTGAGGATGTCAGCCAGGTGAGGCCGCAGGTGGGCTCTGGGAGCCGGTAGTGTTGTTGTGGATGGGGCCCGAGGATCCGGAGGACGGACCCGGGTAGCCCAGTGCCAGAGAGGGCACCGAGTGGGGAGAGCGCCAGAGGGCCTTCCCCAGTTAGATAGGTAGGGTGAGGAGCAGGTAAGCTCGGAGGCAACTGCAGTGGTGGAGGTGTGCAGGTGGGTAGACCTGCTGGGGAGCCACACGACCCAGTCCTGAAATTGTGCAATGGCACAGGGAGTTGAATCGGGGGAGTGAGACCCCAAATTGAGGAAGCACCACAGTTTGGTCAATGGGAATTTGGTTCTTAAAACCGCATAGAGTAAGATGGCCAATGGTTTGGCAGGGAAAGACCCCGGGTAGTGTAAAGTGTGTTAATGTCATATTGAAGGTAGTTAGGGTTGAGATCTCCTCGCACCATCTACATCCACTCACCTGAGGTGACAAAACTCCGCACCATGCCATGTTTTTATTATTTTTTGTGCAAATTTTTGGAATGTGAGACCCATAACCCATAACCCTGATCCGTTCCATCCCGTGGGAGGGCGTTACAAGTACCAGGACCGGGGAGATGGCCAGCTTAACAGGACAAGGGGATAATCACCCGTTGCTAAAAAAAATATTTTTTAAACAACTAAAAAGTACGATTGCTCACGCCGCACCGCATGCTCAGCCAATGCGATTTTCGAGACATGTACATGTATGTAAAACCATGTACATGTACATGTACGTAACGAGCTCTAGCGATAGTGTGCGCGTTATCAATCTCAATAACAAACTTTCTGGGTAGCCTTAATTGTCCTTGTCACATATTCTACATCTCTGCCAAATTTCGTCCGAATCCGTCCACAGCTTTTTGAGATATTTTGTTCACAAACAAATGGACAAATGGACGGCGAGACAAACAGACAGGGGTGAAAACCTCACCTCCATCCACCTTTGGTGGCAGAGGTAAAAAGGTGAAAAAAACGGATCCCCTTAACTACAGACCTGTTAGCTTACTTCCAATCATCAGCAAGGTCATGGAATCCATCTTGGCAGTTGATATGAAATCCTTCCTTTTCTCCAGCAATCCTCATCTCAGATCATTAATTTGGATTCAGACCAGGTCAAAGGGAGGGCCAATTTGGATTCAGACCATGTCTACCTTTGACATGCTGCTTATACTCTCCCAACAATGGATGGAGGCTCTTAATACCATCCTTCTGACAGACAGGTTGCAGCCTCTTCCCTCTCTTCAGACCATGACAGAATCACAAACTATTCAGCCACTTGGAATACGTCCTTTAATCCCGAGAAATTCCACACTTTCTCTCTCTGTCTCTCTGAAAGGACTGTACGGCAAACCCTCCAATCTACTTCCTTAACAGCACCCTCAAAAAAGTTGTCACTGTAACTATTGGGTCTCTCTAAGCCATGATCTTTCTTGGTTGCAACACATTTCACAGTTGGCATCCACTGGGCCATCCTCCATCGTACAAACTCCTTCTTTGGTGCATCTGAACTCTGATCCACCTACAAGTATCAAAAGGCGGCGATTGTACCTATTATTAGGGTCAATCGTTCACATTGTGATACAAGCATGACATTTGACACTTCTGCTTATATTTAGACACGCTTTAAATACAGGCGATTAGCCAGCTCGAAATATTTAACATGGCGGCTATTTTCTTTCAAAATGGCCACCAAAATTGCTAAAATATGTCATAAACTTTTTTATATATTGAATTTAGGATGTAAGGGTATCAATAACAAATCACAGAACTATATATTATCTATAAGAGGTAGTTAAAAATTGTAATTTTTATTACAATAAAAAAATTAACATTAACATAAAAAATTAACATTAATTGTTAACATGTTAACAATAATTAACAATTAAAAATTAACATTTTCAATTTATATTAAAAAAATTTAATTAATTTAAATGGGTGAATTTATATACCTCATAGTTAAGTGCGCTCCCTCGAACGTCTCCTGCCCACCTCCGTGAACCTCCCTCCTGTTATGGACGTGGTGCCTCGTAGTGCCTCATGGTGCCTCGTAGGTCCTCGTGGAGCAGCGGCCTCTGCTGGAATCAGAGAATTAGAGTCGGTTTCGTGTGTCCACAACGAGGCGAACCCAAAACTAAGTCAGCGCAGGAAACATGTAGCAGATTTGGGAAAACTCAAACGCAGAAACGAGCAACTAATTAATTGAACAAATATTTAGAACAAAACAAAACACAAAGCAACAACAAACGCATGTTATAATAAAGAAACAAGTTAATTGCTTTTCACTAAAAGGAAACTTCTAAAAAAGGAAATTTCTAAAAAGGTAATATCGGGAGAAGCAGGAGGACGAGTACGAAACTGGTAAAGCACGGAAACAAGACATAAACCACCTGCAGACTTGGGCAGGAAAATGACAAAAGAAATTCAACTTAAACAAATGTTGAGTAATGAATATAGGAAGATATTATATATACCAGCGTAACTCAGCGCGCGCTGCGCGCCTAACCACATGTCGTTTCAGAGGGATAGGTATCTTTAACCATTTCGGTGTCTTTTTGGGTCTTCATGGTGTTTTGGGTCTTCAGGGCCATTTGGGTCTTCAGGATCTTTTGGATCCTCTGGGGGCCTTTAAGGGTATTTTGGGTCTTCAGGGGCTTTTTGGTCTTAAGGGTCTTTTGCTTCATCTGGGTCTTTAAGAGACTTTGGGGTATTTTGGTTCTTCGGGGTATTTAAGGGTCTTTTGGGTCTAAAGGGTCTTTTTGGTCTTCAGGGTATTTTGGGTCTTCAGGGCATTTTTGGGTCTTTGGGGTCTTTTGGGTGTTCTGGGCCATTTGGGTTTTCAGGGTCTTTTTGAGCCTCAGGGCCTTCAAGGGTATTTTGGGTCTTTGGGATGTTTTGGGTCTTCGGGGTCTTCAGGGTCTTTTAGGTCTTCAAGAGTCTTTGTGGTCTTCGGGGTTTTTTGGGTCTTCAAGGACTTTTGAGTCTTCAAGAGTCTTTGTGGTTTTCAGGGTGTTTGGGTCTTCAGGGTGTTTTGGTTCTTCAGGGGGTCTTGGTGGTCTTAAGGGTCTTGGGGGAATTAAAGGGTCGTCTAAGGTCTGAGTGGTCTCAGCAGTCTAAACGTAATTAACAGGGTTAATTAAAAGGGTGTTAAATTATTTGAGGAAGAAGAAGACGTTTTAGTCACATATAAACAAACAAACATACATAAGGACATGACCATATACATTTGCTTTATTATAACAAGTGAATCCTCTTGGATTGCGCTGAGGTTCGGGCATGCAATTTCTAGGAGGAAGTATAATTTGTATGCAATGAAACTCACCGCAAAGGTGGGCGGTCCGCTTCGAAAGTCCACTTATCCGCTTATCCGCTGCAGCGGACTAACGTTTTCGAAGCGGATAAGCGAATCGGAACAACCCCCAGAAACCGAAGCGGATAAGCGTAAGCGGACTACCGAAAAATTAAAGCGCATCGCGATTCGCCAAATCAGCTGTTAGCCTGAGCCGTTACTCTAGAATTGTGAATATTTATTTAAGTGAATAATAAGTGAAAACTGAATATTTTATTGGACGCTAGAGCGGCAATAACGTCAAGATGGAGAGATTTCTGACTCTCCAGCCCAGTGGCAGTGCCAGGGACAGGCACACGAGCGATGCAAACCAGCAGTCCCAGCACAGTGACATCCACAACCCGGCGGTCAACAACAACAACAACATTTTGAATAAATTTTATTTCAATAAAAATGTATATTTTTGATCTTAAAAGCTTTGTTTGTCTTTGTAGTAGTTAGAAATGGCTATTTAGGCTTAAAAAGCATTAAATTCCCTTTAGAAACGTCAAAAATCGCTTTAAAAACGTCGAAGCGCTTTTAAAAAATCGAATTGAAGCGGATAAGCGTTAAGCGGACTAAGATTTTCGGCCGCTGAAGCGGATAAGCGAATCAGACTACACGGGCTGGCGGAGCGGATAAGCGGTAAGCGGACTTAAAATTTTCCGAATCGCGCCCACCTTTAAATGAAAGTACATGTAATATGGGATCGAGTAAGATCGAGTAAGCTTCACCAGTGCGCGTGCGCGAATTTACGTCACGTCGGCAGCGAGAAGGCGTTCCCCAACACGAACCAATCAGGAACTGCCACGCCCACTTATATGATCTCCGAATTCCTGTGACAGGAATTAGCGTTACACTGGCTGGAAGTCAATCGCTAGAGGCGCTTCCTCAGCGCCAATCACCAGTGCGCGTGCGCGAATTTACGTCACGTCGGCAGCGAGAAGGCGTTCCCCAACACGAACCAATCAGGAACTGCCACGCCCACTTATATGATCTCCGAATTCCTGTGACAGGAATTAGCGTTACACTGGCTGGAAGACAATCGCTAAAGGCGCTTCCTCAGCGCCAATAACATATATATTTGCAGTTTTAGGAAACGGCTTAGAGGCAATGGCAACCACCATACAGGTCTCTTAGTTTAGTAATTTCTGTAGAGTACGGTTAGAGTAGCTCCTTCCCCCTGTGTAGTGGATTAGAGTGTAATACAATGCGTTGTGAAGGGTAGATAAGCTTTTTCCCTGTTTTTCCGTGGATGAAAATGTTCCTGTGTGCAGCTCGTATCGTGATGTATGTGTGGTCCTTGTTTTCATCCAGAAGGTTCTCAAGCCACGAGTGTATCCCACATCGCGCCAAAAGTCATTTGAATGGCGCGCTAAAACCAAATCGTCACCCAATATATTTCCCCCAGATCTTTCCTTTATACACGACAAGTAAGTACATCCCAATGACCGTTATTAATACTGATATTTTTAGTTACATTTTTTAGCCGCGTCACAGACGCTGCTCATAGAGTGCACTCTGCTGTTGTTGTTGTTACCACGTCTTCTACTTCTTCTTCTTCTTCTTCTTCTTGTTCTTGCAGAGAAGACAAAACCTCAAAGCTCCACCCATTCTGGGAGAGCCTTCATATAAACAAATATCCACCATTTTATTAACTCGCATACTATGCTCGCATTAAACTCGCATACTCGCATTAAATATTTCATCGTGACGATTGTCATCAAATGGACGAATTTTTTATATATCTCGGCATTTTCCCGTCTGTTATTTCGGGCGGTGTATGACTGAGCATGCCGCGATTAAAAAAAAAAAAAATGTCAATGGACTTGAAGTTACAGGCCTTTGAGAATTCATTTCGTTCTATAAAGGGCAACTTTCATCGCATTTTCTTCCCATTTTTTTTCAACCGAGTCTAAAACTATGTTGGCGACTGTGAAAAATGAAATGATATATCGAATTTGATTTGAAAGAAAACTGTGTGAGGAAGACACCACGGGCCTACAAAACAGGCCTCAAAGCTATGCTATATATTTTGTTTAAATCGCGGCATGCTCAGTCATACACCGCCTGAAATAACAGACGGGAAAATGCCGAGATATATTAAACATTCGTCGCCACACACGGGAAATTGCCGAGATATATTTTCACTTTGCACAAAAATAACATCAAGTAATCGAATCAATAGGAATGTCTTGTGCTTATAACATCGACGTTATAGGCACAGCTGCATCTAGGCATTGTGTAACATCGACGCGGCTTTTGTTTTAATTAAAACTTTTTGTACTTGTTTCCCTACACACACGTTAAATTCCATTGCATTAAGTCATTATACACGTTGTTCAATGTTCCCTGTTCCAAAAAGCCTCGCGACCACTCACCACAACCTCACCTCAACTACCCACGTACCTCATCGTTACCTCCTTCTTCATAGTCCAACCTCCTTCACAAACCTCCATCATGGGCACCATCGGCCTGGGACCGTGAGAAATACATGCGGCGGCAGAAGTTCTACAAACATCTCAGAATAAACAGACTGTTGACTCTCCCATGACGTCCTGCGGATAATAAATCGCTCTGTCTGTTCCCACAAACCATTAGAGGCTCTCAGAGTTCGCCCCACACCTGCAAAGTGCTGCGAGTCAAGCGCCATGTTAAGTGCGGAGATGTCTTCCCTGTGCCATGGTTTTCCACCCAACGGAGAAAAGCCGTTGCAAAAGCTGGTGTGGGCGGGGCCAAAGCAGCAGTGTGCCAATGGACAGTCGTATTTTCAACAAGAGCTCGTTTTGATCTGACTTTAGGCCCCATACTTGCTATCCAGGTATAAATTACCTGCAGGGCAGGGTTTGCGGGAGGTGCTGGTTTTGGCTTCGGTCTTGTCGGAGATCTTGTTCGGGTTCATCACTGGTGAAAGGACTGTCGAGAGGTGGTGCTCGTGTTGGCGGGGCGAGCTGTGGGCCGAGGCACTCGGACGGACAGAGTGAACAGATCGTATGACTGAAGCCAAGCCATGCTGCACATATCTTTTTGGTCTCACACCATAGGCTATTACCTTACACATCTTTTCTCAGCTTTCGTCGTATAAAGATCGTTCGGACTGAACTCAAAATAGCTCAAGAAAGAGGCATTCGGCCACCAACTGTTCCTTTCAGAGCAACAGCCCAACTCCTCTGGAGCGGCCAATGATTGATAACACATTTTCACAGTTTCTCTCCTGCACCTAGACATGCTTACACGCACCACACCTCGTATCATCTCCAACCTGCACCATTAGACACCACACCAATTCCTCCCACCTTTACCCCTCCCTTTAGCATTGGGTTGCGGAAGCACGACTACTTCGCCCGGTAAGCGCGAGGCCATGATCCTCGCACAGTCCATCTTTCTAATCTTGTCTTACTTTCCCGTGAATGTTTGATGGACGCCCTGTATTGTGTAATAGACAGTAGGTAAGGCCAAGGTTAAGTTCTGCATCTCGTACATTTTCCTTCCCACTTGGTAAATATCGTTGCACTCTGCATTGTTGTGATTGCATGTACATTTTGATTTACATTCCCCCATTGTTCCCTTTGCATGTACATTTTCCCCTCCCACCTTGAACAGTAAAGCCCTCGAGTTCTCCCCACCCCCACCCCACCCTCCTCTCTTGGCATGATCCCACCTGTGCCTTGTAAATAATTACAATAAATCCCTTGTTGACATTTCCTTCCAACCTGTCTGTGCCTGTGTTTTCCTCCATTGATCCAGCGCTGTTCGCACTTAGTTTAACTAGGGAGATTATCATTCCCCGACTAATTGGCTCATTCAGTCCGGCATGCACCAAGCGGTAAAGCTCGGCCACCCTCATTAAATATCTAATTAAGATAAGATTGGTGCATAGCCGAGGGCACGTACCCTGGCCAGAAGGCCATGTGACATTCAGTTAAACAATATTAGACGGTGGACACTGATGCACGTGGTTAACTGATTGCCACTCGTCGTTGACTGGAAACCTGCTGTGGCACAAAGTTATTCGTGTGCTCCAGCCTCAGGCCCGGTAAGCCGAGGGGAACCTAGGATACCCCCCCTCTTCGTAGACCCGAAACCCATGGCCAAAACAATACATTAGGCCTGGGAGAAAATGGAAAAACCTATATCATGATAATGGACCTCAATATCACGATTATTGCGATAATATCATGATAATATAACGTAGCAAAAATAACAATCCACATAAAAATAATCTAAATAGCCACAGAGTTACCCGTGTTCGTAGTCTTTATTTCATAATTCTGTTGCACTTTGTTTAATGTCAAACCTCATTTTACCTGGATGAAATCGCATTGCTCTGTTCCCCGAGTGACTGAATGAGCAGTTTGCAAAGCGGTTGATAAAGCGGTTGGCTTGGCAAGCGATAGCAAGCTGCTTGCAGACGGAACACACCAAGCAAGCTGTTTGCTAATTGGGACATTTGTGAGGAAAGTCATACATGACTATCTTCAGCATTTAAAACAATGCCTTTGATGTGGAACTTTGTCAACAATAAATGAAAAGCAATTCCATATCATGACAAAAATGGGATAAACAAATAAATAAATGAAGCACATGGCACCTTCTTGTCCACTCCTTTTGGTCCACCGAGAATGGTGAAAGAGGAGAAGAATGAGATTACCTTTTTGTCCTTGTCCTCAGTGCCAAAGCTCCGCACACTGAAGAAGCTCATCTTTTCGACCTTTGACATCATGTTTCCTTAAGTGCTCAACTTCGTGCACAGACAAAACAAACTCAAACGGATCAGCGATTTCAACACCGGAAGTGCTTTTGGCACCTTGAGTAGTTGGTTGGTTGTTTTGACGTTTGTCGTTTTACGATATACCATTTAAATTATGTCTTGGAGAATATATTATAACATATTATATCACCTGATTTATTTTATATAGCTGCATTTAATACGGGTATATATTTTGAGAGAAACTAAAAGCAATAAATGCTAAAAGCAGCCGATACACCATCAATATCCGGGTTAAAGATGTGATTTACCTACTGCGCTAGTGCAGCAGTTATTGCGATAATCAATTTCCATATCGCGATAGCAAATCTAAAGCATGATTATCGTCCGATCACGATTATCGCCCCAGCACTAATATATATATATATATATGTATGTATTGTTATGAATTTGGTAGAGCAATATCTAGAGCTAGGTAGATCTGAATAGGTAGGTATTCGGCTGTCGTGACAGGGACTCTACATGTAATAAGTTCTTGATGTTTAGGCGTTTGTCGGGGTAAGATGTATGATTGTGGATCTACCTGGAGGTCCGAGTGTTAAATAGTGAGGGATTAAAGGTAACGCCCCTGTGAGTCTCACCTGGTAGTCAAACCTTTGTCCATTATGGCACTGCAAACCACATAAACATTAGTTAGGTCCTTAGCGCAACATTAAATAATTCCCTTTCCCTGACATTGACTTCGTAATAAATAGACAGGAAACCAGGCCCAAAAACACCGCCACGGTTGGCCGCCGCCGTTCGCACCTCAAAGGCCTACCAACCTCGCGTGTTACGTGTTACAAAACGACCGCGGGGGGGTCGCGGACGGGAGATGTCAGGAGTCGCATGCCGCAGAGGGCGTGACCTGGGCGAGTTGGGAGGCTGTGATTGGCTGAGGAGTGCGCCAATGTGACGTCATCGGCCACCAATATATGGACGGTCGGACGCCATTTCAGGAGTTGAGTTGAGTTCGTGGCAGACGCAGGCAGACACCAGAGAGTTCGTAGGAGTTGGTTGGAGCACACAGTCGACGCAGAGACACAGTT
Organism: Myxine glutinosa; assembly: GCF_964187855.1. Lineage (NCBI taxonomy): Eukaryota > Metazoa > Chordata > Myxini > Myxiniformes > Myxinidae > Myxine > Myxine glutinosa. Next base: position 69,615,247 of record NC_136272.1, on the reverse strand, counting down.
GGTGGAAAAGCTCCCCGAAGGCAGTTGGTGGAAAAGCTCCCCGAAGGCAGTTGGTGGAGAGTTCGTTCGCACACCAAGCCCACAGAGCACGCGGCAGTTCGCAGCAGTTCGTTGCAAGTCGAGCCCTCCGTTGAACCATTGGTGCACGGGCCTTGTGGAGATCGTCCTCGTGTGAAGCTGCTGGCCACGCGTCGGACGCGTGGTGCTTGGAGCGGGGCCTCGTGGAGCTTGGAGCGAAGGACCTGGTGGTGTGCGATCGGGCCAAAAGGAGCGGTGTGGACGGCCGCCACCAAGACAACCAAAAGACAGATAAGCCGCATCCGCGTACATTTGAACGACGTGACGTGTTATTTTTGTATTCATAATCTCCCTCGTATCGTGTTTGCTGTCAGTCGTGTGGGGACGTCCCGATTTAGAGTTATTAGATTTACCGGCGCGGCTTTTTCACTGTATTACTATTCGATAATAAATCCTTATATTATTTTCTGTATATATATCTGAACGCAGTTTTCCTGGGTGTTTGATTTTTATAGGTAAGGTTGCGGAGCCTTCGCTGTGTCCCGCCATTCCGCGCGTTTGTGTTGAACTTGAGTCCGCCATTGAGTGTTCGCCTCGGGAGTTAAAGTCTCGCAAATCGGCCATCCGTAACTGTGGTGTTAATCACAGTTGCGTAACAAGTGGTGTCAGGAGTGTAGGATTTGAACCCGTTGGACAAATTTTTTTGTCCGCGGCGAGACATCGACACGGTCGGACAAATTTTTTTTGTCCGCGGGGCGACATCGACACGGTCGGGCGTACATTGCGCTCGACGTTCGAACGCAAAATTTTTATAGTCGAGGCGGAGAAATTTAATAATCAATCGGGCAAACGGAGCGCGATATCGCGTCTTCGTCAAATTTAAAGTGTTTCAGGAATTATTAAAATAAATACGCGCGCGGGAAACAATCTTCCGGAAAGCGGATGTCGGAAATTGATGAGATGGAAGTACGCAGCGAGGCCTCCGTCAGCGTCGGGAGTGAGCCGGAAATAGGGGAATTAGATGCAGAGGTGAGCCTTGGAACCTCCCCCGTCCCGAGCACCAACTTATCCCCCTCCCCCACCGGGGAGTCGGGAGCAGTAGGAACGGCCCCGACAACCGACCAGATGTTGGGTCAATTGCTTCGAAAAATTGACGGGCTGGAAAATAAAATGAGTAAGGAATGTAGGGAAGGAATGAAGGGAATGAGTGAGCGATTGGAGGAACAAATGGGACAAATGAAAAGTGGGATGGAAAATAAAATGGAGTCCCAGGGGAAGGAATGTAGGGAAGGAATGAAGGGAATGAGTGATCGATTGGAGGAACAAATGGGAGAAATGAAAAGTGGGTTGGAAAATAAAATTGAAGGGATGGAAAATAAAATGGAGTCGCAGGGGAAGGAATGGAGGAATGAAATAAAGGAAAGGAATGAACAATTGGAAGGAAAAATTGGGGAAATGGCACAGCAGCTGGGGGAACGAATTGATGGCATAGAAGGGAGAGTGCAAAACCAAATTACGGACAGACTGGGGAAATTTGAGGGTAAAGTAGAAACTCAAATGGGGGAGATGGAAAAAGCCATAGGGGTGGAAATTGAATTGAAACGGGAAGAATTAATGTCAAAAATAGAGGAGGGCGTGACGCAGGCTGTCCAAATGGGGGAAAAGTTGGAGGGTCAGATTGGTGCCACAAATGCTCGAATTGATAAAGCAAATGGGGAATGTTTCCCACATTCTGGCCTGGTTGTTTATCGGGACCGTGTGGATGTCACAACACCCCAACCGGGGGATGAATTTGGAATTGTGCAGCACCAGGGCGGTGGTGCGGAGCAAGAGGGGGTAGAGTTTTTGGGGGTCCGTGCAATGGAGCCGGACCAGGTATTTATTGGGGATATTGATCAAAGCCTGGCGGGGCCAGGAATGATTTGTGATGAGGATGATTTGATCCAGCGGCTGGAGACCTGTGACAGTCCCATGGAGGTAGAGCTGGTTCAGGCCCAAAGGAGCCTGGGTGATGAGGTGAGTTGGTCCGAGGAGGTGGTTGGAATGACCGAGGGGACGCTCACCGTACACTGCTATTTGGAAACAGAGGCTCCAAAATTGGACAACCAGTTGGGGGAGTGTGTTGGCTCCGGGCTGGATTTGGATCTTGGAGGATCGGGAGATAGAGCTTCTGGAGATTTGGTCCCTGTAGGGAATTTGGATCAACTGCAGGGAGGGGCAGAACAACCGGTGGTAGAGGTTGTTCCCTGCAGCTGCGGTTTGGCAGTGGGAATGAAAATTGGTAAAAGAAAATTTAAAATAAAATTACAATGGGAAATTGATTTTGAGCAGCCATGGTGGGGATTGGTCCCCGGGCTGCGGGATTTGGACATGGAGAGGTCATGGGTGATGGCCTCGGGCAAAAGTTGCCCCTTTCAAACTTTGGGTATGCCGGCCAACTGGGGGGCTGTGATGGCGAGATTTGGACGTGGGGTCCAGCCTTGGGTGTCGAGGTACGACCTGGGTCCCACGGGGGGTCTGGTGGAGTGTGGCGTCCCTTGTCCATCGGGGCGCCGTCCGAGGTGGTGGCTCGGGCCGGCAGGGTCACCGGACCCTGGTGGGGGTTAAGACCTCCAGAGGGGTCCGAGGTGGTTTCTCAAGCCTGGGTTGGCATTTATTGAGGACCACTAGGGGGAGGTGTTGTGGGTCGCGCTTTGGTGGTGGCACTGCGGACGGCCAACTTGGGACTGATGTGGTGACCACCCGGGCATGCGGCCTGGCGCTCTCCTCCAGGGACTCTGGGACAACCAGCATGTGGTGACCTGGCATGGTGGTTGGTCGATGGACGCGGGTCAAACCGAATGGACAGGGATGGAGATAGCCTGCCGGACAACCATTGGGGCATCTGTGGAACGTGATGGTGTGAGTGACCTTCCACAGATGCTCCGTTATGATTTATGGACTCTCGGGTTGGGAAGAGAGCCATGGGGATGTGAATCGGGAGATATGTAACGAGCCGAGCATATGGGCCATGCTCGGCTGGCATGTGTATGGCAAAGCATCCTTCTTTGGTGAGGTTAGTGAAATGTGACAAATGGTTGGCATGGGTAATCTGTGGGTTAGATGCAAATTTAAGGGTGGATTTTGAAATGTCATGGTGGACACTGTACAGTGACGCCATTATTGATCCAGGTGTGTAGACCAAAGTGTTGGAGGCTGTGATGAAATTAATAGGGTAGCAAGACACAGCTTTCAACTGGTTGCGGGGGCAACTGTGCTGATATTTGGGACGCGGGATGATGGGGATGTAGTTGTGTAGCCTGAGGGTCAACGTGGTGCTGTGCGTGTCCGAGGTGTGTGGACCATGTCTTCTGGGTGGGTCTCCTGGTGGAGCATGGCTGTTGACTGGACCTTGGTGTGGTCAAGTGTGGGTGAGCACTGGGGGGCTGCAGTTCTGTAGTCGGACTGGGGGATGATGGGGAGGTGCAGGGGACGTGGCTGTAGGGATGCCACGCACTGCGACCGTGCCCCCCAGGGCCGAGGTTGTGTGTGCGGTAGTGTGTGTTGTGGCAGCAAGTGCTCACCACATTGGCCAGCTGGGGCTGCTGCAGCTGTGTTCCTCGCAGGGGGGCCGAAGGATGGATGGTGGGTCGCACCCTTATGGACACTCATGGGCCATGTTGGCGTTTTGACTGCTCACCTTGTCCCGGTGACCCTTGCACGGTAGAGGTGCAGAGCTGACGTGGCTATAGGTAGTTGTGTAGCGATGATCACCGTTGGATGCGGATCCACATACCTGCCAGTGTAGTGGGGACAAAAGAGAAATTTGGAAGTATTTGGTAGGCCCAATGTGAAATTTTGGGATTGTGAAGGGTGGATGATGCTCTTGAACCTGACCAACCTGCAACTACCTGCACTTGAGGTGAGTGTTTTGAGGAGTACTGTCCCAGGCTTCAGGATTTGCTTTGGAAATTGGGGACATGTAAATTGGAGTTGGGAGGCGGGTGAGAGTGATGACATGGCCGGTGAGGGGATGGAATGGGAGCCACACAGTGTCTTGTGGGTGGCGTATGTTTTTGTGTTGTGGTTAGGTGTTTTGATGTGGTCGTGAGAGTGGAACCTGGAGAGTGAGTGATGATTATTGGAGATAATGAGGGGCGATACTTGTGCTTTTGGAAATGTGCTCTTGGAAATGTGTGATGGTTTAAATGTGAACTGGGGGATTTCACATGTGGCAGGCCATGGCAAGCCTTGTAACACCTTTTACACCAAGAATTGTACTGAATTGTGCTGAGTTGTGTGGAGAATTGAATGGCAGCGGGGGAGGAAGTGTGTTTTGGGGTCTTGTGGGTGGGGAAGGTGTGTGTGTCCGCAGGTACAGAGCAAGCTCTGAGGAGCGATGCCTGCGGGCCCCCCTCTGCGGCAATTACCCCTGGCAGCCGGTGGTAACTGGAAATTGGAGCTCGTCGGTGGAGGGTCTGGTTGGGCGCCGCGGGGTGAGGAAGTCCCCCGGCGACCCGTGTTGCTGCGCGAAAGCAGGAGGCAAAGGAGCCTGGTGTGTGTGGAGACCCTCACCGGCGAGGTAACGGCGGAAAGGGGCTGTTGGGCTGTCATGGGGCCAAGAGGTAAAGGGGGGGGGGGGCAATGAACTTGTAAGTCGGTTGACTTGTTTTTGGGACTGCGGGCACCACAGCCTGATGCGCCCCCACCATCTTTTTGTGCGGTACCTCCCCGCTGCCTAGTTGAGGAATGCACACACACGTGAATGACATCAATGCCATGGTCCTGCAGGGGGGTGTATTGAAGAAGAACCTTATTGATTTTTGAAATGCCTTGATGACCTATGGAATGAGAATGAGTGGTTAAGGGGTCTGTGTAGCATGAATGTGGGCGAAATCCACCGAGCCGTGTCACTCACCTGTAACATCTGGACAGGGCCCGTGGAAATTTAGGGGGATGCATTGGGGATGGCCCCGCAGGTAAGGTTGTGTCTTGTGGCATCCACCGGGGGACGCGGTCTGTAGACCGGGGTATGTACAAAGGTTAGAGTTTTGAGTTTGGAAAGATGGTTAAGTTTTGTGGTTAAGTTAGTGTTGTGTGTTGTTGTTTCCTCCCTCCACAGGAACAACGAAGAAAATGTACATACTTGCATGATGGTTAAGGGGTTCAGCATGTTAAGGAAGTGTAGGTAGGTAGTCCGACTCACTTCCCACAGCCCTTCCTGATTTATTTCATAGGTTAATTAAGTGTGTGACAGTAAGTGTTAAGGCTGGAATGGTAGCGCCTGCGGTGAACCTTGCAGGAGCTACGGTTCCAGGGGGGGGGCTGTGTTATGAATTTGGTAGAGCAATATCTAGAGCTAGGTAGATCTGAATAGGTAGGTATTCGGCTGTCGTGACAGGGACTCTACATGTAATAAGTTCTTGATGTTTAGGCGTTTGTCGGGGTAAGATGTATGATTGTGGATCTACCTGGAGGTCCGAGTGTTAAATAGTGAGGGATTAAAGGTAACGCCCCTGTGAGTCTCACCTGGTAGTCAAACCTTTGTCCATTATGGCACTGCAAACCACATAAACATTAGTTAGGTCCTTAGCGCAACATTAAATAATTCCCTTTCCCTGACATTGACTTCGTAATAAATAGACAGGAAACCAGGCCCAAAAACACCGCCACGGTTGGCCGCCGCCGTTCGCACCTCAAAGGCCTACCAACCTCGCGTGTTACGTGTTACAAAACGACCGCGGGGGGGTCGCGGACGGGAGATGTCAGGAGTCGCATGCCGCAGAGGGCGTGACCTGGGCGAGTTGGGAGGCTGTGATTGGCTGAGGAGTGCGCCAATGTGACGTCATCGGCCACCAATATATGGACGGTCGCCGGTCGGACGCCATTTCAGGAGTTGAGTTGAGTTCGTGGCAGACGCAGGCAGACACCAGAGAGTTCGTAGGAGTTGGTTGGAGCACACAGTCGACGCAGAGACACAGTTGGTGGAAAAGCTCCCCGAAGGCAGTTGGTGGAAAAGCTCCCCGAAGGCAGTTGGTGGAGAGTTCGTTCACACACCGAGCACACCAAGCCCACAGAGCACGCGGCAGTTCGCAGCAGTTCGTTGCAAGTCGAGCCCTCCGTTGAACCATTGGTGCACGGGCCTTGTGGAGATCGTCCTCGTGTGAAGCTGCTGGCCACGCGTCGGACGCGTGGTGCTTGGAGCGGGGCCTCGTGGAGCTTGGAGCGAAGGACCTGGTGGTGTGCGATCGGGCCAAAAGGAGCGGTGTGGACGGCCGCCACCAAGACAACCAAAAGACAGATAAGCCGCATCCGCGTACATTTGAACGACGTGACGTGTTATTTTTGTATTCATAATCTCCCTCGTATCGTGTTTGCTGTCAGTCGTGTGGGGACGTCCCGATTTAGAGTTATTAGATTTACCGGCGCGGCTTTTTCACTGTATTACTATTCGATAATAAATCCTTATATTATTTTCTGTATATATATCTGAACGCAGTTTTCCTGGGTGTTTGATTTTTATAGGTAAGGTTGCGGAGCCTTCGCTGTGTCCCGCCATTCCGCGCGTTTGTGTTGAACTTGAGTCCGCCATTGAGTGTTCGCCTCGGGAGTTAAAGTCTCGCAAATCGGCCATCCGTAACTGTGGTGTTAATCACAGTTGCGTAACAGTATGTTACGTTCTTGGGTGGGGGGGGGGGGGCGTGGGGGGTTAAGAGATGACCGAAGAAGAGAAAGATCTGTATAGAATAGCATGGACCGTGTGAGTGTAGGACGCAAACCTCGATGTATGGAAGGATGTTAGCTAAAGGATCGTGTTTAAATGTGCACAACATGAAGGGTCATGTTTGTGATAAGATAGAGAGGGTTTAAAGTTAAGGAAACATGTGTCAAACCTCATGTAAACTTCCACTGGCATGCCGGGTGATTTCTCTGCAGAACAGAGTTCACACCAGCCCAGAAAAACGAAGCAGAAAGCTATGGGATTCTGCCAGACAAGGAGTGAGAGGGCAGAGCTATAATCGTCCCCTGGACTGGGGTGGAGCCCAACGCGTGAAGGAGGGGGCGGAGAGTTGTCAAGGGAGAGGAGGGAGGAGCCAGAACTCTCGGTTCTGTGTGCTAAAAGAAGCGGGAACAGTCCTTTGGGGAATCTGCATAGGATATGTTGTTGTTTTGAAGTTTGTTTTGTTGAAGACAACTGAGGAGGATTGGAGAGAACTGAGAAGGATTGGGGAGAAGTGAGGAGAATGAACAGTGTGCTGTGGAGCTGCCATTTTGGTGAGGACAACTGAGGAAAGTCGGAAGAGATTGATCTTGCAAAGGAGGAGAGCTTTAAGGAGGTCATCCTGCCTGCCTGCTTTGACCCTGGAGCTGTTCTCATCTTCCCTCCCTTGCTTGTGAACAAGTCAATATATATATTGAATTGACTTGAATTGAATTGAGTTGAGTTGACTGACGAATGTACTTGAAAAATCTTCGATTTCGCAAGTAACAAACAGACAGGGTGAAAACATAACCTCCCTACATCTTCGGTGGCGGAGGTAACTAGACCCGTGGAGAGGTGGTAAAACAGAGACCATGACACTGACTGGTCTGCAATGGGAGAGGAAAATATATAAATACCAAAAAAAATACATTATTAAACATACTTGGAAAAATAATAAATAATTGTATTTTTGAAAAATCCAAACTACATCAATCGTCACGAAGTGTTGAAATTCAATAGTCGGCCTACAGATCAAAACATGAAGAACCTTAAATCACAATATGAAAAGGTGTAAAATATTCTTGCATATTCTTGAGGTAAAAATCATCAAAAAAACAATCACATATTCTTGAGGTCAAAATCATCAAAAAAATAATCACATATTCTTGAGGTCAAAATCATCAAAAAAACAATCACATATTCTTGAGGTCAAAATCATCAAAAAAACAATCACATATTCTTGAGGTCAAAATCATCAAAAAAATAATCACATATTCTTGAGATAAAAATCATCATAAAACCCCAATCACATATTCTTGAGGTCAAAATCATCAAAAAAAAACAATCACATATTATTGAGGTCAAAATCATCAAAAAAAAAACAATCACATATTCTTGAGGTCAAAAATCATCAAAAAAAACAATCACATTCTTGAGGTCAAAATCATCAAAAAAAACAATCATAGTCTTGAGGTCACAATCATCCAAAAAAACAATCACATATTCTTGAGGTAAAAATCATCAAAAAAAAACAATCCCATATTCGTGAGGTAAAAATCATCAAAAAAAACAATCACATATTCTTGAGGTCAAAATCATCAAAAAAAACAATCACATATTCTTGAGGTCAAAATCATCAAAAAACAATCACATATTCTTGAGGTCAAAATCATCAAAAAACAATCACATATTCTTGAGGTCAAAATCGTCAAAAAACAATCACATGTTCGCAAGGTAAAAATCATCAAAAAAATTCACATATTCGTGAGGTCAAAATCATCAAAAAAATAATATTCTTGAGGTCAAAATCATCCAAAAAACAATCACATATTCGTGAGGTCAAAATCATGAAAAAACAATCACATATTATTGAGGTCAAAATCATCAAAAAAAACAATCACATATTTGTGAGGTAAAAATCATCAAAAAAATCATTCACATATTCGGGAAGTCAAAATCATCAAAAAAACAATCACATATTCGTGAGGTCAAAATCATCAAAAAAACACAATCACATATCTGTGAGGTCAAAATCATCAACAAAAACAATCACATATTTGTGAGGTCAAAATCATCAAAAAACACAATCACATATTCGGGAAGTCAAAATCATCAAAAAAACACAATCACATATCTGTGAGGTCAAAATCATCAACAAAAACAATCACATATTTGTGAGGTCAAAATCATCAAAAAACACAATCACATATTCTTGAGGTCAAAATCATCAAAAAACCAATCACATATTCATGAGGTCAAAATCATTAAAAAAAACAATCACATATTCTTGAGGTCAAAATCATCAAAAAAACCAATCACATTCTTGGTCAAAATCATCAAAAAAAACAATCACATATTCATGAGGTCAAAATCATCAAAAAAAAACAATCACATATTCGTGAGGTCAAAATCATCAAAATTAATCATTCGCATATTTGTGAGGTCACAGTATTCAGTTTTGTTGGAATATTTATTGTATTCAGTTTTGTAAATATTTTAGCACAGTTAATCTCAAAGTTTATTCATCTTTTAAATGAGAGTCTACAATACCATTGTATATCAGTGATGTGCATGGTTATAGGTTTATAAAGAACTAGAACAATGCGACTTTTCTGCCAATATGCCTCCGCATAGTCCCACAACGGGAAGATGCCATCACTCTGCATATGTATGAGTGGGGGATCACGTTTGTGAAGTTTCGTGTTGATCGGATAAGGTTCGTTTTTCTATCCAAGATGGCTGCCAAACTACATGACCTACGACATAATTTTCAAACTATATGCAACAGTGCTCTCAGATGATATTTGTAAAATTTCACATCCAGATATAATTATTTAACATTTTCCTTCAATCCAATATGGCTGTCACACCATGTGACCAATGATGTTTTTGTAATCATCTTTTAATGCCAAGTCAATGACACGTAAAGTTTAGAGTCAATCCATTTGGTGGTTTGGGAGAAGGTGTTTTTTAAAGGATTTAGGTTAAATCCAATATGGCTGCCAAACCATGTGACCTATGATGTCATAAATTTAATATTTCAATACAAATGGATCATATATGTGCATGCAATTTCAGATTTTCAGGACAAGGAATTCGATTAAAACATTTTTGGCTGGTATACCACTTCACCTATGATGTCATCATTATTATGCTTTTGTTCCCCGTTGGGAGTACTTGACAATGTGCCAAGTTTCAAATTTTTCCATTCAGCGGTTTCCGATAAATTATTTTATTAATATTTGCGTTTAATCCAAAATGACTGTCATACCACGTGTCCTATGACGTCACAATTATCATAAAAACATTCTGCATAGGTGTCACTTCTACCATGAAAGTTTCTTTGAAATTGAAACTGAAACTTGAAACTGAAAGTTTCAGACATGCGGTTGCTGAGAAAAACGAGGTTTAGCCCGTACGACCGGACAACCCGAAAACATAATGCCTCCGGTCACCTTCGGAGGTGGAGACATAAAAATCATTAACATATTGATGAGGTCGAAATCATCAAATCACGGATCGTGATCCCCAGATTACACATTGGAATGAAAAACACAAACTAAGTGACTCAAAGGAAACAAATGAGACAAAGCACGGTTGAGTGAAGCGAATATCCGTCCACGTGTTCAGACAAAGCTCGGTGGAGTGAAGGGAATGTCCGTCCACGTGTTCAGACAAAGCACGGTTGAGTGAAGCGGATGTCCGTCCACGTGTTCAGACAAAGCTCGGTGGAGTGAAGGGAATGTCCGTCCACGTGTTCAGACGAAGCTCGGTGGAATGAAACGAATGTCCGTCGACTCCGTCCACGTGTTCAGACAAAGCTCGGTGGAATGAAGCGAATGTCCGTCCACGTGTTCAGACAAAGCTCGGTGGAGTGAAGCGAATGTCCGTCCACGTGTTCAGACAAAGCTCGGTTGAGTGAAACCAATGTCCGTCCACGTGTTCAGACAAAGCTCGGTGGAGTGAAGCGAATGTCCGTCCACGTGTTCAGACAAAGCTCGGTGGAGTGAAGCGAATGTCCGTCCACGTGTTCAGACAAAGCTCGGTGGAGTGAAGCGAATGTCCGTCCACGACTCCACGTGTTGTTATTATTCCGCAGGCGCAGATCGAGGGGTGGAGCTACAATGCGATGATGAAGAAGATCTCGAGGCTCCCGATCTCGGCGGCCACGCCCAGCTTAGTGATCGAGGCGCGGTGGTGATTGCCAGGGAAGGGTCGGACTCTGAGCCGCTTCGACATCGAGGAACTACGGTGTAAATGTGTGGGATTGTCGCCATCGGAACGCAACGGATCGTCAAGGTAGTTCGCAGCGCCAGCATGGGTGCGAGTCTGAATTGAAAACAAGACGTTTGGGGCGGTGCGTAAAGTCTTGTCCAAGCTCTACCTGCTCACCTGGCCAATCTCTTCCTACTGACCTGTCCAAGCTCATCCTGCCCCACCTGCCAAACCTCTTCCTGCTCACCTGTCCAACCTCTTCCTGCTCACCTGTCCAACCCCTTCCTGCTCACCTGTCCAACCCCTTCCTGCTCACCTGTCCAACCCCTTCCTGCTCACCTGTCCAACCTCTTCCTGCTCACCTGTCCAACCTCTTCCTGCTCACCTGTCCAACCTCTTCCTGCTCACCTGTCCAACCTCTTCCTGCTCACCTGTCCAACCTCTTCCTGCTCACCTGTCCAACCTCTTCCTACTCACCTGTCCAAGCTCTTGCTGCTCACCTGCCCAAGCTCTTGCTGCTCACCTGCCCAATCTCTTCCTCCTCACCCGTCCAAGCTGTTCTTTCTCACCTGACCAAGCTGTTGTTTCTCACCTGACCAAAGCTGCTCTTTCTCACCTGTCCAAGCTCTTCCTACTCACCTGCCAAATCTATTCCTGCTCACCTGCCCAAGCTCTTTTTGCTCACCTGTCCAAGCTCTTCCTGCTAACCTATCCAGGCTCTTACTGCTCACCTGCTCACAGTGTGAAGTTTCTGCTCACCTATCCCAGCTCTTCATAATCACCTGTCCAAACTCTTCCTGCTCACCTGTCCAAGCTCTTCCTGCTCAATGGTTCAAGCTCTTCCTGCTCACCTATCCAAGCTCTTCCTGCAAACCTGCTCACAGTTGCAAGTTTCTGCTCACCTGTCCAGTGGCAACATTTCCACATTTAGGGATGAATCCTCTATTCTCTTGGATGTTCACCTTCGCAGTGACTCTCTGTTTACATCAAAAACTAGGTTGAAAATTGGAACGGGATGGTGAAGAGCAAAGTTGGTGAGCATCAGTACATAGTTGGGAATGTAATGGAGTAAACAGGTCAACGTGAAGCGCCGGTTCGGAATTCCGATACCAGACATGGTGTCGTACACCTATTGAAATTATAGGCACCGATGCAATTGCAATGCCGGCATGAAATGAACCACCAAAAACTGCAGGAAACCTCGTTCAGTATGGTGTGGAGTTTTAGGAAGAGGACCTGACTTGGACTGACTGAGTGAAAGGTTCCACGACATCTCAAGAACCCAAGAATCATGGAGAGCTCGGAAGAGAAGCAGGACCATGTGCAGCCCAGAAAACCCCCAAGAATTATGGAGAGCTCGGAAGAGAAGCAGGACCATGTGCAGCCCAGAAAATCCCCAAGAATTATGGAGTGCTCGGAAGAGAAGCAGGACCATGTGCAGCCCAGAAAATCAAGACCAGCCGCCATTGACAAAATCCAGGAGCACGAGACAACCAGCCAAGGACAACCGGTATCTGCTGCTTGGAAAGGCGATGCCGTCCCAGGTTTAGAAGATGGTGAGTTGGCTGTGGTGACAAATGGCCTGGATTCTCCTCATGGGAAGGCAATGGTAAACGGACTTGAAACGGATGGTGATCTAGGCAGCTCAAGGATGAACACAAATGCAATGGAGTCCAAAGAAACAATGCAAAGCGTTCAGAGCCAAGCTGTTCGCTTCAGACAGAAACCGCAAAAAGATGTTTGGATTTCTTCAGAACACAGGAGAGCACCGAGGGAGACCTTCGGTTTCGGTCAGACCGAGCTTGGTGGCCGATCGTGCTCTCCGTCCAGTAACATTTCTACAAACCAGAGGTGTTCGCAGCGACCTCATAGCTTTTGTGTTGTCGACATACGAGGTTCACCGGTTGAGGGTTCAGGATCTGTGTACAAGGCAACGACACAACATACTGGGACAGGCTGTAGTGGATGGCATCCACACTCCAGCAAAGGTCTGGCTTCCAGAACCAGACCGGTGAGGCCCATGAGCCTCGTTGTGGAGGGAAGTGGCAAGGTGTGTGACGTGAACTCAATAAAAAATGGCGGACCTGGTGCCGAAGACCGTTGGAACTTTTCCCGGCGACTCCGAGCCTTCAGCCTGTCATTCCAGCGGCGGACTTCATTTTCACAGGGCGACAAAAGAAGTCCAGACAAGTCCAGAGCGCATGTACAAAAACAGAAGGACTCGATACAAAGATGCGCACCACATGATGATTGGATTACCAATGACAATGAGAGTGGTCGACCTCCTCCATCGTCCACATTACAACGTGCACTCCCACGAAGTATCCGCAAGAGCTTCAGCTTCAGGATCCGCAGTGGGCGCAGGTCATCCGAAGTTCTTGAGTCTGCCATTTTGGCTGCTGATGATGCGATTAAGGCGAACGATCACAACGCCGGCTCTTCTACCGGTCATCGAAAGCGATCACCACGATCTCCACGAGGAGGAGCAGACAAGATGGCCGATAATAAGCGGCAAAACTTTCTTCAGCGCCACCTATCTTTGAGGTTTCGAGATCGGTCTAAGTTGTGGGACGCGGACGTATTGGAAAGCACCAAGGTACGCAGGTCAGACCCTGCGTCGGTTCCTCCCGAGGGCCGTTTCCGTAGGCTTTTTAGCCAAATATTCTCCAAGAAAAACAGTGCTGAAGAAATTCCTATTTCGGACGAGCGTACCACTTCACCTTCAAGTACTGGTTCCACAAACCTTCCATCCATCCAAGTGGAGCCTCCCATCATCGACTCTGCCAGTGGAGGTACGATGCTCTTAAATCGATCTTTGTCTGGGAGTTTTCCATTCCTTTGGTGTTTCTGAAATTCTTGTTTCACTGAACTTGTTCCAACTATTCCTGTGATCATTCTCCCTGGATATATAACTGGACAATGACCCAGTGGATTGATATGTGACTGAGTGGGATATCTTAAGTTGTAGTTAAATGCGATATGAAAGGAAAACAAGCATTACGCCTAGGTCCCCCGTCGGTGAAGTGATGTGAGTTGACAAAGTGGAAGACGCAAGGCGGCCATCTTGGATTTTGACGTGGCGACCCAATTTTCAATAGCGTTCTTCCTTATGCCTAGATACACCCACACACCAGATTAGAAGTTGGTACTTCGCTTATTTTTCAAGATATTCCGCTCACAATGTTCAGACATACATGGCGTCAGACATAGATGGCGGCGGCCATCTTGGATTTTGACGTGGGTTGCACCCACACACCAAATTAGAATTCGGTCCTTCGCTTACGCACGCACGCACGCTCGCACGCATGCACACACGTCTGCACGCGCACGCACACACGGATGGAGGGGAAAACCATAGTCCCCCTTTCGGTCCGCGGTGCGACGGGGGACAACAAACACCATGCCTTTGTGAACAAGCATAACCCTCATCAACAACTGTGCCCACCACACATTGACTGGCGGTCACAAAGTGTATCGGTGTGTGCTGGTGTGCCGGTGTGCAAGAAAGCTCAAGTTTGGACGATTTGTTGATCACATCATGAATTGCTTCTGTGACCTTGGGTTCAAATCTGTGCTGTGTCTATTTGTCCATCATCTCCCCATGTCCTTACAATTCATGTGCAAGTACACCGATGTCCCCCAATGTCCATGTGATTAATGTAAATGTACACTGATGTTTCCTAATGTCCAGGTGATTCAGGTCCATGTACACGGAGGTCTCCTAATGTCCATGTGATTCACGTCCATGTACACTGATATCTCCTAATGTCCATGTGATTAATGTAAATGTACAGTGATGTCTCCTAATGTCCATGTGATTAATGTAAATGTACAGTGATGTCTCCTAATGTCCAGATGATTCACGTCCATGTACACTGATGTTTCCTAATGTCCAGATGATTCACGTCCATGTACACTGATGTCTCCTAATGTCCATGTGATTCACGTCCATGTACACTGATATCTCCTAATGTCCATGTGATTAATGTAAATGTACAGTGATGTCTCCTAATGTCCAGATGATTCACGTCCATGTACACTGATGTCCCCAAATGTCCATGTGATTCACGTGCATGTACACTGATGTCCCCTAATGTCCATGTGATTCACGTCCATGTACACTGATGTCCCCTAATGTCCATGTGATTCACGTCCAAGTACACTGATGTCTCCTAATGTCCATGTGATTCACGTGCATGTACACTGATGTCTCCTAATGTCCATGTGATTCACGTGCATGTATGTACACTGATGTCCCCTAATGTCCATGTGATTCACGTGCAAGTACACTGATGCCCCCTAATGTCCATGTGATTCACGTGCATGGACACTGATGTCCCCTAATGTCCATGTGATTCACGTCCAAGTACACTGATGTCTCCTAATGTCCACGTGATTCACGTGCATGTACACTGATGTCTCCTAATGTCCATGTGATTCACGTGCATGTATGTACACTGATGTCCCCTAATGTCAATGTGATTCACGTGCATGTACACTGATGCTCCCTAATGTCCATGTGATTCACGTGCATGGACACTGATGTCCCCTAATGTCCATGTGATTCACGTCCATGTACACTGATGTCTCCTAATGTCCATGTGATTCACGTGCATGTACACTGATGTCTCCTAATGTCCATGTGATTCACGTGCATGTACAGTGATGTCCCCTAATGCCCATGTGATTCACGTGCATGTACAGTGATGTCCCCTAATGTCCATGTGATTCACGTGCATGCACACTGATGTCTCCTAATGTCCATGTGATTCACGTCCATGTACACTGATGTCCCCTAATGTCCATGTGATTCACGTCCATGTACAATGATGTCTCCTAATGTCCATGTGATTCACGTCCAAGTACACTGATGTCCCCTAATGTCCATGTGATTCACGCCCATGTACACTGATGTCTCCTAATGTCCATGTGATTCACGTCCAAGTGCACTGATGTCCCCTAATGTCCATGTGATTCACGTGCATGTACACTGATGTCTCCTAATGTCCATGTGATTCACGTGCATGTACACTGATGTCCCCTAATGCCCATGTGATTCACGTGCATGTACACTGATGTCCCCTAATGCCCATGTGATTCACGTGCATGTACACTGATGTCTCCTAATGTCCATGTGATTCACGTCCAAGTACACTGATGTCCCCTAATGTCCATGTGATTCACGCCCATGTACAGTGATGTCTCCTAATGTCCATGTGATTCACGTCCATGTACACTGATGTCCCCTAATGCCCATGTGATTCACGTGCATGTACACTGATGTCCCCTAATGTCCATGTGATTCACGTCCAAGTACACTGATGTCTCCTAATGTCCATGTGATTCACGTCCAAGTACACTGATGTCTCCTCATGTCCATGTGATTCACGTCCATGTACACTGATGTCTCCTCATGTCCATGTGATTCACGTCCATGTACACTGATGTCTCCTCATGTCCATGTGATTCACGTCCATGTACACTGATGTCTCCTCATGTCCATGTGATTCACGTCCATGTACACTGATGTCCCCTAATGCCCATGTGATTCACGTCCATGTACACTGATGTCTCCTAATGTCCATGTGATGATTCACGTCCATGTACACTGATGTCCCCTAATGCCCCTGTGATTCACGTGCATGTACACTGATGTCCCCTAATGCCCATGTGATTCACGTGCATGTACACTGATGTCCCCTAATGTCCATGTGATTCACGTGCATGTACACTGATGTCTCCTAATGTCCATGTGATTCACGTGCATGTACACTGATGTCTCCTAATGTCCATGTGATGATTCACGTCCATGTACACTGATGTCCCCTAATGCCCATGTGATTCACGTGCATGTACACTGATGTCTCCTAATGCCCATGTGATTCACGTGCATGTACACTGATGCCCCCTAATGTCCATGTGATTCACGTGCATGTACACTGATGCCCCCTAATGTCCATGTGATTCACGTCCAAGTACACTGATGCCCCCTAATGTCCATGTGATTCACGTGCATGTACACTGATGTCCCCTAATGTCCATGTGATTCACGTGCATGTACACTGATGCCCCCTAATGTCCATGTGATTCACGTGCATGTACACTGATGTCCCCTAATGTCCATGTGATTGACGTGCATGTACACTGATGTCCCCTAATGTCCATGTGATTCACGTCCAAGTACACTGATGTCCCCTAATGTCCATGTGATTCACGTGCATGTACATTGATGTCCCCTAATGTCCATGTGATTCACGTGCATGTACACTGATGTCTCCTAATGTCCATGTGATTGACGTGCATGTACACTGATGTCCCCTAATGTCCATGTGATTCACGTGCATGTACACTGATGTCCCCTAATGCCCATGTGATTCACGTCCAAGTACACTGATGTCTCCTAATGTCCATGTGATGATTCACGTCCATGTACACTGATGTCCCCTAATGCCCATGTGATTCACGTCCAAGTACACTGATGTCTCCTAATGTCCATGTGATGATTCACGTCCATGTACACTGATGTCCCCTAATGTCCATGTGATTGACGTGCATGTACACTGATGTCCCCTAATGTCCATGTGATTCACGTGCATGTACACTGATGTCTCCTAATGCCCATGTGATTCACGTCCAAGTACACTGATGTCCCCTAATGTCCATGTGATTCACGTGCATGTACACTGATGTCCCCTAATGTCCATGTGATTCACGTGCATGTACACTGATGTCCCCTAATGTCCATGTGATTCACGTGCATGTACACTGATGTCTCCTAATGTCCATGTGATTGACGTGCATGTACACTGATGTCCCCTAATGTCCATGTGATTGACGTGCATGTACACTGATGTCCCCTAATGTCCATGTGATTCACGTGCATGTACACTGATGTCCCCTAATGTCCATGTGATTCACGTGCATGTACACTGATGTCCCCTAGTGTCCATGTGATTCACGTGCATGTACACTGATGTCCCCTAATGTCCATGTGATTCACGTGCATGTACACTGATGTCCCCTAGTGTCCATGTGATTCGCGTGCATGTACACTGATGTCTCCTAATGTCCATGTGATTCACGTGCATGTACACTGATGTCCCCTAATGTCCATGTGATTCACGTGCATGTACACTGATGTCTCCTAATGCCCATGTGATTCACGTCCAAGTACACTGATGTCCCCTAATGTCCATGTGATTCACGTGCATGTACACTGATGTCTCCTAATGTCCATGTGATTGACGTGCATGTACACTGATGTCTCCTCATGTCCATGTGATTGACGTGCATGTACACTGATGTCCCCTAATGTCCATGTGATTCACGTGCATGTACACTGATGTCCCCTAATGCCCATGTGATTCACGTCCATGTACACTGATGTCCCCTAATGCCCATGTGATTCACGTGCATGTACACTGATGTCCCCTAATGCCCATGTGATTCACGTCCAAGTACACTGATGTCTCCTAATGTCCATGTGATTCACGTCCAAGTACACTGATGTCCCCTAATGTCCATGTGATTCACGTGCATGTACACTGATGTCCCCTAATGTCCATGTGATTCACGTGCATGTACACTGATGCCCCCTAATGTCCATGTGATTCACGTCCAAGTACACTGATGCCCCCTAATGTCCATGTGATTCACGTGCATGTACACTGATGTCCCCTAATGTCCATGTTATTCACGTGCATGTACACTGATGCCCCCTAATGTCCATGTGATTCACGTCCAAGTACACTGATGTTCCCTAATGTCCATGTGATTGACGTGCATGTACACTGATGTCCCCTAATGTCCATGTGATTCACGTCCAAGTACACTGATGTCCCCTAATGTCCATGTGATTCACGTGCATGTACATTGATGTCCCCTAATGTCCATGTGATTCACGTGCATGTACACTGATGTCTCCTAATGTCCATGTGATTGATGTGCATGTACACTGATGTCCCCTAATGTCCATGTGATTCACGTCCAAGTACACTGATGTCCCCTAATGTCCATGTGATTCACGTGCATGTACACTGATGTCCCCTAATGCCCATGTGATTCACGTCCAAGTACACTGATGTCTCCTAATGTCCATGTGATGATTCACGTCCATGTACACTGATGTCCCCTAATGTCCATGTGATTGACGTGCATGTACACTGATGTCTCCTAATGTCCATGTGATTGACGTGCATGTACACTGATGTCTCCTCATGTCCATGTGATTGACGTGCATGTACACTGATGTCCCCTAATGTCCATGTGATTCACGTGCATGTACACTGATGTCCCCTAATGCCCATGTGATTCACGTCCATGTACACTGATGTCCCCTAATGCCCATGTGATTCACGTGCATGTACACTGATGTCCCCTAATGCCCATGTGATTCACGTCCAAGTACACTGATGTCTCCTAATGTCCATGTGATTCACGTCCAAGTACACTGATGTCCCCTAATGTCCATGTGATTCACGTGCATGTACACTGATGTCCCCTAATGTCCATGTGATTCATGTGCATGTACACTGATGCCCCCTAATGTCCATGTGATTCACGTCCAAGTACACTGATGCCCCCTAATGTCCATGTGATTCACGTGCATGTACACTGATGTCCCCTAATGTCCATGTTATTCACGTGCATGTACACTGATGCCCCCTAATGTCCATGTGATTCACGTCCAAGTACACTGATGTCCCCTAATGTCCATGTGATTGACGTGCATGTACACTGATGTCCCCTAATGTCCATGTGATTCACGTCCAAGTACACTGATGTCCCCTAATGTCCATGTGATTCACGTGCATGAACATTGATGTCCCCTAATGTCCATGTGATTCACGTGCATGTACACTGATGTCTCCTAATGTCCATGTGATTGACGTGCATGTACACTGATGTCCCCTAATGTCCATGTGATTCACGTCCAAGTACACTGATGTCCCCTAATGTCCATGTGATTCACGTGCATGTACACTGATGTCCCCTAATGCCCATGTGATTCACGTCCAAGTACACTGATGTCTCCTAATGTCCATGTGATGATTCACGTCCATGTACACTGATCTCCCCTAATGCCCATGTGATTCACGTCCAAGTACACTGATGTCTCCTAATGTCCATGTGATGATTCACGTCCATGTACACTGATGTCCCCTAATGTCCATGTGATTGACGTGCATGTACACTGATGTCCCCTAATGTCCATGTGATTCACGTGCATGTACACTGATGTCTCCTAATGCCCATGTGATTCACGTCCAAGTACACTGATGTTCCCTAATGTCCATGTGATTCACGTGCATGTACACTGATGTCCCCTAATGTCCATGTGATTCACGTGCATGTACACTGATGTCTCCTAATGTCCATGTGATTGACGTGCATGTACACTGATGTCCCCTAATGTCCATGTGATTGACGTGCATGTACACTGATGTCCCCTAATGTCCATGTGATTCACGTGCATGTACACTGATGTCCCCTAATGTCCATGTGATTCACGTGCATGTACACTGATGTCCCCTAGTGTCCATGTGATTCACGTGCATGTACACTGATGTCCCCTAATGTCCATGTGATTCACGTGCATGTACACTGATGTCCCCTAGTGTCCATGTGATTCACGTGCATGTACACTGATGTCCCCTAATGTCCATGTGATTCACGTGCATGTACACTGATGTCCCCTAATGTCCATGTGATTCACGTGCATGTACACTGATGTCCCCTAGTGTCCATGTGATTCACGTGCATGTACACTGATGTCTCCTAATGTCCATGTGATTAACGTGCATGTACACTGATGTCCCCTAATGTCCATGTGATTCACGTGCATGTACACTGATGTCTCCTAATGCCCATGTGATTCACGTCCAAGTACACTGATGTCCCCTAATGTCCATGTGATTCACGTGCATGTACACTGATGTCTCCTAATGTCCATGTGATTGACGTGCATGTACACTGATGTCTCCTCATGTCCATGTGATTGACGTGCATGTACACTGATGTCCCCTAATGTCCATGTGATTCACGTGCATGTACACTGATGTCTCCTCATGTCCATGTGATTGACGTGCATGTACACTGATGTCCCCTAATGTCCATGTGATTGACGTGCATGTACACTGATGTCTCCTCATGTCCATGTGATTGACGTGCATGTACACTGATGTCCCCTAATGTCCATGTGATTGACGTGCATGTACACTGATGTCTCCTCATGTCCATGTGATTCACGTGCATGTACACTGATGTCTCCTCATGTCCATGTGATTGACGTGCATGTACACTGATGTCCCCTAATGTCCATGTGATTCACGTGCATGTACACTGATGCCCCCTAATGCCCATGTGATTCACGTGCATGTACACTGATGTCCCCTAATGTCCATGTGATTCACGTGCATGTACACTGATGTCTCCTAATGTCCATGTGATTGACGTGCATGTACACTGATGTCCCCTAATGCCCATGTGATTCACGTCCAAGTACACTGATGTCCCCTAATGTCCATGTGATTCACGTGCATGTACACTGATGCCCCCTAATGCCCATGTGATTCACGTCCAAGTACACTGATGTCCCCTAATGTCCATGTGATTCACGTGCATGTACACTGATGTCTCCTAATGCCCATGTGATTCACGTGCATGTACGCTGATGTCTCCTAATGCCGATGTGATTCACGTGCATGTACACTGATGTCTCCTAATGCCCATGTGATTCACGTGCATGTACACTGATGTCTCCTAATGCCCATGTGATTCACGTGCATGTACACTGATGTCTCCTAATGCCCATGTGATTGACGTGCATGTACACTGATGTCCCCCTAATGTCCATGTGATTCACGTGCATGTACACTGATGTCTCCTAATGCCCATGTGATTCACGTGCA
Organism: Myxine glutinosa; assembly: GCF_964187855.1. Taxonomy (NCBI): domain Eukaryota; kingdom Metazoa; phylum Chordata; class Myxini; order Myxiniformes; family Myxinidae; genus Myxine; species Myxine glutinosa. The sequence goes on along the minus strand of NC_136272.1, from coordinate 69,593,422 downwards.
TGTACACTGATGTCTCCTAATGCCCATGTGATTCACGTGCATGTACACTGATGTCTCCTAATGCCCATGTTATTGACGTGCATGTACACTGATGTCCCCTAATGTCCATGTGATTCACGTGCATGTACACTGATGTCTCCTAATGCCCATGTGATTCACGTGCATGTACACTGATGTCTCCTAATGCCCATGTGATTGACGTCCAAGTACACTGATGTCCCCTAATGTCCATGTGATTGACGTCCAAGTACACTGATGTCTCCTAATGCCCATGTGATTGACGTCCATGTACACTGATGTCCCCTAATGCCCATGTGATTCACGTCCAAGTACACTGATGTCCCCTAATGTCCATGTGATTCACGTGCATGTACACTGATGTCTCCTAATGCCCATGTGATTGACGTCCATGTACACTGATGTCCCCTAATGCCCATGTGATTCACGTCCAAGTACACTGATGTCTCCTAATGTCTATGTGATTCACGTGCATGTACACTGATGTCTCCTAATGCCCATGTGATTGACGTCCATGTACACTAATGTCCCCTAATGCCCATGTGATTCACGTCCAAGTACACTGATGTCTCCTAATGTCCATGTGATTCACGTGCATGTACACTGATGTCTCCTAATGCCCATGTGATTGACGTCCATGTACACTGATGTCCCCTAATGCCCATGTGATTGACGTCCAAGTACACTGATGTCCCCTAATGTCCATGTGATTCACGTGCATGTACACTGATGTCTCCTAATGCCCATGTGATTGACGTCCATGTACACTGATGTCCCCTAATGCCCATGTGATTCACGTGCATGTACACTGATGCCCCCTAATGTCCATGTGATTCACGTGCATGTACACTGATGTCTCCTAATGCCCATGTGATTGACGTCCATGTACACTGATGTCCCCGAATGTCCATGTGATTCACGTCCAAGTACACTGATGTCTCCTAATGTCCATGTGATTGACGTCCAAGTACACTGATGTCTCCTAATGTCCATGTGATATACGTCCAAGTACACTGATGTCCCGTAATGTCCATGTGATTCACGTCCTTGTACACTGATGTCCCCTAATGCCCATGTGATTGACGTCCATGTACACTGATGTCCCCTAATGTCCATGTGATTCACGTCCATGTACACTGATGTCCCCTAATGCCCATGTGATTGACGTCCATGTACACTGATGTCTCCTAATGCCCATGTGATTGACGTCCATGTACACTGATGTCCCCGAATGTCCATGTGATTCACGTCCAAGTACACTGATGTCTCCTAATGTCCATGTGATTGACGTCCAAGTACACTGATGTCTCCTAATGTCCATGTGATATACGTCCAAGTACACTGATGTCCCGTAATGTCCATGTGATTCACGTCCATGTACACTGATGTCCCCTAATGCCCATGTGATTGACGTCCATGTACACTGATGTCCCCTAATGTCCATGTGATTCACGTCCATGTACACTGATGTCCCCTAATGCCCATGTGATTGACGTCCATGTACACTGATGTCCCCTAATGTCCATGTAATTCACGTCCAAGTACATTGATGTCTCCTAATGTCCATGTGATTGACGTCCAAGTACACTGATGTCCCCTAATGTCCATGTGATTCACGTCCATGTACACTGATGTCTCCTAATGCCCATGTGATTGACGTCCATGTACACTGATGTCCCCTAATGTCCATGTGATTCACGTCCAAGTACACTGTTGTCCCCTAATGTCCATGTGATTGACGTCCAAGTACACTGATGTCCCCTAATGTCCATGTGATTCACGTGCATGTACACTGATGTCTCCTAATGCCCATGTGATTGACGTCCATGTACACTGATGTCCCCGAATGTCCATGTGATTCACGTCCAAGTACACTGATGTCTCCTAATGTCCATGTGATTGACGTCCAAGTACACTGATGTCTCCTAATGTCCATGTGATTGACGTCCAAGTACACTGATGTCCCGTAATGTCCATGTGATTCACGTCCATGTACACTGATGTCCCCTAATGCCCATGTGATTGACGTCCAAGTACACTGATGTCCCGTAATGTCCATGTGATTCACGTCCATGTACACTGATGTCCCCTAATGCCCATGTGATTGACGTCCATGTACACTGATGTCCCCTAATGTCCATGTGATTCACGTCCATGTACACTGATGTCCCGTAATGTCCATGTGATTCACGTCCATGTACACTGATGTCCCGTAATGTCCATGTGATTCACGTCCATGTACACTGATGTCCCCTAATGCCCATGTGATTGACGTCCATGTACACTGATGTCCCCTAATGTCCATGTGATTCACGTCCATGTACACTGATGTCCCCTAATGCCCATGTGATTGACGTCCATGTACACTGATGTCCCCTAATGTCCATGTAATTCACGTCCAAGTACATTGATGTCTCCTAATGTCCATGTGATTGACGTCCAAGTACACTGATGTCCCCTAATGTCCATGTGATTCACGTCCATGTACACTGATGTCTCCTAATGCCCATGTGATTGACGTCCATGTACACTGATGTCCCCTAATGTCCATGTGATTCACGTCCAAGTACACTGATGTCCCCTAATGTCCATGTGATTGACGTCCAAGTACACTGATGTCCCCTAATGTCCATGTGATTCACGTGCATGTACACTGATGTCTCCTAATGCCCATGTGATTGACGTCCATGTACACTGATGTCCCCGAATGTCCATGTGATTCACGTCCAAGTACACTGATGTCTCCTAATGTCCATGTGATTGACGTCCAAGTACACTGATGTCTCCTAATGTCCATGTGATTGACGTCCAAGTACACTGATGTCCCGTAATGTCCATGTGATTCACGTCCATGTACACTGATGTCCCCTAATGCCCATGTGATTGACGTCCAAGTACACTGATGTCCCGTAATGTCCATGTGATTCACGTCCATGTACACTGATGTCCCCTAATGCCCATGTGATTGACGTCCATGTACACTGATGTCCCCTAATGTCCATGTGATTCACGTCCATGTACACTGATGTCCCGTAATGTCCATGTGATTCACGTCCATGTACACTGATGTCCCCTAATGCCCATGTGATTCACGTCCATGTACACTGATGTCCCCTAATGTCCATGTGATTCACGTCCATGTACACTGATGTCCCCTAATGCCCATGTGATTGACGTGCATGTACACTGATGTCCCCTAATGTCCATGTGATTCACGTCCATGTACACTGATGTCCCCTAATGTCCATGTGATTCACGTCCATGTACACTGATGTCCCCTAATGCCCATGTGATTGACGTCCATGTACACTGATGTCCCCTAATGTCCATGTGATTGACGTCCATGTACACTGATGTCTCCTAATGTCCATGTGATTGACGTCCATGTACACTGATGTCTCCTAATGTCATTGTTCTGCATTTGTACAATGTCTCCCATAAAGTCTGACACCAATGGAAAAAGGAAAGAACACAGAATCCCATCATGGATTGTACCACTTGGTCGGTGTAACTGAAGTATTTGACAAAACAGATATAATCTCAGAATGGGTGTGCGAATACAAAACGCACAATTGCTTCATTAGTTTGCACTTTGTCACGAGCTACCAAGAAAATGGGTGCGAGTACGAACCATTTCCATCTGAGCACGTTTTTATGGAATTTAAGGATAGCTGGAATTGCAAAATGCAATTTTCACTCTTGTTTTCCCAAGATTTACAGGTAATGACGCAATCCACCAAATACTCACATGTATTTGAGATGGTGCGAGTCAGAAGCTCCTGCGTCACTTTACCCATCATGAGTGCTGTGGATCAGTGTGAATGTGATCATTGGCATCACGTCGCATGGCGCATCTCTACTCTTAACGGAAACATTATCAACAACATTACAGGCAAAATTACGGTGGACATTGGTCTTTTGCAGACACACACACACACACACACACACACACACACACACACACACACACACACACACACACACACACACACACACACACACACACACACACACACACACACACACACACACACCGCACCGCACAAATATAAACACCACACACACACACATATACAGCACATACATACACACATACATACATACACACACATACATACATACACACACATAAACACAACACACACACACACACACACACACACACACACACACACACACACACACACACACACACACACACACACACACACACACACACACGCGTACAGTCACATGAAAAAGTAAGTACACCCCATGTAAAGTTTTGACTTTTTCAACATATTTCAACATACAGCTATTTGATCTTCATTTCAACAATATTGACAGATAAAGGTGATATAATATAACAAATATCATGAAACATTTACATTTTGTAGTCCATTGTATAATTTAAATAAACATAAATGCAAATTTCGCATGTGGAAAAAGTAAGTACACCCCTACATTTATCACTACTTCAAATACGTAAAATTAGAATCAGGTGCACCAGCTCAGGTGCAAATGATTAGAACATCGTTAGAGAGAATCTTGGAGGAACCTGTCTTATTTAAACCTCAGACATTTAGTTTGGTTTGCTCTTTGTTGTTGAAGTGTGCGGCGTCACCATGCCTAGATCAAAAGAGCTCTCTGAGGCCTTCAGAAAGAAGGTTATAGATGCCTACGAGTCTGGGAAGGGATTTAAAAAGATCTCCAAACAATTCGAAATCAATCATTCGACTGTCCGGAAGATCATCTACAAGTGGAGAAGATTCCAAACAACTACCAACTTGTTCAGGCCAGGCCGCCCCAGCAAGTTCAGCCCGAGAGCAGACCGCAAGATGCTGAAAGAAGTCTCTACGAACCCCAGAATGTCATCACGGGACCTACAGGTCGCTCTTGCGACTGTTGATGTCAAAGTGCACGAGTCTACCATTAGAAAGAGGCTGCACAAATTTGATCTACATGGGAGGTGTGCCAGGAGGAAACCTTTGCTGTCCAGAAAGAGCATCAGGGCAAGACTAAAGTTTGCCAATGAACACCTCTGCAAAGACCAGCAAAGGTAGAGCTGTTTCAAAGTTTTGTTGAGTCAAAGTCAAAGTGTTGTAGGGTCAAAGGTAGAGCTGTTTGGCCACAGTACCAGAAGACATGTTTGGCGAAAACCAAAGACAGCATTTGACCACAAGAACCTGATACCAACTGTAAAGCATGGTGGTGGAAATATTATTGTTTGGGGCAGCTTTGCTGCATCAGGGCCTGGGCAGCTCACCATCATAGAATCCACTATGAATTCTTCATTGTACCAGAGGGTGCTTGAGGATAATGTGAGGCCATCTGTCGGAGAAGTTGAAGCTCAACCGAAGGTGGACCTTGCAACATGACAATGACCCTAAACATACCAGTAAATCCACCAAGGAATGGCTGAAAATAAAGAAATGGAGGGTTCTGGAATGGCCAAGTCAAAGCCGGATCTAAATCCCATCGAGATGTTGTGGGGGGATTTGAAACGAGCTGTGCATGCAAGAAACCCCTCGAACATCGCACAGCTGAAAGAATTCTGCATGGAGGAGTGGGCGAAAATTTCTCCCAGTCGATGTCAGAGACTGGTAGACAGTTATAAGAAACGCCTACTTGAGGTTGTTTCTGCCAAAGGGGGCAATACCACCTGTTAGAGTCGAGGATGTACTTACTTTTTCCACATGCAAAATTTGCATTTATGTTTATTTAAATTATACAATGGACTACAAAATGTAAATGTTTCATGATATTTGTTATATTATATCACCTTTATCTATCAATATTGTTGAAATGAAGATCAAATAGCTGTATGTTGAAATATGTTGAAAAAGCCAAACTTTACATGGGGTGTACTTACTTTTTCACGTGACTGTATCTGTGCAGTGTCTGTGTTGTGTTGTGTTGCCTTGTCACTAAACTACTCCCTCAAACTTTTGTGAAATCGTACCAAACTTTTGGTATGCACCTACTTCTCCCGTGGGTATGTTCTAAAAAGCATTTGTTGAGAAAAAAAATTGTAATGTTTTTTTTATTTTTATTTTTTTTGTTTGAACTTAATCTTCAACTTCAATTGTTTATAAAATGTGATATCACGTATATTACAAATACATTTGTGCAATATAATTGTTTGTATTATGATTTATGTAAACCATGACAAAACAGCAACTCAGGTACAGTCATCTATCTATATATCTACACATCTGGGCAGTGTCTGTGTTGTCAATGAACTACTGCCTCAAACTTTTTTTGCCGTGGTTGTGAAGTGTTTTTAATAACGTGGTGGTGGTTTTGAATTACGTGGTGGTGAGGTGTTTTGAATTATGTGATGGTGAGGTGCTTTGAATTACCTGGTGATGAGGTGTTTTTAATTATGTGGTGGTGAGGTGTTTCTAATTATGTGGTGGTGAGGTGTTTCTAATTATGTGGTGGTCAGGTGTTTCTAATTATGTGGTGGTGAGGTGTTTTGAATTTCGTGGTAGTGAGGTGTTTTGAATTTTGTAGTGGTGAGGTATTTTGAATTACGTAGTGGTGAGGTGTTTTGAATTACGTGCTGGTGAGGGGTTTTAATTGACGTTGTGGTGAGGTGTTTTTTATTACGTGGTGGTGAGGTGTTTTTTTAAATTACGTAGTTGGTGGTGATTAATTGGTGTTTTCAATAACATGGTGATGAGGTGTTTTGAATTATGTGGTGGTGAGGTGTTTTGAATTATGTGGTGGTGAGGTGTTTTTCATTACTTGGTGGTGAGGTGTTTTGAATTACTTGGTGATGAGGTATTTTGAATTACGTGGTGGTGAGGTGTTTTGAATTATGTGGTGGTGAGGTGTTTTTAATTTCGTGGTGGTGACGTGTTTTGAATTACATGGTGAGGTGTTTTTAATTATGTGGTGGTGAGGTGTTTTGAATTACGTGGTGGTGAGGTGTTTTGAATTACATGGTGAGGTGTTTTTAATTATGTGGTGGTGAGGTGTTTTGAATTACGTGGTGGTGAGGTGTTTTGAATTATGTGGTGGTGAGGTGTCTTAATTTATGTGGTGGTGAGGTGTTTTGAATTATGTGATGGTAAGGTGTTTTGAATTAGATGGTGGTGGGGTGTTTTGAATTATGTGGTGGTGAGGTGTTTTGAATTATATGGTGGTGAGGTGTTTTGAATTATGTGGTGGTGAGGTGTTTTTCATTACTTTGTGGTGAGGTGTTTTGAATTACTTGGTGATGAGGTGTTTTGAATTATGTGGTGGTGAGGTGTCTTAATTTATGTGGTGGTGAGGTGTCTTAATTTATGTGGTGGTGAGATGTTTTGAATTATGTGATGGTGAGGTGTTTTGCATTACATGGTGGTGAGTTATTTTGAATTACGTGGTGGTGAGGTGTTTTGAATTACGTGGTGGTGAGGTGTTTTTAATTACATGGTGAGGTGTTTTTAATTATGTGGTGGTAAGGTGTTTTGAATTACGTGGTGGTGAGGTGTTTTGAATTATGTGGTGGTGAGGTGTTTTGAATTATGTGGTGGTGAGGTGTCTTAATTTATGTGGTGTATAGGTGTTTTGAATTATGTGATGGTGAGGTGTTTTGCATTACATGGTGGTGAGGTGTTTTGAATTACGTGGTGGTGAGGTGTTTTGAATTATGTGGTGGTGAGGTGTCTTAATTTATGTGGTGGTGAGGTGTTTTGAATTATGTGATGGTGAGGTGTTTTGGATTACATGGGGGTGAGGTGTTTTGAATTACATGGTGGTGAGGTGTTTTGAATTACATGGTGGTGAGGTGTTTTGAATTACGTGGTGGTGAGGTGTTTTGAATTACGTGGTGGTGAGATGTTTTGGATTACATGGGGGTAAGGTGTTTTGAATTACATGGTGGTGAGGTGTTTTGGATTACATGGTAGTAAGGTGTTTTGAATTACATGGTGGTGAGGTGTTTTGAATTACGTGGTGGTGAGATGTTTTGGATTACATGGTAGTAAGGTGTTTTGAATTACATGGTAGTAAGGTGTTTTGAATTACGTGGTGGTGAGGTGTTTTGAATTACGTGGTGGTGAGGTGTTTTGAATTACATGGTGGTGAGATGTTTTGGATTACATGGTAGTAAGGTGTTTTGAATTACGTGGTGGTGAGGTGTTTTGAATTACATGGTGGTGAGATGTTTTGGATTACATGGTAGTAAGGTGTTTTGAATTACCTGGTGGTGAGGTGTTTTGAATTACGTGGTGGTGAGATGTTTTGGATTACATGGGGGTGAGGTGTTTTGAATTACATGGTGGTGAGATGTTTTGGATTACATGGTAGTAAGGTGTTTTGAATTACATGGTGGTGAGGTGTTTTGAATTACGTGGTGGTGAGGTGTTTTGAATTACGTGGTGGTGAGATGTTTTGGATTACATGGTAGTAAGGTGTTTTGAATTACATGGTGGTGAGGTGTTTTGAATTACGTGGTGGTGAGGTGTTTTGAATTACATGGTGGTGAGATGTTTTGGATTACATGGTGGTAAGGTGTTTTGAATTACATGGTGGTGAGGTGTTTTGAATTACATGGTGGTGAGATGTTTTGGATTACATGGTAGTAAGGTGTTTTGAATTACATGGTGGTGAGGTGTTTTGAATTACATGGTGGTGAGATGTTTTGGATTACATGGTAGTAAGGTGTTTTGAATTACATGGTGGTGAGGTGTTTTGAATTACGTGGTGGTGAGGTGTTTTGAATTACGTGGTGGTGAGATGTTTTGGATTACATGGTAGTAAGGTGTTTTGAATTACATGGTGGTGAGGTGTTTTGAATTACGTGGTGGTGAGGTGTTTTGGATTACATGGTGGTGAGATGTTTTGGATTACATGGTAGTAAGGTGTTTTGAATTACATGGTGGTAAGGTGTTTTGAATTACATGGTGGTGAGGTGTTTTGAATTACGTGGTGGTGAGGTGTTTTGGATTACATGGTGGTGAGATGTTTTGGATTACATGGTAGTAAGGTGTTTTGAATTACATGGTGGTGAGGTGTTTTGAATTACGTGGTGGTAAGGTGTTTTGGATTACATGGTGGTGAGGTGTTTTGAATTATGTGGTGGTGAGGTTTCTTAATTTATGTGGTGTATAGGTGTTTTGAATTACATGGTGGTAAGGTGTTTTGAATTACATGGTGGTGAGGTGTTTTGAATTACGTGGTGGTGAGGTGTTTTGGATTACATGGTGGTGAGATGTTTTGGATTACGTGGTGGTGAGGTGTTTTGAATTACATGGTGGTGAGATGTTTTGGATTACATGGTAGTAAGGTGTTTTGAATTACATGGTGGTGAGGTGTTTTGAATTACGTGGTGGTAAGGTGTTTTGGATTACATGGTGGTAAGGTGTTTTGCATTACATGGTGGTGAGGTGTTTTGAATTACGTGGTGGTGAGGTGTTTTGAATTATGTGGTGGTGAGGTGTCTTAATTTATGTGGTGGTGAGGTGTTTTGAATTACGTGGTGGTAAGGTGTTTTGAATTACATGGTAGTAAGGTGTTTTGGATTACATGGTGGTGAGATGTTTTGGATTACATGGTAGAAAGGTGTTTTGAATTACATGGTGGTGAGGTGTTTTGAATTACATGGTAGTAAGGTGTTTTGAATTACGTGGTGGTAAGGTGTTTTGAATTACATGGTGGTGAGGTGTTTTGAATTACATGGTGGTGAGGTGTTTTGAATTACGTGGTGGTAAGGTGTTTTGAATTACATGGTGGTGAGGTGTTTTGAATTACATGGTGGTGAGGTGTTTTGAATATGTGATGGTGAGATGTTTTGGATTACATGGTGGTGAGGTGTTTTGAATTACATGGTGGTGAGGTGTTTTGAATTATGTGATGGTGAGATGTTTTGAATTACATGGTGGTGAGGTGTTTTGAATTACATGGTGGTGAGGTGTTTTGAATTATGTGATGGTGAGATGTTTTGGATTACATGGTGGTGAGGTGTTTTGAATTACATGGTGGTGAGGTGTTTTGAATTATGTGATGGTGAGATGTTTTGGATTACATGGTAGTAAGGTGTTTTGAATTACATGGTGGTGAGGTGTTTTGAATTACGTGGTGGTAAGGTGTTTTGAATTACATGGTGGTGAGGTGTTTTGAATTACGTGGTGGTGAGGTGTTTTGAATTACATGGTGGTGAGGTGTTTTGAATTATGTGGTGGTGAGGTGTTTTGAATTACGTGGTGGTGAGGTGTCTTAATTTATGTGGTGGTGAGGTGTTTTGAATTATGTGATGGTGAGGTGTTTTGAATTACATGGTGGTAAGGTGTTTTGAATTACATGGTGGTGAGGTGTTTTGAATTACGTGGTGGTGAGGTGTTTTGAATTACGTGGTGGTGAGGTGTCTTAATTTATGTGGTGGTGAGGTGTTTTGAATTATGTGATGGTGAGGTGTTTTGAATTACATGGTGGTAAGGTGTTTTGAATTACATGGTGGTGAGGTGTTTTGAATTACGTGGTGGTGAGGTGTCTTAATTTATGTGGTGGTGAGGTGTTTTGAATTACATGGTGGTAAGGTGTTTTGAATTACATGGTGGTGAGGTGTTTTGAATTACGTGGTGGTGAGGTGTCTTAATTTATGTGGTGGTGAGGTGTTTTGAATTACATGGTGGTAAGGTGTTTTGAATTACATGGTGGTAAGGTGTTTTGAATTACATGGTGGTGAGGTGTTTTGAATTACATGGTGGTAAGGTGTTTTGAATTACGTGGTGGTAAGGTGTTTTGAATTACATGGTGGTGAGGTGTTTTGAATTACGTGGTGGTAAGGTGTTTTGAATTACATGGTGGTGAGGTGTTTTGAATTACGTGGTGGTGAGGTGTTTTGAATTACATGGTGGTGAGGTGTTTTGAATTACGTGGTGGTAAGGTGTTTTGAATTACATGGTGGTGAGGTGTTTTGAATTACGTGGTGGTGAGGTGTTTTTAATTACGTGGTGGTGGTGTTTTTAATTTTGTGGTGGTGAGGTGTTTTTAATTTTGTGGTGGTGAGGTGTTTTTAATTTTGTGGTGGTGAGGTGTTTTTAATTTTGTGGTGTTGAGGTGTTTTTAATTTTGTGGTGTTGAGGTGTTTTTAATTTTGTGGTGGTGAGGTGTTTTTAATTTTGTGGTGGTGAGGTGTAATCGTTCCAAACTTCTAGTCTGCACCTCCACCTCCCGTATCTATGTGCTGAGGGGTTATTTTTTGAATTCACATATATTTTTTCAGCCGAAATTGCTTATAAAATGTAATATCACAAACACTACAAAGACATTTGTGTAAAATAATTGTTTGTGTTATGATTGGTGTAAATATTAACAACACAGCCACTCAGGTACAGTCATTAGCCTAAGTTAAAACAAGCCCGTTCCAACGTAACGACGCATGGTGAAGGGAGCCAAGCTAGTGTATATGTTGGAACCCATCTGTGGATCGGTCCCATCGGCCGATGGGTCTGACCCATCTGTGGATGCACGAGAAATGACAATGCGGACCCATCGGCCGATGGGTCTGCGCCATCTGCGGATGTGTTGTTCACCTTGAAGGTGAACCCATCTGTGTTTCCTATGCATCAATGGTGGATGAGTATGTTTATTTGAACCTAAAAATAAGCAATTGATGTCAGAAATGTTTATAAAGCAGTCCGTGACATGTGGTTTAATCTGTTAAACATTTAAAAATCATCTCTGTTAAATTCCTACCACATGTAATTCCAATGACTGTGTACCTGATTGAAGAGCACCATTCTGTCAACACATTCCTTCAAGGTGAACAACACATCCGCAGATGGCGCAGACCCATCGGCCGATGGGTCTGCATTGTCATTTCTCGTGCATCCACAGATGGGTCAGACCCATCGGCCGATGGGACCGATCCACAGATGGGTTCCAACATATATATTGTCGTGTTCCTGGCGATTAAAATCTTTTCAAAGAACGGATAGCCGAAAAAGCTGTTACTCCGAAGTGTTCAGTTCAAATGTATGGCGGAGTTGATACACGCGGGGGATGGGGGGGAGGGGAAGGGGGAAGGAGGAAGGGGGAAGGAGGAGGAGATGGAGGAGGATGCTGAAGAGCACTTACCTGCATGGATCCCACCAGCAGTCCTCAAACCTTCGGAAAATAACTCGCACGAAACAAACGGTTTTTAGATGTACTAAAAGAAACGGGTTTATCTATCTATAATTCCAGTAATCTCTGTGTGTATGTTTGTTTGTCTGTGACCGCTGTTTCTCGACAACCACGGGTCCGATATACTTTAAACTTGCCAGGTATATTGCTGGGGACCCGAGGATGTGCCTTTTCAAGGTTTCATATTAATCGGACAAGTAGTTACCGAGCTATGTCCAAAAAAAGATTCAACCAATCAGAGAGCAGCGAGCTATCACGTGTGCCGAACGTGCCGAACAGACTCTGCCTCGGACGGCACATTTGAGAGCGTATTCATTTATTTCACGTTGGCAAACTATGTTGGCGTTAAACTATGTTTTAAAACTAATTAAAACTAATTTGCGATTCTTTCGCTTTCCTGCGCGTTTGTGCACGCTATGGCGATTTCTTTACCAAACTCCGCAAGCCGTTCGATTTGGACCAAACCATTTCATGTAAATAGAGGGGGGGATTGTCACCGTACTCGCAAGCCGTTCGCTTTGGACCAAACCATTTCATGTAAATAGAGGGGGGGGATTGTCACCGTACTCGCAAGCCGTTCGCTTTGGACCAAACCATTTCATGTAAATAGAGGGGGGGGATATAATTTTAGATATATATATAGTACGGGCATGCCCTAGTTTAAATTAATGCAGGTAACAAAGAAACTGCGCAATAAACTAAAACTCCTAAACGGGATGTCCCACAAACAGACTTGAAACATGGACACAGGGATAAAATAACTGGAAATGAATGGGTGTGTGTGCACTTACTGCAAGCAGCTTGAACCTCGTCAGGAATTGTCCGCCCCTGGCAGGAAACGCACACCGGTTGGCCCAAACTCATGCGCGGAAATGAGGCCTCGTTCACCTCACTGTGCGGTCCGCTCAAGTCCTGCTGCCACCTTGGTTCGCTCAGCATGACCCCCAGCTGCACAAAGCTGGGCTACTCACACAGAGTCCACGAGCTGCGTCCGCCTCACCACACGATCAGCGCCAAACCCACGTCCTTTGTTAATAGCGCTATTGAATGTTTTCGTGCTCGTGAAGAAAACAAACCTGAGAATAAAGCGAATAACTCGACAAGCAACCACTCGCCATGCATCCACAGTGAGAAGGGCTACAAGAAGAACAACCACAAGAAGACCAAAATGTCCGCTGCTTCAATCATGCCAAACTCAGAGCCAGAGAGCCCAGAGAAGAGTAATAAGCGACCTTTCACTATCAAAACCAGGACGAGAAGGCACAAGGAGCTTGATGTCGGTCAGACCATTCTTTTAACGTCCAGGCTCTGACATAATCTGTCCTCTTCCCAATCAGTGAGTTGCTTCTTACCAGTTCTCCTGTCAATCCAGTATCCTGGCCAATCACGACTCCTCGGGGCGTGGTCTCAGCCTGTCCGTTCTGTGCGCTTTCCAAGTCGGGGTTGTCAGTGGTAGGGCTCAATGTACTGGCTTCCGGTAGGTTTTATTATTAATTAGTGCCATTAAATGCGTGATTCTAACTAGTGTCTAATGTGGTGCCATGAGGGACATAGGGATAAATCACAGAGGGAACAGCATACAAGGAATTAATTAACATAATCCCTGAGTTAAATAACATGCCCTGCCCCCTCATGATGGGGACGAATGTACAAGCTTAATCCAAACACACGGTCTGCACAAGTACTTATTACATCAAGGTTTCTACACGACATTTGGAGCACCTACCTATACAAATCTACCTGGACTAAAGTATCCCTAACCCCACAAACGTAACAATATATATATATATATATATATATATATACAGTATATATATATATATATATATATATATATATATATATATATATATATATATATATATATATATATAATGGTATCTGTAATCTGGTTCTCCAACCTAATGAGCGGACAACATGACGTCATCGCCATGCACGTCCGCCTTGCCTGCAAAGTTCCAGAGGAACCATCTAGCAGTGCGTCATTACGGATTATAAATACAGATACTGTCACAATTGCATGCAAAACTCACAGTTACCGACCTGGTTTCGCCCTTGTTGGGGCTTCATCAGGGCAACGCAGTGAGGCTTTCCATACACTTGTAACTCTGTGACCCTTTCGGTTTTTATATCAGTCACTCTGCGACCTTCATATCATCAGTGGAGAACCGCCAGCAAGGTGTCCCATACAGCTGCTGCTGCACCTTGCTGGGAGCGATTAGCACCGCCTGCCACGCGGTGACGTTATCTCTGGTATCCACTCATCATATGGAGTCGACCTGGTTGCGGTTGGGAGTTACTAATAATGGTATGATGAATAAAGATACCAGGTCGACTCCATATGATGAGTGGATACCAGAGATAACGTCACCGCGTGGCAGGCGGTGCTTATCGCTCCCAGCAAGGTGCAGCAGCAGCTGTATGGGACACCTTGCTGGCGGTTCTCCACTGATGATATGAAGGTCGCATAGTGACTGATATATATATATATATATATATACATATACATACACACACACACAGGTCCTTCAGAAAGTATTCACACCCCTTGACTTTTTTCACATTTTGTTGTTACAGCTTGAATTTAAAATGCATTAAATTCAGATTTTTTTTGTCACTGATCTACACTTAATATTCCATAATGTCAACATGGAATTTTGGTTTTACAAATTCTTATGAAATTGGTTAAAAATAAAATATAGAAATATCTACTGTACTCTTGGGGTTAAATACTTGCACAGAAGCAAGTATTTAACCCCTGAGTCAATACTTCATATAAGTCTTGCCCGACTTCTGCTACCGAACTTGCTACTTACCTCACTCAAGACAATTCAACTTTTCATTTTTAATTATTTTGCAAAAATTTCTAAAAAATAAATCCACTTTGACATTATGGGGTATTATGTGTAGATCAGTATCTTAATTTAATGCATTTTAATTCAAGCTGTAACACAACAAAATTTGAAAAAAGTCAAGGGGTGTGAATACTTTCTGAAGGCCCTGTACATCCACAGATGAGAGAATGGAGGGATGGAGGAATTGAGAGTGAGGGCTTAGCTTACAATTGGGGAGCATGACCACATGTGGGATTCTGCAAGAACATGTGCAATCTAGGGAAGCTCCTCAATCTTCTTCGTTTTTAATTTTTATTTTTGGAATACAGACTCGAGACTCGCAGAGGAGCTTCAACACAGTATAGACCAGGCCATTACAGAACAAAAATAACAGGAGGAAGACGGGGTAGGAGAACCCACCAACAGCAGGGTTGAGAGACAAATGGAGGGTTAGGGGACATGGGAAGAATGAGAGCAAGTGGAAGACACATGGTTGAGGAAGATGGATACAGACACAAACTCTCAATCACAGAAGTAGAAGGAAAAATTGGAAACCTGGAAAAAGGTGGGGTTGGGGAGAGTTGATGGGGGTAGAAAAGACCATGGTTATGGATTGGGGATGATCTGAAGTGGTGGTGAACAGCTGTATTGTGGGCATGGAGGGAAGAATGAGATTGAAGAGACTGAGGAAGTTTGTTTCACAGTTTGGAAAAAAGGAACAAATGATTGGAGATGAACAGTGAGTCTGGATTTTGGTAGTTTCACCCGGAGGGGGGGTTACTGGCAGAAAGCTTGTACCTGGTGGAAACCTGTGGGGGACAGAGCATATAAATGGAGGAGGGTGCGAGACCAGAACGAGCAACCACCTGTCAGCAACGTGCAAAAGATAGACGCAGAGACTCGGCATCATCGCAGGAGATACCGATGGTTTTCAAGTTCAGGTAGGGGTGCCAGCCAATGGGGAAAAGCATTATTAAGCTGTGGATGAAGACATTGTAAATAATTAAAATTTCACATTTGCCAACAAAAGAGTGCATGATGGAGGGTGCCCAATGTGGATGCTGATGCTGCTCATACTGAGGATGTTGCCTTTGGAAGCCAACTTCGATATGGGTTTTGCCCAAGAAGGATCATGGCTGAGAGTGAGGCCCAAAGGTTTGAGTGATGAAACTTGGTGAACAGGTTGGGTGTGTGACGAGAACAAATTGATTTGATTTCGAAGGAAATCCAGAACTGGATACTATAATCTTTAAGGGAATCTTCACCATTGAGACAACAATAACAACAACAACAACAACAGGCATTTTAAGGCCATTTTCCCTGCTAGAGCGGGGGTTAGCCTTGCGGTCCCCATGACAATCTTCTCCATTTTGCCCTATTTTCTGCATCTCTCCTTGTTAACCCCCTTGCCCGCATTTCTTCTTCGACCATCTTTAGCCAAGTCTTTCTCGGTCTTCCCCGTCCTCTACTTCCTTCTACATTCATTTCCATCACTCTTCTCAACCAGTCACTTTCATCCTTCCTCAACACATGACCAAACCATCTCAACCTGTTCCTCTTCACAGCATCAATCACAGGCTCTATTCCCATCATCTTTCGCAATTCATCATTTGTCTTCCTCTCTCTCAACGATAAATTGCACATCCACCGAACCATTCGCATTTCCACCCTTTCCAGCCTTCGTTGCTGCTCTACGTTCATTACCCACACAAATCCACCCAAATCCACCCAAACCCACCCAAATCTTCACCATTGAGAGATAGGGCTAAAACCGATATATGGCATGATATCTCAAAAAGTTGTGCACGAGTTATGACAAAACTTGGTGGATGAGTTGGTTAGGTGATAAGAACAAGCCGATTTGATTTTGGTTCAGGTCCAGATCCAGATCCGGCCTATCAGTGGATACAAAACAAACTGTTCAGCTTGGCGGAGGTTTGCGCTCTACCTAGTGCCGTTCTATTTAACTGTTTCATCTGTAAACATGGTAAGGAAAGGACAGTTCATCCACTTGATTATTGTCTGAACCCCCTGCTATTTGTACTTGTTTATTTTTCCAGTAAAGACAATTTTGTTTTGTACCTTTGCTGACACAAGTCGCCTCAGCTTTGAAGGCCGATTCTGTGTTTTCTTTAGATCCACAATGAACCATTTTGTCTTGTTGTTGTCATGAAGGCCCAAACCATGCTGTAGGCTTTTTGCCTTTTGCATGACATTCAAACTCGTATAGGTATTCGATCTTTGAGGAAGTTGTTGGATGTATTCAGTAGTGACATGGAATAAATTGGAATATCTGCTCTGAATCTGCAGAAGGTCGGCGGTTTGAACCTGACCTCGGCCGAGTCGTACGAAAGACTTCAAAAATGGTACATGCTCCTTCCTTCCTTGACACTCGGAATTTAGAGGACAAGCAACGGTACCCGCCATATGGGTGGGGGGCTTCAATTGGGAAGCCCAAATGAAAAGGCAAAATATCAGAAATTGAAGGCTTTTTTATTTTAAGCGATTCATATAAACATCCGCTGAATCATATCACACGCAAATCAAAATCTAAACAGTACATGGCGCCCATTTTGAAAAAAGATTGAATTCTGCAAAACGGAAGCGGCTGCTGCACGTCTTTCTCAGTCGCACGTTTATGTGTGAAGAGTGCGTGCCGAATCTGTAACACGGAAGTGGCCGCTACACCTGTTTCTCAGTCGCTTTGCACACGTTGCCATGTTACTTCGGACCCGCACGCTTATAGAGGAAGAGTTCGTCAGGAGTCGATCTACTCTCTCCTGGTACATAGAATTTCAACAAAAGCCACATCACTGTTCATATCGGTAAATATTATTCCATCATGTTTGGAAAAACTGGAAAATAATAAAATTGGAAAACTTGGAAAAATTGGAAAAACAATATACTGTGGCGGACACAAAAGCCCACTGGCGTGGTGACATCATTCCGCGCACCAAGTGGGCAGTGGCCACGCCCGAGGGGTAGGCGTGGCCTCATGATATACACCGGGCGCGCAGCCCGGAGCGCGCCAGTGTTACAGTGAGCTCCTGAAATAAAGACGCTTATAAGTTACCGCTTGTCCGCTTCCTCCTTGCTCCTTGCTCGCAAGCAGCGCGCGTAACGCCGCGCTTTACTGGTGACCCCCTTGACGTTGGATCTGCCGGAGCGATCCTTCCACACGCGACGCCATTGCCATGGCCAACTTCATCAAACTTCCCGAATTTTGGGAGGCTCAGGCCGAAGTCTGGTTCGTCCAGGCTGAAGCCCAATTTCAGCTTCGGCGCCTCACCGGCGATGACATGCGCTATTGCCACGTCGTCGCCTCCCTCGGGCCCGGCACGGCCGCTCGAGTTGTGTCCGTCCTTCGCCACCCACCGGACGGCCACAAGTACGAGGCACTCAAGCGGCTACTCCTAGCCACGTTCGGCCTCACGGACGACGCACGGGCCGACCGCCTCCTGGATCTCCCCGAGCTCGGTGACACGCGCCCGTCGGTCCGAATGGACCATATGCTGTCACTGTTGGGCGACGAAGCCCCCGGTTCTCTATTCCGGGCGCTTTTCCGTCGCCAACTTCCAGCGCAGGTTCGCCTCGCGTTGGCCGGGACCGGGCTAACGGAACTCCGAGCATTGGCAGCCGAGGCGGACAAGTACTTCGCCGCTTCGGACACGCGGGCGAGAGTCGGCGTGGCCGTCACGGCCCTCGTGGCTGATGCTGCTGATGCTGCTGCTGATGCTGCTGATCCACAGCATCAGCTTATACAGCATACGCAGCATGCTGATACGCACCTCGTGACCGCCGCCACGCCCCGCCCACCGCCGTGGCGAACACCGCCACCGCGGGAAAACCCGCCAACTCCACCGGCCTGGCGGAGCCAGCCGCGCTCCTCCAGCTCCACCACCTGGTGCTGGTTCCACGCCAAGTTCGGCCACGAAGCTCGGCAGTGTCATCCGCCATGCTCCTTCAACAGGTCGGGAAACGCCTGGGCCGGCGCTCAATAGTGGCGATGAGCGCCGGCCGTTCGAGCAGCCTGCTGTTCATAACGGACACCTTCTCTGGGCGCCGTTACCTGTGCGACACGGGAGCGCAGGTGAGTGTCATTCCCGCCGGCATGTCAGACAAGCACGCCGCGGGTGGGGGCCCCGCGCTGCTTGCCGCGAACGGGACGCCCATCCGTACGTATGGAAAACGCTGCCTCTCTCTGCGGTTCGGAGGGCAGGTTTTCCGATGGACGTTCGTCACCGCCGACGTGCCCATGGCACTGCTTGGCGCGGACTTCCTGTGCGCTAATGGGCTCCTGGTCGACGTCAAGCGCAGACGTCTTGTCCAGGCCGAGACGTTCAGCTCGCTCGCTTGTGCGTTGCCCAGCTCAACGAGCGGCTTGCCAAGCGGCTTGCCGAACGGTTCGGTTCCGGCCACGTTGGTCTGTACGCTTCCGGCAGCGGACGCATTCACCCGCCTCCTCGCCGGCTTCCCGGCCCTCACGCGGCCCACCTTCTCGGCGGGGGCCGTCAAGCACGGGGTGGCCCATCACATCCCTACCGTCGGGCCACCGGTCTACGCCCGGGCACGCCGCCTCGAGCCGACGAAGCTGGCGGTGGCAAAAGCGGTGTTCGCTACCCTGGAGCGACTCGGCATCGTTCGGCGCTCAGAGAGCGCTTGGGCGTCGCCGCTGCACATCGTGCCGAAGCCCGGCGGGGGATGGCGACCGTGCGGGGACTATCGCCGTCTCAATGACGCCACGACTCCCGACCGCTACCCCGTCCCCCACATTCAGGACTTTTCCGCCCGTTTGGCGGGCATGTCCTTCTTCTCGAAGGTGGACCTCATACGCGGCTACCATCAGGTCCCCGTCAGGCCGGAGGACGTCCCGAAGACGGCGGTCATCACGCCATTCAGACTCTTCGAGTTCCTGCGCATGCCCTTCGGTCTGAAGAATGCGGCTCAGGCATTCCAGCGACTGATGGACAGCGTCCTGCGTGACTTGGATTTTGTCTACGTCTACATGGACGATATCCTCGTCGCCAGCGCGTCCCGCGAAGAGCACCTACGCCACCTCCGCACGCTCTTCGAACGCCTGGGCCAGCATGGCCTGATTGTGAACCCCGCAAAGTGCCGGTTCGGCGCCACCATAATCGATTTTCTGGGGCACCGTGTCACCAGGCACGGAGCCGTCCCCCTGCCGGCCAAGGTGGAGGCGGTGAAGGGGTTACCGCGCCCCCGCACGATCAGAGGGCTGCAGGAGTTCCTGGGCATGGTGAACTTTTACCATCGGTTCCTGCCCCGTATCGCCCAGCTCCTGCGCCCCCTGCACGAAGCTCTCCGAGGTACGCCGGGCAAAGGCGACGTTACCTGGACCGAGCAGATGGACACGGCGTTCACGGGCGCGAAGCTCGCCTTGGCTAACGCCACCATGCTCACGCACCCGGTGCCCGATGCACCGATCGCCCTCACCACCGATGCCTCGGACTACGCGGTGGGCGCGGTGCACGAGCAATGGGTGCGTGGAGCTTGGCAACCGCTGGCGTTCTTTAGCCGGCAGCTTCGCCCGCCCGAACGCCGTTACAGTACCTTCGACCGCGAGTTGCTCGGGCTTCACTTGGCGGTCAGGCACTTCCGCCATCTGCTCGAGGGCCGTGCGTTCACTGCCTTCGTCGACCACAAGCCGCTGATCTTCGCGATGGGCAAGGTCACCGAGCCGTGGTCGGCCTGGCAGCAGCGTCACCTCTCGGCCGTGTCCGAGTACATGACGGACATCCAGCACGTCGCGGGGAAGGACAACCCGGTGGCGGATTGCCTTTCCCGGGCCGTCGCCCACGCAGTCCACCTCGGCATCGACTATGCCCGGATGGCAGCGGACCAGGCCGCTGACCCCGACGTCCAGGCCTTGCGGACCGCCGTCACGGGCCTCCGCGTCACCGAGGTGGCGTTCGACGGCGCGGGCGCGGCCCTCTTGTGCGACGTCTCCCTCGGGTGTCCTCGCCCCATCGTGCCCACGGGCTGGCAGCGCCAGGTGTTTGACGCCATCCACGGCCTGTCCCACCCAGGCGCGAGGGCCTCCCAAAGGCTGATCGCCGACAAGTTCGTCTGGCATGGCCTCCGGAAGGCCGTCCGCGGCTGGGCCAGGACGTGCCTCGCGTGCCAGCGCCAAGGTGCACCGGCACACCCAGGCCCTGTTGGCCCCGTTCACGGTGCCGGAACGCCGGTTTGACCACGTCCACGTGGACCTGGTGGGACCTCTGCCCCCCTCGCAGGGTTTCACCTACGTCCTCACCATGGTGGACCGCACCACCCGGTGGCCGGAGGCCGTGCCCTTGGCGTCGACAACGGCGGCCGATGTCGCGCAGGCTTTCATCGCCACCTGGGTCGCCCGGTTCGGCGCCCCCTCAGACATCTCGTCCGACCGCGGCCCCCAGTTCACCTCGGAGCTCTGGGGGGCGGTCGCGCAGGGGCTCGGGGTCCGGCTGCACCAAACCACGGCCTACCACCCCCAGGCTAACGGCCTGTGTGAGCGATTTCACCGCTCATTGAAGGCCACGCTCCGGGCCACACTCCGCGACGGCGGCTGGGTCGACAGGCTCCCCTGGGTCCTGCTGGGCCTCCGGACGGCGCCCAAGGAGGACCTGCGCGCATCCGCGGCGGAGTTGGTCTTCGGGCAACCGCTGCGGGTGCCGGGCGAGTTCCTCCCCGACTCCACGGCACCATGGTCCGCGGCACAGCAGCGCTCCGCTCTGCAAGAGACCGCCCAGAGGTTCGCCCCGGTGCCAACGGCATGCCACGGGCACCCACCGACGCACGTCACCCCGGAGCTTCGCACGGCGGAGTACGTCTTCGTCCGCCACGATGCCCACCGGACACCACTGCGGCCCCCGTACGACGGGCCTTTCCGCGTGCTGGAGACCGGGGTGAAGCACTTCACCCTGGACATTGGCGGTACTCCTGACCGCATTTCGGTAGACCGCCTCAAGCCGGCCCACCTCGACGTGGACCATCCACCGCCAGTGGCCCGACCCCCACGTCGGGGCCGCCCCCCTGCGGTCGGACCCCCGGCACCGCCCAGCCCCGCCGCCACGCCGCCCCCCGGGCCTGCACCCATCCCAGGGGCAGCCAGGGGCATCCCACCTGGCATCCCTGCACCCTGGACGCCGCCGATCGCCAGGGGGTGCTTCGGCCGGGTCATTCGTCTGCCACGCAAACTGGCCCTCCAGGTGCGCGGGAATTCTGGGGGGGCGCGTGTGGCCTACACAAAAGCCCACTGGCGTGGTGACATCATTCCGCGCACCAAGTGGGCGGTGGCCACGCCCGAGGGGTAGGCGTGGCCTCATGATATACACCGGGCGCGCAGCCCGGAGCGCGCCAGTGTTACAGTGAGCTCCTGAAATAAAGACGCTTATAAGTTACCGCTTGTCCGCTTCCTCCTTGCTCGCAAGCAGCGCGCGTAACGCCGCGCTTTAATACCATATTTTACTCCCAGGGGTCCCAGGAATACCCACCCCTAAATATCGTTGCGATCGGTTGAGCCGTTTTTGCCGTACCTTCAAACGGACGGACGGACATTTGGTGAATTATAGTAAGATGGAGCCCCGACAAACACCGTGGAAGGCCATTGTGAGGTGGTGGGACATGGTTTGAAGGGTCTGCATTGTGTGGAGGCCATTGTGAGGTGGGTTGAAGGTCTGTTTGCGGTGTGGAGGCCATTATGAGGTGGGGTGAAGGTTTGTGTGGTGTGGAGGTCATTGTGAGGTGGGTTGAAGGTCTGTGTGGTGTGTCGGACATTGTGAGGTGAGTTGAAGGTCTGTGTGGTGTGTAGGACATTGTGGGGTGGGTTGAAGGTCTGTGTGGTGCGTCGGACATTGTGAGGTGGGTTGAAGGTCTGTGTGTGGTGTGGAGGCTATTGTGAGGTGGCGCTAGGTGGGTTGAAGGTCTGTGTTTGGTGTGGAGGCCATTGTGAGGTGGCGCTATGTGGGTTGAAGGCCTGTGTGTGGTGTGGAGGCCATTGTGAGGTGGCGCTAGGTGGGTTGAAGGTCTGTGTGTGGTGTGGAAGCCATTGTGAGGTGGCGCTAGGTGGGTTGAAGGTCTGTGTGTGGTGTGGAGGCCATTGTGAGGTGGCGCTAGGTGGGTTGAAGGTCTGTGTGTGGTGTGGAGGCCATTGTGAGGTGGCGCTAGGTGGGTTGAAGGTCTGTGTGTGGTGTGGAGGCCATTGTGAGGTGGCGCTAGGTGGGTTGAAGGTCTGTGTGTGGTGTGGAGGCCATTGTGAGGTGGCGCTAGGTGGGTTGAAGGTCTGTGTGTGGTGTGGAGGCCATTGTGAGGTGGCGCTAGGTGGGTTGAAGGTCTGTGTGTGGTGTGGAGGCCACTGTGAGGTGGCGCTAGGTGGGTTGAAGGTCTGTGTGTGGTGTGGAGGCCATTGTGAGGTGGCGCTAGGTGGGTTGAAGGTCTGTGTGTGGTGTGGAGGCCATTGTGAGGTGGCGCTAGGTGGGTTGAAGGTCTGTGTGTGGTGTGGAGGCCATTGTGAGGTGGCGCTAGGTGGGTTGAAGGTCTGATAGCTACGAGTTTTGTTTGGTGTTCCAAAGATGTTCAATTTTTCATGTCCATTCTGGATGTGTAAATTACAATTGACGAAAACATGTTATCGTTATCCAAGTTGTTTGGAGCATGAACCTCCCTCCTACCAGCAACATGAATGTGTCTAAATAAGGAACACGACCCGAATTTTGCAGCCAATTCGAACTGATAAGGCAGAAGTGATGCTCCAGGGAAGTTGTAAAATGTCTCCTTCTTGCAGCACGGCCACCTTGTCAGGGTGGGAGTGACAGTGAAGAACCATTGGACGTCGCCACCCCATCAAACGCGTCTGCATTGAGTCTGTTGAACGAAAACGTGTTCAAACTGTTGTGTCGGAACACGCTCGCGTCCTCTGGTCATCCTGGTGGAGATGAACACTCAATGAAACAAAGCTACCTGGTGGTTGAACCATTATCTTCACTGTTCCAGAAATGCAAGAAAACAATGTCACGAAAGTTCAAATTCCAGACTTTCTGAGCTTTATCTTTTTTTGGATTTGTTGGATCGCTCGGTGCTTGCATCCCAGATGTTGCAGGTTCGATTTCAGCGAAAGGCCATTTGGTCCATTCACACCTGGAACGTGAGCTTCATGGGCATTTCAAAACGTTCCAACGAAAAGATGTCCGATAAATACCCAAAAGAACTACAAGGAGCTAATTGATAGTCCAGGCCCCCCACCTACAATAGATCTGGGTAACATGAAAGCTGAATGTTCAACGGTTTTTCAAATATCGCATGCAGCAAGCCAAGTTACCGAGGTGGTTGCCTTGGCAACATAATTCAGCCAATCACAGCCGTGACTTAATGAGGTTGGGATAATGACGTGCAATTTATGAAAGATAAATGTTCAACGGTTTTTGAAATACAGTATTGCGTACACAAGAGTACATGGATGGATGATCGGTCGGTGAGACAGATTTATCGGTCTGACCTGCAATCCTCATCCTCCATCCTCATCCTCCAACCTCATGATGAGTCCTCCATTCTCATCCTCCATCTGCATCCTCTATCCTCATCCTCCATCCTCATCCTCCACCCTCAGCCTCCATCCTCATCCCCCCATCCTCATCCTCCACCCTCAGCCTCCATCCTCAGCCTCCATCCTCATCCCCCCATCCTCATCCTCCACCCTCAGCCTCCACCCTCATCCCCCCATCCTCATCCTCCACCCTCAGCCTCCACCCTCAGCCTCCATCCTCATCCTCCAGCCTCCATCCTCATCCTCCATCTGCATCCTCTATCCTCATCCTCCATCCTCATCCTCCAGCCTCCATCCTCATCCTCCACCCTCATCCTCCAGCCTCCATCCTCATCCTCCACCGTCATCCTCCAGCCTCATCCTCCATCCTCATCCTCCAGCCTCCATCCTCATCCTCCACCCTCAGCCTCCATCCTCCACCCTCAGCCTCCATCCTCCACCCTCATCCTCCATCCTCTATCCTCCATCCTCCATCCTCCAGCCTCCACCGTCATCCTCCATCCTCCATCCTCTATCCTCTATCCTCCACCCTCATCCTCCAGCCTCATCCTTATCCTCCATCCTTATCCTCCAGCCTCATCCTCCATCCTCATCCTCCAGCCTCCATCCTCATCCTCCAGCCTCATCCTCCACCGTCATCCTCCATCCTCCATCCTCCATCTAAGATAACAAACATGACAGAATCGAATGGCTCTTATCAGATTCCTTGTCCAAAGACCGTCTCGGCAATGCCGAGTGATTTTAAACGATGCAAACCTGATAATCATAAACATTTGGCTGGAGCTACATGTTGCACCGATAACGTTTCGCTTGCGATTTGTAATTTGGTTTCGTTTTTGCCTTTTTATCCACCAAAGGGATTGTTAATTATGATTACAGCACTCGCGGTGTTCGAGAATCTAGGTCAGCGCCACCTGTATTCACGTTCTGCGTTCTCTCATCACGTGCACACACTTCGTGTACCTGAAACATGTTACAACCATTCAATGTCTTGTTATATTTAACAGTTTATGCTCAAATGAACAGGTTCTTGAAATTTTGTGTATTCACAAAGTACTGAAGTTAGATGCTTATATATTTATTTATTTTTCAAATTATTGTACACAGAGAGAGGGGGAGGAGAGGAAGAGGAAGAGTGAGAGGTGAGAGGGAGGCAGAGGGGGGGAAGAGAGGAGGGGAGAGAGAGAGGGGAGGAGAGAGGGTGAGGCAGAGGAGAGAAAGAGAGGGGGGGAGGGGAGAGAGAGAGGGGGGGGGGAGAGAGGGGAGGCAGAGGGGGGAGGGGAGGGAGAGAGAGAGAGGGGGGGGGGGGGAGAGGGCGAGGCAGAGGAGAGAGAGAGGAGGAGGCAGAGGGGAGGAAGAGTGAGAGGTGAGAGGGAAGCAGAGGGCGAGGCAGAGGAGAGGAAGAGTGAGAGGTGAGAGGGAGGCAGAGAGAGGCAGAGGGGGAGAGAGAGGGTGAGGCAGAGGGGAGAGAGAGAGGAGAGGAGAGAAGGTGAAGCGTGGAAGAGGAGAAAAAGAGAGGAGAAGGATAGGAGAAGGTGATGAGTGGGAGAGGAGAGAAAGAGAGAGGGAGGTAGAGGAGAGAAAGAAGAAAAAGAGAGGAGTGGGAGAGGGAGAGGAGAGGAGAGAGAGGGAAGGGGAAGAGAGGAAGAGTACGGAGAGGGAGATGGTGTGTGTGATGGAGATAGGGAGAAAGATAGAGTGTTAGGGAGAGGGGGAGTGTGGGAGAGAGGGGGAGTGTGGGAGAGAGAGGTAGTGTGGGAGAGAGAGGTAGTGTGGGAGAGAGAGGTAGTGTGGGAGAGAGAGGTAGTGTGGGAGAGAGGTAGTGTGGGAGAGAGAGGTAGTGTGGGAGAGAGAGGTAGTGTGGGAGAGAGAGTGAGTGTGGGATTTGACCAGACGCCACCAGGATTTGGAGGAGGGAGACAGGTTTGAGAATTCAGTCTTGATATTCGAGAGATATTGTTTCCTGGCACTCCTGAGGGTAGACACACACTTGTTCCGAGCTTTGGGTAAGCCTTGATTTTGTATCTATCTATAATTCCAGTAATCTCTGTGTGTATGTGTGTGTGTCTGTGTGTGTGTGTGTGTGTGTGTGTCTGTGTGTGTGTGTGTGTGTGTGTGTGTGTGTGTGTGTGTGTGTGTGTGTTTGTCTGTGACCACTGTTTCTCGACAACTACCGGTCTGATATACTTGAAACTTGCCAGGTATATTGCTGGGGACCCGAGGATGTGCCTTTTCAAGGTTTGAAATTAATCGGACAAGTGGTTCCCAAGGTATGGTCACCGTACTCGCAAGCCGTTCGCTTTGGCTTTGCGAATGGACCAAACCATTTCATGTAAATAGAGGGGGGGGTTCTGTGGTCGTTACTGCCACGTGGTTTCAAAGTTTTTTTTTGTTGTTGTTGTTTGCACGCATGTTTTTTTGCACGCACGTACGGGCAAGCACGTACGGGCAAGCACGTACGTGCGGGCACGCCCTAGTTTTTTAAAAACGCAACACACTAAAACCAATAAATATCCAATCAAACATATTGTTACATTTATGGGAGGTAGGTAATGAAATACCTTGGGGCCAGGTAGGATTGTATAGGGTAGTGTGTAAAGAAGAAGAAACCCTCATGTAACTTGAGTCAGCTCCTTGTGTCCGGTAAGAGCGTATCTTTGTCCCCATGGCGAGGGGTGGGGCTATGTTAATTAGGTAGGGGTTAAGGGTAAATCCCCTGTATGTAAATGCCTCTGATTTTTCCTTTGTTCCTTATGACACACCCCAATACCCGCCATGCACTCTGGACCTATTCTAAAAAGACCATATAAAAGTAACCGGAACCAGGACATTCAAATGCCGCTGATGCCACCAGCCGAGTCATCGTCAGGGACACCGGGAGGGGCCATGGGGCCCCGCACCAAGGGGTGGTGATTGGTCCGGGTGAGGGCTGCTGCGATGGCACTCGCTGATTGGAGCATGCACGGATGTCACCGGATGACGTTGAAGACCGGGGAACAAAAAGACTGAGTCCAGGCATTTTCTTTCTCTTGGCTTTTGGTTTTACTGCAGGCCGTCTCAGTTCGTGCTCTCTTTTGGCGCTCTGGCTTCATGGATGTGGTCGCAATCAGTCAAGGTTTTATCCCCTTGGTCCAGGGTTTGACGACAAGCGGTCACAGTTTTATCCTCGTTCTTGGTCCTGACATTGGCGGTCGCAGCTCGTGGACTCTGATGCCCTTGGCTCATGGCTTTGTGATGGCTGTGTGCCATTCCGAGTGAACCGGAGAGACCGCGGTGCTGTGTGGAGCGGACGACGAGAGGGGAGCTTGGGCCTGAGCTCTGCACATCGGCAGCTCGGGGTGAACGAACTGCGCGCCAAGGCGTGCTTTCCCGTGCACGGACTCGGGGACCCGTTCGAGGGCCGATGGGGTTTGAGGGCCGCTCAAAGCTGAGTACTAAACATTCATTACACACACATTATTTTCACTTTCGTTTCCCCTTGTGTTGTAAACGAGTCTGTATGGGAGCGCTCCAAATAGGATTTTAGTTTTACTGTGCTTTTAGTTATTTTTAGTTTTACTTTAGTTTTCGTTTTACTTTTAGTTATTTTATTTTAGTTTCAGGTTTGTGCATTATTTTGTTACCAGCATTTCTTTCATTAAACCCGGTATTGTTGCATTTTAATTCCGTGTCGGTTTGATTTGATTATCGTGGTTCGAGGACGCTCCGGTGGAATCCGTGCACGTAAGAGTCTTGCTGCCCTCCTCCTTCTTGCGCATATAGGCAAGATCCGCCATTGTTTGATTGAACGCCTCGGAGTGTGAAGCTCGATCGGTCATTCGTCCGAGACCGGTCTTTATTGGTACGGACACGACAATATTCTCTCCAATCACCTTTCCAACTACACCTGTATCCAATAGATAACATTGAAGCCAAATAACTGATTGATTGATTTAACCACCATCCGGATCATCACCTGGGCTCCGTTCATCACCAACATTTTTGCTCAAAATCCCAGATACTCTCCAAACAGTGGATCCACAACCTGAGGTGTGTTTGAAGGTTATCCAATCGGGCAGTGCAGTGTACATTTACAACTACTCAAGCATTTACCTTAACAACTAGAGGTTATCTTACACCGTTACACTACCAAACATTACTTACCATTGCTAAACATCACCTGACAGAAACAGGAAGAAAATAGATCACTTGTGGCATGGAATTCACCAGGTGGTTTGCCGTTGCTCTCTCATCAGGGCCAGGATTTTAACCTGAAACCAAAAGCAGATTACCTGTTGAATAGTGGGCCCATGAGGTTGAACAGAACATTTCATGGAAATATTTATCAAATCCACAACTTACCTGAATTGATGATACCATTCGAATGAATGACGTCACTCCAGAGAAAATAAGTTGGTATTTTATTATCCATTTGAAAAGAATGTCACACGAGATCCATTCCAGGGATAACTTCACCGTTTCCTGCATCTTGTAACTTCTGTGCATTTACATCTCAACTAAAAAAAAAAACCTCTTTATAAAGCGGTTCCGGCGATTTGTTCAGGATGCCGGCGATAACTCCCCTCCCCTTAATGTCCACCATCTAATGTCGGCACACAGGAAGTCCATCAGATTGGACCCTGCAGACGTGGTGGCCTCGCCCGACATACACAACACCAGGGTGGTAGTTTATAGTTAGACTGAGTCGAACCTAGGCTGGTGTGGATACCTCGAGGCCATCCTGCCAACCCATGCCCTTTCTATGTTTGAGGGTTTCCTTTGTTTTTGTCCATGTAAATTGTTTTTGTTGTTGGCATCACTACTAATAAGTGATTGAGTAGAGTTAAGATGCATCCCAATCAAAAAGTGGTGATGATCACAAAGCTCAGCAAAACG
Organism: Myxine glutinosa; assembly: GCF_964187855.1. Classification (NCBI taxonomy): domain Eukaryota; kingdom Metazoa; phylum Chordata; class Myxini; order Myxiniformes; family Myxinidae; genus Myxine; species Myxine glutinosa. Next base: position 69,564,058 of record NC_136272.1, on the reverse strand, counting down.
TACAAATGTGATTTTCGTTTCCTTCATTTCCTTGATCCTTCTCCCACCTTCAGGTCTACCTTGGTCTTCCATGAGCCTCACTCCTGTAACCGATTTTAAATACCATAAGTGTCCACAACCATTCTTGACCAAGTTGTGGAACGTCGGACGAGGCCCTCACTTTTCCCCCTTTATTCGATCTTTAATTTGTTTTCTTCGCAACCACTTGAGGAATTGACACGAAACTTTCAACATAGGAGTTCCTACGTATGGAGAGGTTTTTGACAAAGTTACTTGATTATTTGATGGAAAATGCAGCCGGCGTTCCAAAAAAAAAAATCCGTTTTCTGCAGGCATGGGTTGCAAGGTGTTTCATTAACATTGCATCGCTCGGCCTATGCCGAATGAACAAATAAATGTAACCGGATTGGAATCGTCAACTGTGCCAAATTAATCTCGTTTTTGTAAAGAAAGTGTCGAGAGCGTGTTTGGGCCTCTTCACAAGCGCTTCTCGCCTTCTTCAAGATCGTAATTCCCCACTTATTAACAATTTCACTTGTATCACATATGTCTGCTCTCCCAAGGTCTACGACTAAAGATTAAAGGAGCAACCTTTTCAATAATTGTGGAACAGGGAAAGGCCAACCTGCCAACCCATGCTTTTTCTATGTTTGAGGGTTTCCTTTGTTTTTGTCCATCTAAATTGTTTTTGTTGTTGGCATCACCACCAATAAGTGATTGAGTAGAGTTAAGATGCATTCTGGTGATGAAATTGGCGATGACACATCACATCAATTACAGGAAAGTTCACCGAAGTTGCATTTGACTGGTTAATTGTGCCTTTTCCACTTAACCCTTGGATGCAGTGATTGGGCCTCGGAGGCCCACAAGGTTTTTTTTGTTGCAAAAACTATGCTGTACAAATTTTTTTGGGAATGAGCCTCATTTTCACCGACTTTCATGTTGTTACACAAAATTCAGTGACATTAAAAAAAAAATTCATTCAGGCTCGTGGGAAAATCTTCATTCTTCACTTATAACCAGAAAATCCGACACTAATGCAGGCCTGGGGCCTTCGAAGCCCCGAATAAATGTTGTACTACTATGTTATATAATTATTTTCTTGATATGAGCCTCATTATATGCTCATATAACTTGGTTACAAATAATTCGGTGACAAAAATATGAAAATTAAAAAACTTTACACGAATACATTCATGGGAAAAAGAAAAAAAGGATTCATTACTTGTATGGGATTCTTTCAAATAATAGGATCAATGATTCACATTTTCTGAGCAAATACACATCCATGAGCATCGACTTGGATTAAAAAAGGACATGAAAGAAAAAAATCTATAAAAAAATAAAAAATAAAAAAAACATTACACAAATACATCCGTTGGACCTCCGAGGCCCAATGGCTGCATCGGTGTAGGATTTTTAACAGTTGTGGACATATACATTCTAAATAAAAGGATCAGTGAATCATATTTTTTGAGCAAATGCTCCTCCATGAGCCTCAACTTTTTAGAGAAAAAAAAGTTGAAAAACCTAGAACAAAACTTTTTTTTGCAAAAAAGAAAAGAAAAAAGGATTAATTACTTGTATGGGATTCTTCCAAATAATAGGATCAATGATTCACATTTTCTGAGCAAATACACATCCATGAGCATCGACTTGGATTGAAAAAGGATATGAAAAAAAAAATCTATAAAAAAAAAACTTAGGGGAGGGGGCCTCCGAGGAATACTACTGAAAAAAATCAATAAAAAAAACAAACAAAAAAAATAACATTACACGAATACATCCGTTAGGCCTCCGAGGCCCAATGACTGCGTTTATGTAGGATTTTTGACACCTGCATCTAGGGGTTAAGGAAGAAAAGTGAAACAATCGATAACAATCTTGCAGACCAATTTACAATTTTTTTATTGCGTTTACGTTGACATTAGAGAGGATGAGGGGCAAGAGTTGGGGGTAGAGCTTCGAAAATAATGACGCAAGAAATAGAAGCATAAATATTTGGAGAGTTTTGGAAAGGAGGTGCAGAAAAGGCAAGGATGGGTTGATCAGGTTGAAGAATGGAGGATACTGTGAATGAATGAGTGTTCGACCGGGATTCAGTTGGTCGTGAGTCCGCCACTGCCGGTCACATCATCACCGAGTACCTATTGGTCGTACAGCTCATGGAAGTACCTCCTGCCTCAGGGTAATGATCATAACTCACCTTCTCTTCCTGTGAAGATGTTTAACCTCCACCGGATAATGCAAGCGGACAGGACACCCGACCTAGCATCTACCTGAGGGATTTTCATACTCCTTCATGGAAAAACATGCCTCCAAAATACCAGGTGACAGGTTATAGTCAGATTGTGAATTGAATCCCAACGAGACAGCTCAAAGGATAGTTTTCTACCTCTTGCCAGTTTTCTTCATCCTTTTGGATAAGGGAAGAGTAGAAAGTGAAAGGTAATGTGTGGTGCATACACCCCGGAACTAGGAGACCGTTGTGAACGATTTGATCTAAAGTCACCCCGGATAACAAGGAAAAGTGCAACAGACTCTCGCAATGGGTGACGTTTTTTGCTGCGGCAACCACGAGCAGTTTGAACACGATCTGGGCTCGTCGTTACCTTGGAATGTAGTCGGGGCAGTGCTGGACGAGCCGAAACACGCACTACACCTGAGGCAGGCTTCACATGAGACGTGTCATCCGGCGGGCAGTAAGAGGTGAATGTCGCTTCGCACCTTGTTTGGAAACTTCGCTATGACCGGTTGTTCTGGTTACGGCCTCTGTGTCTTGTTCATCATCTCCTTACTTGATATGGGAAGATCAAGGCCTTCTGAAAGCCTGAATTTAGCATCATTGGTCTATTATTGAAATGTTTTTTCCAACAACAATTCTAGTTGTTCTTTTTTCCAACGCATCTTTAGAGGATGTTCTTGATGGCGCTCTCCGAAAAGGAAGCTTGACTCCCACGGGCGGGATTCCTATTTGGTTGCCAAAGTGCGGAGGAATGAAATCATCCAGGAATGTTTATTTTTTTTCTTGAACCAAGTTGCTCGTTCCTCATCCCAGCCATTTGCACTTTGTGGTAGCAATCCGTGACAAAGTGGTGAAGTGGATGTGCACAGGTAGCTAGCTCGCTGCAGGGCGTTTCAAACTGTTTGAAATGGTTACCCACAATGTTGTCGGGAGTTGTTGTAGAAACTCAGCAAATCGGCAACGATCAGGGATGCCTCTTGGGATGGTTGTATCCCTCCAACGCAAGTCGGTGGCCAAATCTTCCCCATGCTTCTCTGCTGCTTGGATTTGTCATGGCAGCGCAGTCACTGTCAGAGTGCCGATGGACCGGCCCTTCCCTCTTCCCTTCTTGTCTCTGTCTCTGTCTCTGTCTCTGTCTCTGTCTCTGTCTCTCTCTCTCTCTCTGTGTGTGTGTGTGTGTGTGTGTGTGTGTGTGTGTGTGTGTGTGTGTGTGTGTGTGTGTGTGTGTGTGTGTGTGTGTGTGTGTGTGTGTGTGTGTCATGACCTGACTTCCTGAAGCAGGGTACACCATCCTGGATGTTGTGGATCTCTGGGACGCTCCTGGGAGGTTGCTCGGCTGGCTCCATGCCGAAGACTTGTCTGAGAGAACTATACTACAACAACAACAACAACAACAACTCAGCATATCAAGAGTTCTCCTGGTATACACTTTCGAAGGATGCAGAACGGCACAAAATTCCGATGGACCGGCCCTTTCCCTCTTGTCTCTGTGTTCTCTCTCTCTCTCTCTCTCTCTCTCTCTCTCTCTCTCTCTCTCTCTCTCTCTCTCTCTCTCTCTCTCTCTCTCTCTCTGTCTCTCTGTCTCTCTGTCTCTCTGTCTCTGTCTCTCTGTGTGTGTGTGTGTCGTGACCTGACTTCCTGAAGCAGGGTACACCATGCTGGATGTTGGGGATCTCTGGGACGCTCCTGGGAGGTTGCTCGGCTGGCTCCAGGCCGCAGACTTGTCCGAGAGAACTGTGTGGGGCTGTACTACAACAACAACAGCTCAGCAAATCAAGAGTTCTCCTGTTATACACTTTCGAAGGATGCAGAACAGCACAAAATTCTGAGCACGCTTCAAGTTGTAACAGAAAAGGCCTTTGCGAAGGCTCGTCCCCGTTCTGTGATACTACCTGATCGTATCCCCCTGGGGACTGGTTCGATAAGGGTGCCGGACTTGTAGCCTCAAATAAATGAAAAGTTAATTTTCAAACAAAGCCAGTGAAGACATTTCTTTGATGTCGTTGTACAAAGTTAGTTGTGCGGTGAGCGCAATCCATGGAGTGCAGTTTAGTGCAGCTTAGTGCAGCTTAGTGCAGCCCTGCAACCGCGTGCCCTCGACTCGAGTTAAGGCCGATGATTGTCGTGAGTCAGTTTGCCGATTCCAGGTCGGTGAGCACCTGGAGACACGTTCTCTCATGCCCTGGGACTCCTCCAGACACACCGCCATGACCTCCGTTTGATGCCTTTTTCAAGAGAGGCGTTTGCAAACACCTCTGCAGGTGCGAAACTCATTAGATGCTTGCAGCTCAGAAGGCATAACAACTGATGTTGCAAACTTAATACTCAAGATGATCGAATTGGGACTTTTATTCGTGTGACTTCCATCATGTCAAATGACAGCAAAGCATGTCTGCAGTTAAAGGTGACGTCGAGAATTCCCTCCCCATCATGATGTATAGCCAGGTGGTCACTTGTTGGCTGAAAAAATGGATGTAAGGCACGCATTTTCATTTTGATTGTGATTTTGAAACGTTTTTGCTTTCCTGAAAGAGCGAGGTTGTATTCGATCATTTTTCGTGTCCAACACAGGTCAACCTTGTTCTCTTCTGTGCGTATTATATATGGTTCGCCAAAGACGGTCCCAAGCCCATTTGAAAAAGGATGGAGGAGGATGGTTGGGTGTTGGGCTGGAAACCTGGCCTGTAAAAAAAAAATCCAACAACATTGTAGAAACAGCAATCTGCCCAATGTTCCAAAACGGGGACAAGATGAACTCACTAACTAACATATGGTTCGTAAACAAAGGTTTTCTTACAAATATGATTTGAGAAATACAAAAACGTTGACATGTCCATTGTACTAACGTCTTGTTTGTAGAACCTTCTGAATGCTCCTCGTAATGCCCTACTACCCTAACCCTTCATTAGCTACACTTTCGTGTCAACTACAACTATGATGGGCACCTGGCGGAAACGAGCCCCGCCCCCCCCCCCCCTCCCGGCTAATCCAAGTTCCCGCCCACAGGTATGACCAGCTGATCCTAGATTCCCTATATACTAGGAGTAGTTAGAACTTGCAATTTGAGGCCATTCTGTTTCCATCAAGCGTGGCACAACGAACTCGCACCCATTGTGTGTGAAGCGTTACGTGTCCGTTGTCTAACTAAACTGTCTTTCTCTGCACCCGAAAGGAATATTTTGTGAATTAATGCTTTTTTTGAATAGAAAAAGTTTTTCTTTGCAATCAAAAGGAACAGGAAAGAAGAAATTTGGAATGAACAAAGAAGGAATAAGAGGCCACACTAAAATGAAGATGAGCCATAAGTGAAGGGTTATGTTTTTTTTTCAAACTCTTCATTTATTTTAACACAAGTATTGCACCACTGAAAACATGCATGTTAATGTGATACTTACTCCTTTTCTGTTTCCATTAAATATTAAATCTCTCATCTTCCACGGTTTCCCTTTCCCAATTAACGTTCATTAATACACCTCATTACTCTCTTCTCCTTTTCTCCCTGTTTCTCCCACTCTTCTGCTTTTCTACTTTTTCAATACAATTAACTGTTTTGCTCCAAGGTAAGGCCGAAGGCAAGTCGATCCTGAATTATTTTGGAAATAACCATGTCACAAACTTGGTGTTGGCTTAGCGGTTAGGGTGTCGGCTTGGGATCCTAGGATCCTGGGTTCGTTGGCTTAGCGGTTAGGGTTCCGGCTTGGGATCCTAGGATCCTGGGTCGTTGGCTTAGCGGTTAGGGTGCCGGCTTGAGATCCGAGGATCCTGGGTTAGTTGGCTTAGCGGTTAGGGTGCCAGCTTGGGATCCTAGGATCCTGGGTTCGTTGGCTTAGTGGTTAGGGTGCCGGCTTGGGATCCTAGGATCCTGGGTTCGTTGGCTTAGCGGTTAGGGTACCGGCTTGGGATCCTAGGATCCTGGGTTCGTTGGCTTAGCGGTTAGGGTGCCGGCTCGGGATCCTAGGATCCTGGGTTCGTTGCCTTAGCGGTTAGGGTTCCGGCTTGGGATCCGAGGATCCTGGGTTCGTTGGCTTAGCGGTTAGGGTTCCGGCTTGGGATCCTAGGATCCTGGGTTAGTTGGCTTAGTGGTTCGGGTGTCGGCTTGGGATCCTAGGATCCTGGGTTCGTTGCCTTAGCGGTTAGGGTTCCGGCTTGGGATCCTAGGATCCTGGGTTCGTTGGCTTAGCAGTTAGGGTGCCAGCTTGGGATCCTAGGATCCTGGGTTCGTTACCTTAGCGGTTCGGGTGTCGGCTTGGGATCCTAGGATCCTGGGTTCGTTGCCTTAGCGGTTAGGGTTCTGGCTTGGGATCCTAGGATCCTGGGTTCGTTGCCTTAGCGGTTAGGGTTCCGGCTTGGGATCCTAGGATCCTGGGTTAGTTGGCTTAGTGGTTAGGGTGCCAGCTTGGGATCCTAGGATCCTGGGTTCGTTGCCTTAGCGGTTCGGGTGTCGGCTTGGGATCCTGGGTTCGTTGCCTTAGCAGTTAGGGTGCCGGCTTGGGATCCTAGGATCCTGGGTTCGTTACCTTAGCGGTTCGGGTGCCGGCTTGGGATCCTAGGATCCTGGGTTCGTTGCCTTAGCGGTTAGGGTTCTGGCTTGGGATCCTAGGATCCTGGGTTCGTTGGCTTCGTGGTTAGGGTGTCGGCTTGGGATCCTAGGATCCTGGGTTCGTTGGCTTAGCAGTTAGGGTACCGGCTTGGGATCCTAGGATCCTGGGTTCGTTGGCTTAGCGGTTAGGGTGTCGGCTTGGGATCCTAGGATCCTGGGTTCGTTGGCTTAGCGGTTAGGGTGCCGGCTTGAGATCCTTGGATCCTGGGTTCTTTGGCTTAGCGGTTAGGGTGCCGGCTTGGGATCCTAGGATCCAGGGTTCGTTGGCTTAGCGATTAGGGTGCCAGCTTGGGATCCTAGGATCCTGGGTTCGTTGCCTTTGCGGTTAGGGTTCTGGCTTGGGATCCTAGGATCCTGGGTTTGTTGCCTTAGCGGTTAGGGTGCCGGCTTGGCATCCTACGATCCTGGGTTCGTTGGCTTAGCAGTTAGGGTGCCGGCTTGGGATCCGAGGATCCTGGGTTCGAATCCCGGTCAATGGCTGAATTAACACCAGCAGGGTTGACTCAGCCTGTCATCCTTCCGAGGTCGGCAAATTAAGTACCAGTTCTCACTGGTAATTCCTTGTGTCGCAAGAGGCAACTAACAGGGTTGGCGGCAGGAAGGGCATCCGGCCATAAAACATTGCTTCAAAAAGGGGACCACGGTGCCCCATAAAAGTCAACACCTGCTCTGTGAGTAAAAATGGCCTCTAAATGTGGTTATTTTTTCTTCATGTCACGAACCATGACATGTCATTAACCAATATTAACTACAACACTTACACTAATTTGAATACCCTAAATTCGAGAGTTCATATAACATGTTACCCTGCTCAGTATTCAAGTATATAATTCAATTTAAATAAAATAATGATTTTAAATGTTATATAAAAAGAATTACCGCCATTTACCGCTGTTGATGCATTGTCTTATACAGCACCATATTTAACATGGCCAAGTACTGCAAAACTGGAGGTTTTTGTAAGCAATAAGGCGATTTGTGTTCCACAGTTTTCACATAATTCAATTTAAACAAAATAAAAATGTGAAGGTCGTATAAAAAATTAATTCCGGAAGGTTATCGCCGTTGATTCAGCATCTTGTACACCACCTCATCAAACACGTAACATTCGTTTTTCGTGCTTGTTGTTTGTGGTCTTTATGACGTACATAAAACAGTAAGTTTCCTGTTTGTAATGATTTTCAATGTTTCTTTGTTTCTAAACAAAGAAGGTGGGTTAGGGAGGATGGATCAAAAAAAAAAAATTAAGGCACAACTTTTGTTCATCAGCATTTGAGAATCCCAGATGCTGTCCTTACCTTTCGACCAACTATTTATATGGTTCCAAAGCCAATGTGTACCAACCACATGAGTCATGCCCTGTGCAGTTTGGCAGCTATTGTGGTGGGGTATATGAATCTGGTCAGAAAGCACCAACAGAGGCGAGTCAGAGACTTATTAATGAATCGCCATCAACTGGGTGGCTACATCACAGCATTTAACTAGAGCAACACTCGGTAGAGAGCATACCTCCACCTGGCTGAACAATTTTTATGTTTTGTATCCATTGATAGGCCAGATCTGTCACCTACAGTACCTACCTTGTTCTTGTTACCTACCCAACTCATCCACCAAGTTTGAGATATCATTTTTGGCCCCATCACTCAATGGTGAAGACTCACTTAAAAAAAATTCTCATATCCAGATCTGGATCCGGATCGTCACCAAATCTAATCAATTTGTACTTGTCAAACATCCAACATGTCTACCATGTTTCCTTCTGAATCTGTCCATAACTGTTCGAGATATCTTGCTAACAGACAGACAAATGGGTGAAAACATTTTCCTGTTAGCAGTTGATACGGTTAACAGTTGATACATGTTAGCATTTGATACTTGTTAGCATATGATACCTGTTAGCATATGATACATGTTAGCATTTTATACCTGTGAGCATTTGATACATGTTAGCATTTGATAGCTGTTAGCATTTGATACTGTTAGCATTTGATACATGTTAGCATTTGATGCCTGTTAGCATTTTATACATGTTAGCATTTGATACATGTTAGCATTTGATCCATGTTAGCATTTGATACATGTTAGCATTTGATACCTGTGAGCATTTGATACATGTTAGCATTTGATAGTTGTTAGCATTTGATACTGTTAGCATTTTATACATGTTAGCATTTGATAGCTGTAAGCATTTTATACATGTTAGCATTTTATACATGTTAGCATATGATACATGTTAGCATTTGAATCATGTTAGCATTTGATAGTTGTTAGCATTTGATACTGTTAGCATTTTATACATGTTAGCATTTTATACATGTTAGCATATGATACATGTTAGCATTTGAATCATGTTAGCATTTGAATCATGTTAGCATTTGATACATGTTAGCATTTCATACATGTTAGCATTTGATACGTGTTAGCATTTCATGCATGTTAGCATTTGATAGCTGTTGACATGTGATACCTGTTGACATGTGATACCTGCTAACATTTCATACCTGTTAAAATGTCATACCTGTTAACATTTGATACCTGTTAACATTTCATACTGTTAGCATTTGATACATGTTAGCATTTTATGCCTGTTAGCATTTGATACCTGTTGACATGTGATACCTGTTGACATGTGATACCTGCTAACATTTGATACCTGCTAACATTTGATACCTGTTAACATTTGATACCTGTTAACATTTGATGCCTGTTGGCATTTGATGCCTGTTGGCATTTGATGCCTGTTTGCATTTGATGCTTGTTCGCATTTGATGCCTGTCAGCATTTGATGCCTGTTCGCATTTGATGCCTGTCAGCATTTGATGCCTGTCAGCATTTGATACCATTCCTCCTGTCTCCAATGCAGACACTACAGAGTTCCATTCGTGTATGACAGAGGATGCTGAAATGGAGAAACTGAATGTGGTAAGGGAAACTGTTATTTCATTGTTCTTTATTTGTTTTAAAATAAAATAATAATAATAATAGTCATGTCAAAACTTTCATTGTTTTTCTCATCAATGCCATCTCTAGCTCCATTTTGAGGTCTTTTTCTGAATGTCACACCAGCTGACTACACCACAAGTCCTGTCCAAACTCACTTGCTGGCCTGGTGTATGAGCTGGTGCTGCCTTTATTGAATATGGATCTTCCAAACAGTTTCCAAAAAATCAAGCAACAATATCTGAGCTGTCCAGCCTGGATTGAAGCCTGGTGTTGGCTTCATGGTTATGGTGGCTCGCTAGAGATCTCAGGATGCTGAGTTAAAGCCACCGCCATGCCAATGAATTAACACCAGGAGGGTTCACTCAGCCTGTCGTCCTTCCAAGGTTGGCAAAATGAGTACCAGCTTACGAGGAAGAATGAGACATTTGAGTATCTTACGGCTGCGTCGGAGTGGCGTCCCATCCAGGATTGTGCCCAATATCCTAGGAAACTGCTTCAGCAGCCCTATGCATCTGCAGATGCCAATGGAGTGGTCTTCTTCTTCTCGCCTGGGTTGGAGTCTAGACACCGCTACAAACTGTCATCCCGGTGTCTTACATGCAAGGCGATGCATCAATGTGCGTGTCATCCCTCGGATGGACGTTAAATTAGACGTCCCCTCTGCCAGATTTAGATGGTGGATGTTAAAAATCCAAAGGTGTCCTTTGCAAAGGATAGTCTAGTTATCGCCGACACGCTGAACAGATTCCAAATTCCTGTACACTCAATGGAGTTTTCCCTGTGTCGGAGTCGTGATCCATCCAGGATTTCAACCTCAGCTGAAAAACAGCTTCAGCAAAACCGGTGCTCTGGATTGAGCATGAAACTAAATAATAACTAGATGGTATTCATAGAATACTTAGTACTTATCCTGCACATAATAACTAGATGATCCAATATGGCTGCCAGACCACATGAGCGATGACATCACAAATTTATATTCTCTAATATAATTGTTGCATAGATCACGCTCAATACATTTCAAACTGACCCAGACTATGCGTTGTCTCTGTCGAATTATGACGTCATAATTATGGCACCACTGACGTCATTGTTAACAGCACCTATTCCCCATATGGCGTTCTTTACAATGAGCCATGCTTCAATTTTTTCCATGCAGTGGTTTTGGAGATATAGAGGTGCAACATTTTTTTCCAAGATGGCGCCTGTACCACATGATCTATGACGTCGTGATTATCATTAAAATATTCCAAAGGAGGAGGCGCTCCGATGGTGAAAATTTAGTGTCCATCAGACCAACAGTTGCTGAAATTTTAAAAACTAGGGCGTGCCCGTACGTGGGTGCAAAAAAACATGCGTGCAAACAACAACAACAAAAAAAAACTTTGAAACCACGTGGCAGTAACGACCACAGAACCCCCCCCTCTATTTACATGAAATGGTTTGGTCCATTCGCAAAGCCAAAGCGAACGGCTTGCGAGTACGGTAGAACCCCCCCCCTCTATTTACATGAAATGGTTTGGTCCATTCGCAAAGCCAAAGCGAACGGCTTGCGAGTACGGTGACCATACCTTGGGAACCACTTGTCCGATTAATTTCAAACCTTGAAAAGGCACATCCTCGGGTCCCCAGCAATATACCTGGCAAGTTTCAAGTATATCGGACCCGTGGTTGTCGAGAAACAGCGGTCACAGACACACAGACACACACACATACACACACACATACACACAGAGATTACTGGAATTATAGATAGACTAGGGCATGCCCGTACTATATATATATCTAAAATTATGTTTGGTCCATTCGCAAAGCCAAAGCGAACGGCTTGCGAGTACGGTGACAATCCCCCCCCCTCTATGTACATGAAATGGTTTGGTCCATTCGCAAAGCCAAAGCGAACGGCTTGCGAGTACGGTGACAATCCCCCCCCCTCTATTTACATGAAATGGTTTGGTCCAAAGCGAACGGCTTGCGAGTACGGTGACAACCCCCCCCCCTCTATTTACATGAAATGGTTTGGTCCAAAGCGAACGGCTTGCGGAGTTTGGTAAAGAAATCGCCATAGCTCGGTAACTACTTGTCCGATTAATATGAAACCTTGAAAAGGCACATCCTCGGGTCCCCAGCAATATACCTGGCAAGTTTCAAGTATATCGGACCCGTGGTTGTCGAGAAACAGCGGTCACAGACAAACGACACACAGACACACAGACACACACACATACACACAGAGATTACTGGAATTATAGATAGACTAGGACGTGCCCGTACGTGGGTGCCCGTTCGGAAAAACATTCCAAACCGCGTGGCAGTAACGACCACAGAACCCCCCCCCCCTCTATTTACATGAAATGGTTTGGTCCATTCGCAAAGCCAAAGCGAACGACCACAGAACCCCCCCCCCCCCTCTATTTACATGAATGGTTTGGTCCATTCGCAAAGCCAAAGCGAACGGCGAACGGATAAATCGCCATAGCTCGGTAACTACTTCTCCGATTAATATGAAACCTTGAAAAGGCACATCCTCAGGTCCCCAGCAATATACCTGGCAAGTTTCAAGTATATCGGACCCGTGGTTGTCGAGAAACAGCGGTCACAGACAAACACACACACACACACACACACACACACACACAGACACACACACACACAGAGATTACTGGAATTATAGATAGACTAGGGCATTGCCCGTACGATTACTGGAATTATAGATAGATAATGATCAGATAAGTGTTGGACTTGTCTAATTATGACGTCATAACGAAGACACCGATGATATCATCATTAACATATCTTATTCCCCATGGGGATTAGTTGACAATGAGCCAGGTCTCAATTTTTTCCATGGAGTGGTTTCAGAGATATAGAGGTGCGAAGTTTTTCCAAGATGGCGCCTGTACCACGTGATCTATTACGTCATACTAATCATTAAAATATTCTACAGGAGGAGGAGCTCCTATGGTGAAAATTTCATGTCAATCGGACCAACAGTTGCCGAGAAAATGAATTTTTAAAATGCAGACACAGCACACGTACGTACGTACGTACCTGAATGCTTAACCCCTCTTTTCGCTTCGCGAGCACAGGATAATCTATCTATAATTCCAGTAATCTCTGTGTGTGTGTGTGTGTGTGTGTGTGTGTATGTGTGTATGTCTGTGTGTTTGTCTGTGACCGCTGTTTCTCGACAACCACGGGTCCGATATACTTGAAACTTGCCAGGTATATTGCTGGGGACCCGAGGATGTGCCTTTTCAAGGTTTGAAATTAATCGGACAAGTAGTTACCGAGCTATGGCGATTTAGCCGTTCACCGTTCGCTTTGGCGTTGCGAATGGACCAAACCATTTCATGTAAATAGAGGGGGGGGATTGTCACCGTACTCGCAAGCCGTTCGCTTTGGCTTTGCGAATGAACCAAACCATTTCATGTAAATAGAGGGGGGGGGGGGGGGATAGTCACCGTACTCGCAAGCCGTTCGCTTTGGCTTTGCGAATGGACCAAACCATTTCATGTAAATAGAGGGGGGGGATATAATTTTAGATATATATATATAGTACGGGCATGCCCTCGTCTATCTATAATTCCAGCAATCTCTGTGTGTATGTCTGTGTGTCTGTGTGTCTGTGACCGCTGTTTCTCGACAACCACGGGTCCGATATACTTGAAACTTGCCAGATATATTGCTGGGGACCTGAGGATGTGCCTTTTCAAGGTTTCATATTAATCGGAGAAGTAGTTACCGAGCTATGGCGATTTCTTTACCAAACTCCGCAAGCCGTTCGCTTTGGACCAAACCATTTCATGTAAATAGAGGGGGGGGATTGTCACCGTACTCGCAAGCCGTTCGCTTTGGACCAAACCATTTCATGTAAATAGAGGGGGGGGATTGTCACCGTACTCGCAAGCCGTTCGCTTTGGCTTTGCGAATGGACCAAACCATTTCATGTACATAGAGGGGGGGGATTGTCACCGTACTCGCAAGCCGTTCGCTTTGGCTTTGCGAATGGACCAAATCATTTCATGTAAATAGAGGGGGGGGATATAATTTTAGATATATATATAGTACGGGCATGCCCTAGTAATGATAATAGTAATAACTAGCCGAAACCCATGGAACATCCACGGAAGGGAGGATGTGGTGTATGGATAGAGTGTACCATTATGGATGGCATAGGGTATTTGCTTGTCCGAGTAAGAGTTAGGAAGAAAGATGAGAATGAAGAGTGCGTATATGAACAACGATCGCCGACACCGGCACAAATGCATGCTCTGGATTGTCCACTCAGTGGACGGCTTGCTTTCGCCTTGCCTGTCCAATCAGCGGACGGCTTGCTTCGCCTTCGCCCAGCAGACGCCAATATGATGGCGTCGTAAGATGGCGTCGTATCGGCAGTTAATCGGATGCTTTTGGGCCCCAACGTCGGCTAATTCAGATTTTTCGAGTATGGCTGTACGTGATAAACAAAGAGCGAGGTTCGTAGATCGTAAATCCATTAGTGCTATGGGCATCGGATCACTGGGTGCGGCGTAAAAGGGATAACAAAGTCGAGTCCTTACGCTATTATTATATAGATAATTAATAATAAGCATTTTTTTTTTTTTTGAAAATTGTGTCTGCTCCATAAATGCAAAAGCTTATGGATAAATTTTGAGCTTGTCCTAAGTTAAATTTATGACCCGACGCTGCCAGAATTATTCCCAATGATTCTTCAATCCTGAGGGACACGTATGGTGTTTCCAAGTCCGGACCGGACCGAGTGTATTTGCGCAACGTTTTTCAGGTTATGTAAGTGACATTGGACCTTCGTGTGCCCAGGGTTTGTTCAGAGATATTGCCGATCAAGACTCCCCATCATTCCTTGACTACTTGCACAGCACCTGTGACTGTGAGATGAGCCACGGTCAGTGCTGCAATTCTCTGTACATGTGCACAACCTGAACAGAGCACCCGACATTAATTCATCTTGCGGAAAATCATCTGGTGTAATTTTAATGGCCTGGTAATTGGGTTAACCTGTTCACGTTCATACCTGAATCCGTGGCTCATGATGTCTGGACCTCAGGTTCGAATCCCATGTACAATTGTGGATTGTCCACTGATGTCTTTGTAATGCAGACCAAAGCCCACTCTTGCACACTAATGTCTTTACACGCACTTGAATAATGTACAAACTCACTTATGAGCTCCAGCTCACCAATAACTCCTTCTTTCGACTCTTATTCCGTTTTGGGATTTGTCGCTCTGTCTGCTGCCTTCTCCATCCTTATGCCCACCAGCTCCATATCCTTTAAAATAACATTCCTCCATTGCTGCCTTTATTTTCCTCTCCATTTGCATCTAATTGTTTCTCCCATACAGTTGATTTTTGGCTCTTTCTCGGTCCTCCTCAACACGTATCTGACCCACCTCAACCTTGAATGATCCTCCAAATCTTCTGATATCTTCACAACACCCAACATTTCTGTAGTCACCACCAAATCGTCGGCGTCCAACAACTCTCACAACAGCCTTTTCCTAACATCTTCACTTATCACCTCCATGCTGTCATGATAAATTCCAGAGGCCCGAGAGCAGATCCTTTATGTAGTCTCACATTGACCTCAAAGTTTTCCATTTTATCTCTCATTGTCATCACTGTTGGAACTTTCTGGGCAGATGGTCTCCTGGATATAACCTCACTATTATCTCAGGTACCCCTCTCCCCGCAAATACTACATATATAATGCCACCTTTTCCAAATCAACAAACGCGTAATCAAACAAAACTGCTCAGATTTAAATTAAATTCAAATGTGCTTTCGCTTTTCTTGGAAGTAAATTATCTTTTTTTAAATTAACAAAACTACGAGCAAACACATGTTTAAAAGTTTAGAAATCAACCTCCCTTCCACAAGCTTGGATAACCTATTCCACAAGCTTGGATAACCTATGCAACAAGCTTGGATAACCTATTCCACAAGCTTCGATAATCTATTCCACAAGCTTGAATAACCTATTCCACAAGCTTGGATAACCTATGCAACAAGCTTGGATAACCTATTCCACAAGCTTGGATAACCTATTCCACAAGCTTGGATAACCTGTTCCACAAGCCTGGATAACCTATTCCACAAGCTTGGATAACCTGTTCCACAAGCTTGGATAACCTGTTCCACAAGCTTGGATAACCTGTTCCACAAGCTTGGATAACCTATTCCACAAGCTTGGATAACCTATTCCACAAGCTTGGATAACCTATTCCACAAGCTTGGATAACCTATGCAACAAGCTTGGATAACCTATTCCACAAGCTTGGATAACCTATTCCACAAGCTTGGATAACCTATTCCACAAGCTTGGATAACCTGTTCCACAAGCTTGGATAACCTGTTCCACAAGCTTGGATAACCTGTTCCACAAGCTTGGATAACCTATTCCACAAGCTTGGATAACCTATTCCACAAGCTTGGATAACCTATTCCACAAGCTTGGATAACCTGTTCCACAAGCTTGGATAACCTATTACACAAGCTTGGATAACCTATTACACAAGCTTGGATAACCTATTCCACAAGCTTGGATAACCTATTCCACAAGCTTGGATAACCTGTTCCACAAGCTTGGATAACCTATTCCACAAGCTTGGATAACCTATTCCACAAGCTTGGATAACCTGTTCCACAAGCTTGGATAACCTATTCCACAAGCTTGGATAACCTATTCCACAAGCTTGGATAACCTATTCCACAAGCTTGGATAACCTGTTCCACAAGCTTGGATAACCTATTACACAAGCTTGGATAACCTATTACACAAGCTTGGATAACCTATTCCACAAGCTTGGATAACCTATTCCACAAGCTTGGATAACCTATTCCACAAGCTTGGATAACCTATTCCACAAGTGTGGATAACCTATTTTACAGGCTTGGATAACCTGTTCCACAAGCCTGGATAACCTGTTCCACAAGCTTGGATAACCTATTCCACAAGCATGGATAACCTATTCCACAAGCTTGGATAACCTATTCCACAAGCATGGATAACCTATTCAACAAGCTTGGATAACCTATTACACAAGCTTGGATAACATATTACACAAGCTTGGATAACCTATTCCACAAGCTTGGATAACCTATTCCACAAGCTTGGATAACCTATGCAACAAGCTTGGATAACCTATTACACAAGCTTGGATAACCTATTCCACAAGCTCGGATAACCTATTCAACAAGCTTGGATAACCTATTACACAAGCTTGGATAACCTATTACACAAGCTTGGATAACCTATTCCACAAGCTTGGATAACCTATTCCACAAGCTTGTATAACCTGTTCCACAAGCTTGGATAACCTATTCCACAAGCTTGGATAACCTATTCCACAAGCTTGGATAACCTGTTCCACAAGCCTGGATAACCTGTTCCACAAGTCTGGATAACCTGTTCCACAATCTTGGATAACCTGTTCCACAATCTTGGATAACCTGTTCCACAAGCTTGGATAACCTGTTCCACAAGCTTGGATAACCTGTTCCACAAGCCTGGACAACCTGTTCCACAAGCCTGGATAACCTGTTCCACAAGCCTGGATAACCTATTCCACAAGCTTGGATAACCTATTACACAAGCTTGGATAACCTATTACACAAGCTTGGATAACCTATTACACAAGCTTGGATAACCTATTACACAAGCTTGGATAACCTATTACACAAGCTTGGATAACCTATTCCACCAGCTTGGATAACCTATTCCACAAGCTTGTATAACCTATTCCACAAGCTTGGATAACCTATTCAACAAGCTTGTATAACCTATTACACAAGCTTGGATAACCTATTACACAAGCTTGGATAACCTATCACACAAGCTTGGATAAACTATTCCACAAGCTTGGATAACCTATTACACAAGCTTGGATAAACTATTCCACAAGCATGGATAACCTATTCCACAAGCTTGGATAACCTATTACACAAGCTTGGATAACCTATTCCACAAGCTTGGATAACCTATTACACAAGCTTGGATAACCTATTACACAAGCTTGGATAACCTATTCCACAAGCATGGATAACCTATTCCACAAGCTTGGATAACCTATTACACAAGCTTGGATAACCTGTTCCACAAGCTTGGATAACCTGTTCCACAAGCTTGGATAACCTATTCCACAAGCTTGGATAACCTATTCCACAAGCTTGGATAACCTATTCCACAAGCTTGGATAACCTGTTCCACAAGCTTGGATAACCTGTTCCACAAGCTTGGATAACCTATTCCACAAGCTTGGATAACCTATTCCACAAGCTTGGATAACCTATTCCACAAGCTTGGATAACCTGTTCCACAAGCTTGGATAACCTATTACACAAGCTTGGATAACCTATTACACAAGCTTGGATAACCTATTCCACAAGCTTGGATAACCTATTCCACAAGCTTGGATAACCTATTCCACAAGCTTGGATAACCTATTCCACAAGTGTGGATAACCTATTTTACAGGCTTGGATAACCTGTTCCACAAGCCTGGATAACCTGTTCCACAAGCTTGGATAACCTATTCCACAAGCATGGATAACCTATTCCACAAGCTTGGATAACCTATTCCACAAGCATGGATAACCTATTCAACAAGCTTGGATAACCTATTACACAAGCTTGGATAACATATTACACAAGCTTGGATAACCTATTCCACAAGCTTGGATAACCTATTCCACAAGCTTGGATAACCTATGCAACAAGCTTGGATAACCTATTACACAAGCTTGGATAACCTATTCCACAAGCTCGGATAACCTATTCAACAAGCTTGGATAACCTATTACACAAGCTTGGATAACCTATTACACAAGCTTGGATAACCTATTCCACAAGCTTGGATAACCTATTCCACAAGCTTGTATAACCTGTTCCACAAGCTTGGATAACCTATTCCACAAGCTTGGATAACCTATTCCACAAGCTTGGATAACCTGTTCCACAAGCCTGGATAACCTGTTCCACAAGTCTGGATAACCTGTTCCACAATCTTGGATAACCTGTTCCACAATCTTGGATAACCTGTTCCACAAGCTTGGATAACCTGTTCCACAAGCTTGGATAACCTGTTCCACAAGCCTGGACAACCTGTTCCACAAGCCTGGATAACCTGTTCCACAAGCCTGGATAACCTATTCCACAAGCTTGGATAACCTATTACACAAGCTTGGATAACCTATTACACAAGCTTGGATAACCTATTACACAAGCTTGGATAACCTATTACACAAGCTTGGATAACCTATTACACAAGCTTGGATAACCTATTCCACCAGCTTGGATAACCTATTCCACAAGCTTGTATAACCTATTCCACAAGCTTGGATAACCTATTCAACAAGCTTGTATAACCTATTACACAAGCTTGGATAACCTATTACACAAGCTTGGATAACCTATCACACAAGCTTGGATAAACTATTCCACAAGCTTGGATAACCTATTACACAAGCTTGGATAAACTATTCCACAAGCATGGATAACCTATTCCACAAGCTTGGATAACCTATTACACAAGCTTGGATAACCTATTCCACAAGCTTGGATAACCTATTACACAAGCTTGGATAACCTATTACACAAGCTTGGATAACCTATTCCACAAGCATGGATAACCTATTCCACAAGCTTGGATAACCTATTACACAAGCTTGGATAACCTATTACAAAAGCTTGGATAACCTATTACACAAGCTTCGATAACCTATTACGCAAGCTTGGATAACCTATTACACAAGCTTGGATAACCTATGCAACAAGCTTGGATAACCTATTCCACAAGCTTGGATAACCTATGCAACAAGCTTGGATAACCTGTTCCACAAGCTTGGATAACCTATTCCACAAGCTTGGATAACCTATGCAACAAGCTTGGATAACCTATGCAACAAGCTTGGATAACCTGTAATAAACAAATATAAGCAAATGTATTTTTCTTCCTTTTAATGGAATGAAAGAAATGAAGGTTTTTCTTTGGAACATTTCATTTTTATCAGGATGTAAAATGTGCACATTTCCTCTCTTTGGATAATTTAGGAATTCACTTCAAGAAGAAGATCAATTTGCATGGTGAACACTTTGTCATTCATGTTGAAGACTGCGGTGCCTTTTCTAATTTCCAGGTGGGATGATGCACTGCATGTAGTTACTTGTTGAACACTGGAAACTACAACGACACTAGGTAGAGCACACACCTCCACCTGGATACACAGTTTATGTTTTGTATCCACTGATAGGTCGGATCTGGATTCGGACCTGAACCAAATTCTATTCGGCTTGTTCTCGTCACCAAACCAACTCATCCACCAAATTTAATCCGAATCATTCCACAACCTTTTCAGATATTGTGCACCTGTATGCATACTTTTTGCCCCATCTCTCAATTGTGAAGATTCACTTTTAAAAATTGTAGTATCCGGATCCGATCTGCAGCAAAATCGAATCAATTCGTCCTCGTCACACACCCAACCTGTCCACCAAATTTAATCCGAATCCTCCCACAACCTTTTGAGATAACCTGCGCACAGATGGACACACGGACAGACAAACAGACAAACAGACAAACAGACAGGGGGGTAAAAACACCTTCGTTGGCGGACGAAATAAACACCTGTTTTTGTCCTCAAGAAGACGAACATGCTTTTGCACATAATCGAATGCATCTCGTCTCACCGAGTGTCTGAACCTAGATATAAATATTGATTTCAATGTCGAATGCACACAACTTTCAGGGACACCAGCAAGTTTCCAAGAAATCAAATTCACCTGGAATGTTGTTTCAGGATCGCAGGGAAATCGAGTTCTTTTTGGAATCCTTCTCTCTCTCTTATCACGTGCCCTCCTTCCCCAGCCTCGTGAATCGCAGATGGACGCTGCTCTCCTGTTCTGCGGCCTCCATGATTCCAAAACTGTTCAGGACATCTCGAGCTTCCTTGAAAGATGGACGACATTCCGTAATGGATCGAGCCCGCCCGTCGTACTGGTTGGAAAACGCGGTGAATGAAGCATTTTCTTTTATTTTGAACATGTCGAGATTCATGGAAGAGATGATGAGTATAAAAAACCCCACACACACATGGAGTGATGAAATTACCTGTTTGGTTTGCAGATGGTGTCCACCCGATCCTAAACCTCTCCAATGGTCGAAAGTACACGTTCTACGAAGCTTCCATGGACAATGGTTTTGACGTAGCACACCTGTTTCAATACAGTAAGGACATTAGTGTGGTGTTGTCACGATGGTGTTTTGAAAAATATATAATATTTCAACGGCACAAAGGTCGATAAAATGTCTTTGGTCTATAATAAATAGAAAGTCCAGACGAAAATTTGAAATCGAACCCTAACCTGAACCCTAACGCGTACCCTAACCCTAACCTGAACCCTAACGCGTACCCTAACCCTAACCTGAACCCTAACGCGTACCCTAACCCTAACCTGAACCCTAACGCGTACCCTAACCCTAACCTGAACCCTAACGCGTACCCTAACCCTAACGCGTACCCTAACCCTAACCTGAACCCTAACGCGTACCCTAACCCTAACCTGAACCCTAACGCGTACCCTAACCCTAACCTGAACCCTAACGCGTACCCTAACCCTAACCTGAACCCTAACGCGTACCT
This sequence comes from Myxine glutinosa, assembly GCF_964187855.1. NCBI lineage: Eukaryota > Metazoa > Chordata > Myxini > Myxiniformes > Myxinidae > Myxine > Myxine glutinosa. The sequence continues at coordinate 69,542,612 of NC_136272.1, read as the reverse complement.
TAACCCTAACGCGTACCCTAACCCTATCCTTGATTTTTCACGACAATCATTTTTCCATTTTAAGTTCGCTTAAGTTGAACACGCTGCCCATGAGTAGAACTCCAGAATGACAACATTTTCTGGTCCTCAACAACTCTTCCACAACAGTGTCCTCACACTTTACTCAAGCAACTCTTCCACAACAGTGTCCTCACACTTTACTCAAGCAACTCTTCCACAACAGTGTCCTCACACTTTACTCAAGCAACTTTTCCACAACAGTATCTTCACACTTTACTCAAGCAACTCTTCCACAACAGTACCCTCACACGTTACTCAAGCAACTCTTCCACAACAGTGTCCTCACACTCTACTCAAGCAACTCTTCCACAACAGTACCCTCACACGTTACTCAAGCAACTCTTCCACAACAGTGTCCTCACACTTTACTCAAGCAACTCATTCACAACAGAGTCTTCACACTTTACTCAAGCAACTCTTCCACAACAGTATCCGCACACTTTACTCAAGCAACTCTTCCACAACAGTACCCTCACACTTTACTCAAGCAACTCTTCCACAACAGTGTCCTCAGACGTTGCTCAACAACTCTTCCACAACAGTGTCCTCACACTTTACTCAAGCAACTCTTCCACAACAGTGTCCTCACACTTTACTCAAGCAACTCTTCCACAACAGTGTCCTCACACATTACTCAAGCAACTCTTCCACAACAGTGTCCTCACACTTTACTCAAGCAACTCTTCCACAACAGTACCCTCACACTTTACTCAAGCAACTCTTCCACAACTGTACCCTCACACTTTACTCAAGCAACTCTTCCACAACAGTACCCTCACACTTTACTCGAGCAACTCTTCCACAACAGTGTCCTCAGACGTTCGCTCAACAACTCTTCCACAACAGTGTCCTCACACTTTACTCAAGCAACTCTTCCACAACAGTGTCCTCACACTTTACTCAAGCAACTCTTTCACAACAGAGTCCTCACACATTACTCAAGCAACTCTTCCACAACAGTCCTCACACTTTACGCAAGCAACTCTTCCACAACAGTACCCTCACACATTACTCAAGCAACTCTTCCACAACAGTGTCCTCACACTTTACTCAAGCAACTCTTCCACAACAGTACCCTCACACTTTACTCAAGCAACTCTTCCACAACAGTACCCTCACACATTACTCAAGCAACTCTTCCACAACAGTGTCCTCACACTTTACTCAAGCAACTCTTCCACAACAATACCCTCACACTTTACTCAAGCAACTCTTCCACAACAGTGTCCTCACACTTTACTCAAGCAACTCTTCCACAACAGTCCTCACACTTTACTCAAGCAACTCTTCCACAACAGTGTCCTCACACTCTACTCAAGCAACTCTTCCACAACAGTACCCTCACACGTTACTCAAACAACTCTTACACAACAGTGTCCTCACACTTTACTCAAGCAACTCTTTCACAACAGAGTCCTCACACTTTACTCAAGCAACTCTTCCACAACAGTATCCTCACACTTTATTCAAGCAACTCTTCCACAACAGTATCTTCACACTTTACTCAAGCAACTCTTCCACACAGTGTCCTCACACTTTACTCAAGCAACTCTTCCACAACAGTGTCCTCACACTTTACTCAAGCAACTCTTCCACAACAGTATCTTCACACTTTACTAAAGCAACTCTTCCACAACAGTGTCCTCACACTTTACTCAAGCAACTCTTCCACAACAGTATCTTCACACTTTACTCAAGCAACTCTTCCACAACAGTGTCCTCACACTTTACTCAAGCAACTCTTCCACAACAGTGTCCTCACACTTTACTCAAGCAACTCTTCCACAACAGTATCTTCACACTTTACTCAAGCAACTCTTCCACAACAGTACCCTCACACGTTACTCAAGCAACTCTTCCACAACAGTGTCCTCACACTTTACTCAAGCAACTCTTTCACAACAGAGTCTTCACACTTTACTCAAGCAACTCTTCCACAACAGTATCCTCACACTTTACTCAAGCAACTCTTCCACAACAGTACCCTCACACTTTACTCAAGCAACTCTTCCACAACAGTGTCCTCACACTTTACTCAAGCAACTCTTCCACAACAATACCCTCACACTTTACTCAAGCAACTCTTCCACAACAGTACCCTCACACGTTACTCAAGCAACTCTTCCACAACAGTGTCCTCACACTTTACTCAAGCAACTCTTCCACAACAATACCCTCACACTTTACTCAAGCAACTCTTCCACAACAATACCCTCACACTTTACTCAAGCAACTCTTCCACAACAGTACTCTCACACGTTACTCAAGCAACTCTTCCACAACAGTGTCCTCACACTTTACTCAAGCAACTCTTCCACAACAATACCCTCACACTTTACTCAAGCAACTCTTCCACAACAGTGTCCTCACACTTTACTCAAGCAACTCTTCCACAACAGTACCCTCACACGTTACTCAAGCAACTCTTCCACAACAGTGTCCTCACACTTTACTCAAGCAACTCTTCCACAACAGTGTCCTCACACTTTACTCAAGCAACTCTTCCACAACAGTCCTCACACTTTACTCAAGCAACTCTTCCACAACAGTGTCCTCACACTCTACTCAAGCAACTCTTCCGCAACAGTACCCTCACACGTTACTCAAACAACTCTTACACAACAGTGTCCTCACACTTTACTCAAGCAACTCTTTCACAACAGAGTCCTCACACTTTACTCAAGCAACTCTTCCACAACAGTATCCTCACACTTTACTCAAGCAACTCTTCCACAACAGTACCCTCACACATTACTCAAGCAACTCTTCCACAACAGTGTCCTCACACTTTACTCAAGCAACTCTTTCACAACAGAGTCCTCACACTTTATTCAAGCAACTCTTCCACAACAGTGTCTTCACACTTTACTCAAGGAACTCTTCCACAGTGTCCTCACACTTTACTCAAGCAACTCTTCCACAACAGTGTCCTCACACTTTACTCAAGCAACTCTTCCACAACAGTATCTTCACACTTTACTCAAGCAACTCTTCCACAACAGTCCTCACACTTTACTCAAGCAACTCTTCCACAACAGTGTCCTCACACTTTACTCAAGCAACTCTTCCACAACAGTACCCTCACACTTTACTCAAGCAACTCTTCCACAACAGTGTCCTCACACTTTACTCAAGCAACTCTTTCACAACAGAGTCTTCACACTTTACTCAAGCAACTCTTCCACAACAGTACCCTCACACGTTACTCAAGCAACTCTTCCACAACAGTGTCCTCACACTTTACTCAAGCAACTCTTTCACAACAGAGTCTTCACACTTTACTCAAGCAACTCTTCCACAACAGTACCCTCACACTTTACTCAAGCAACTCTTCCACAACAGTGTCCTCACACTTTACTCAAGCAACTCTTCCACAAGTGTCCTCACACTTTACTCAAGCAACTCTTCCACAACAGTGTCCTCACACATTACTCAAGCAACTCTTCCACAACAGTGTCCTCACACTTTAATAATGCACATATATGTATTTCATTAAAAGGTTTTGCTTCAGATAGAAAAACTGGAAATGCCACATGTGCTTTCACTGTCAGTGTTTGAGCAAAAATGTGTGATTTGTTTAAGGTTCATGAAGAACACAGTGAGATTCCTAGCACCACCAACTCGTGCCGACAGTTTATAGCTGGGCCGAGATTTGAACCCAGGCTAGATTGCGAAGAAGTGAGTGTGGGTATCTCCATGATCTCCTGCCAGGCAACCTCTGCTTTTTCTGCTGCAGCAATGTGAGAGTTGCAAGCTGAACCAATGTCCGAGATCGATTATTTTGGCTACTGGTAATTAATTAATTCCCTTATATACTTTAAAAGCATGTTTTTTTTGGGGTTTTTTTGGGGGGATACAGGATCGAGGTTCGTATAAGAGCTAACATCAATCACAAAAAAAAAACAACGAGAGAGAGAGAGAGAGAGAGAGAGAGAGAGAGAGAGAGAGAGAGAGAGAGAGAGAGAGAGAGAGAGAGAGAGAGAGAGAATGAATGAGAGAATGATTGAGAGAATGAATGAGAGAATGAATGAGAGAATGAATGAGAGAATGAATGAGAGAATGAATATGAATGAATGAGAATGAATATATATGGGAAGGCCTTGGGGGGGAGGAGGTATAGGAAGGGGTGGAGTGGGTGGGAGAGGTATAAAACACAAGGACACTGCTAGGACTTCCAGGAAAGAAGTTGGTATTTCAAAAAAGTGTATCTGGGGTGAATTACTGTTATGTTTAATATTGTTACGGTATCGGGCGACGGCACTCCCCTTACCAAGGGGGGGGGGGGGGGTTAGCCCCTTGTCCTGTATACTGGCCGTCGCCGATCCTGGTACTTGTAACGCTCCTTTGCGGGGGGGATTGATCAGGGTTATTGGTCCAGGTATTAGCCGAATACCTTTATCAATCCCTCCGCAAAACAGGGAGACAAGTACCGCTCGAATCCCGGACAAGATGGTATTTTGCCGAGCGGTTTAGCAGTCCGGAATCCGAGCCGTTAACAAAGACTAACCCGATTGCGAAGCGGTTCAGCCAAAAATCGTGCCACAGGTACTCAATTGACAGAAGGGACGAAAGCGATCGGATGAGAAAGAAACCAAACGGGTAAGAAATAACAGGGATTTATTTACTACTATACAAGACTAAAGAAGAGGAAGAACGAAGGTAATTTACAGAAGACACAGTGCAATCCTTATAACAAGCTTAACTTATACCCCAGGGACAAGACAGAACAGAACAAACTCACGTACACAAAAGGGGAATTGAAGGCAGGGATGAATGGCTGGAAGGAGAAGAAGGGCAGACGGTCCAAAGAGCGGGCAGCAGGGAGGTCCGGGGGATCGCGGCACGACGGCCAGGTCCGCGTGCACGCACTTGTTCTTGTTCAGAGTGTGGAAAACCCCACTCGTCAGCCTCTTTGCGCATCTTTCTTTTGTTCAGCTGGATCACACCTTTCTTTGTTCTCAGCTGGATCACGCATCTCCTGTTCTCCTGAAAAGGCTTGCGCGCGCGCTTATATTGCGCGTCGTGCGATGAAGCCGCCAACTCCGATGCCACGCCTACCGGTTTTCCTCACCTTGGCGCTGGTTGGCTGGCGAGGGCTCTTTGGCTCCACCTTGGGTGACGAGGTGGGCCACGCCCGTGATCCCACGGCTCCTCCCCTCCTGCTGGCCTCGTGTGCAATGGAGTCTTGGGGTGAAGATGATGCCAATAACAACCACCCAATGCGCAACGGTGGCGAACGCCGCCGTACTGGCGCTTTGGAGGCCACGGCGATATTGTAGGGGATCCTATCTTATTTGATTTGATGCAATGTAGAGTCAATTATTGGACACACAGCCTTATCTGGAACACAGAATAATGAAATAACTACGAAAAGGCCTATGATTTGCTACGTGTTGCAATGTGGACTAACTAAGGTGCGATTATTTCCATTAACAGCCAATTAAGGGGAAATGTACACAGGGGTTATTTATAAGGAAATTTAATACTAAATTTCATGTGAAGGTTCTAAAAACCGTAACAATATTATGAGCAATCTCCTTCTCATATTCTCTTTGGTTTGCCAAGTTACTTTCTTAACTAGTCTCTGGTTGCTCCTATATTGAGATGAGTCCAATTCCAGTCCCGATGCTGCATACCTAACGCATGCCTTCTGTTTATCCGTAATAGCACTCCTTACCTACCTGGCCAACCATCCTGGTCATCTTCTAGTTTTACTACAATTTACTTACTTATTATTAATTACTATAATTTTACTGCAATTTACTTACTCTGCACACTGAACATTTGCTCCTTCAAGGTTCCCATTTCACGGATACCGATTCCCCATTTCTCTGTGCTTTGCAGTCATTCGGAAGGTTCTGGAATCTCAGGGAAGTGAGAAACACACCGGAAAAACAAGCACTTTGCCCAATATTTCCGTAACACCACAACGACGCAACAGTCAGTACAATTTAACAAAGGTGATTATTTTTCAACTCTTATTCCCCACAATGCGTCGTCGATCACACCAGAGGTGAATTGGTGACGGTGGAGGATTAGGGGGGTCGTTTTGGTAATCTGGACCTCTCATTTTCAGGAAAGGTAAATATTGATTCTCCATGTTCCCCGACCTGGCCATATTGGTTTGTCATCTTCTTCTTCTTTTGAATGCAGCACGAGGCTGCGGGGTAGCATCATTGGCTGAGGGTGCGGCTGTGCTGCTGATGCAACGCCCCCTGCTGGTCAGGCCAGGAATTTGGAATGTGTGCAGGGTATCGGTGATAGCTCGCCTCCTTTCACAAAGCACACCATGAATGATTAAATGATACGTTTCGACCCGAAACCGTCACAATGTATCAACCTCAACACATAAAAGTTAACCTCAACCACCACATCAGAAATCGAATTTTCTCATTACCTCCACCACCAAAGGTGGATGGAGGTTGTTTTCACCCCTGTCTGTTACTTGGGCAAAAACATTTTTTTCTGCAAGTATATTGTTCACTCCGGTTTGTGTGTTGTGTGTGTGTGTGTGTGTGTGTGTGTGTGTGTGTGTGTGTGTGTGTGTGTGTGTGTGTGTGTGTGTGTGTGTGTGTGTGTGTGTGTGTGTGTGTGTGTGTGTGTTTGTGTGTTTGTCTGTCCGCTCACTTATACTTGCCTACAGGTCACAATTTTAAACCGATCTTCACGAAACTTCACCAAATGGTAGAGTTCGTGGGCCCACAAAATCCTATATATTTTTGAGGTCAAAAGGTCAACATAGGCCAAAGGTCAACCACTTTTTTTCAAATTTCTAAAATCCTCAATTTTAATCCGATTGACTTGAAATTTGAATAGGATTTACATATCGGCTAACTGAATTCAACCACCAACTATTTTTGAGATCAGCATAGGCCAAAGGTCAACCACTTTTTTTGAATTTCTAAAATCCTCAATTTTCATCCACTTGACTTGAAATTTGAATAGGATTTACATATTGGCTAACTGAATTCAACCACCAACTATTTTTGAGATCAGCATAGGCCAAAAGGTCAACATAGGCCAAAGGTCAACCACTTTTCTCAAATTTCTAAAATCCTAAATTTTCATCCAATTGACTTGAAATTTGAAAAGGACTTACATATTGGCTAACTGAATTCAACCACCAACTATTTTTGAGATCAGCATAGGCCAAAAGGTCAACATAGGCCAAAGGTCAACAACAATTTCAGATTTCTAAAATCCTCAATTTTTATCCCATTGACTTGGAATTCGAATGTGATTTTCATATCGGCTAACTGAATTCAACCACCCTCAATTTTTGAGATCGGCGTAGGCCAAAAGGTCAACATAGGCCAAAGGTCAACAACAATTTGGAATTTCAAAAATCCTCAATTTTCATCCGATTGACTTGAAATTTAAATGATATTTTCATAGCGAACTGAATTCAACCACCAACTATTTTTGAGATCAGCATAGGCCAAAAGGTCAACATAGGCCAAAGGTCCACCACTTTCTTTTCGAATTTCTAAAATCTTCAATTTTCATCTGATTGACTTGAAATTTGAATAGGATTTTCATAGCAGCTAACTGAATTCAACCACCAACTATTTTGAGGTCAAAATGATGCTCTGCGGAGTGCCATTCTACTTTATGTTTTGCCAAGTGTCGCTCTATGAGTGATTTTTCATCTGTTTGTAACTTGCAAAATCGAAGATTTTTCAAGTATATTGGTCGGTTGCGTTTGTCATTCTGTCTGTTTGTTTGCCTGTTTGCTTGTCTGTCACCGGCCTACAGGTCACAATTCTAAACCGATCGTCACAAAACTTCACCAAGTTGTAGAGGTCGTCCCAATTGAGAAGCCTATTGATTTTGAGGTCAAAGGTCATCTGGAGGTCAAATTTCTAAAATCGCCATTTTAAATCCGATTGACTTGAAAATTGAACAGCATTTGTATATTAAATCACTACATTGGAAAACCAACTACTTTTGAGGTCAAACGGTCAAGGGTCAACTCAAGGTCAAACTTCCAAAATCATCAATTTTCATCTGAAAAACCATCAATTTTCATCCGATTGACTTGGAAATTGAACAGCATTTTCACATTGAGTCACTAAATAGGAAAACAACTATTTTTTGAGGTCAAAAAGTCAAAGGTCAACTCAAGGTCAAACTTCTAAAGTCATTTTTAATCTGAAAAATCGTCACTTTTCATCCTATTGACCTGAGCTTTGATCAAGATCATCAATTTTAATCTTGATGAAATTGACAATTTGCTGTATTAATGGCAACCTTTGTGGGGGGGGGGGGGGGGGGGCGGATTTTGCAAGTATCGTGCTCTGCATGACGTCTTCTTGTTTTTTTGTGAACAAAATATCTCAAAGTTGTGGACGGAATTGGACGAAATTTGGCAGAGATGTAGCGTATATGACAAGCACGAAATGTTTAGATATTGGTGAACATCCGGATTCGGTTCCGGCTACGAGAAGTTTTCAAGTGATTCTTCACCATTGGGAGATAGGGCCAAAAACTATACATTGCGGGATATCTCAAAAAGTTATGGATGGATTTGGACGAAACTTGTTGGACATGTCGTGTGCGTGACAAAGAAGAATCTGTTCAATTTTTGTGAAGATCCAGATCCGGATCCAGCTAGTAGAAATTTATAAGTACTCGTAGTTGTTTAAAAAAAAAAAAGAAGAGTACCAGGATAAAATAATCTTATCTTGATTATTCATTGATTGAAGTGCAACAACTTATTTACTGTTCAAGTAACAGCAAATGATATGCGAGAAAAATATTGCAAATACAATTTCCTTTGACTGACGATGAATCCGATGAACTTTTAAAAATGGCTTTGTTCAGACGGGATCATTCCGAACATCAACACCTGTACGACCGGATGGATCGACGTTGACTCCTACGTCTTGTCGCAAGAGCTTCAAACGGCGTCCGAACATCTTTCCGGTAAGTTTGCAGGGAATGCCCGGGATCTTGCTTTGTAGGATTTAACTTTGAGACAACATGAGGGATTGGAAGTTGAATTTTGATTGAGACAACATGAGGGATTGGAAGTTCAACTTTTAGGATGGTGTAAATGAGGCTGAAAAAGTCAAAGAAAAAATATGAACATTATGACCTTCAGGTGGAGAAATGCATGTCCATGGCACAATAGGCTATCTATATATTACGTATTTACACAGGTCATAGGAAAATTGTGCAGGGGTGGAATGACGGTGTTCTGGGCCCTCGGGCAAGAGGGGTCTTTGGGCCCTCTAGATACTATTTTGGGATGAGACTTAGATGGGCAGAGTTGATGAGGATTAAACAAGATCAAGAGGAGGAATGGAGGATGACATGAGCCTGTGGTGAACTTCCAAGTTCAAGCTCCAGAGGGAAGGGTGGGATTGAACAGACTGAGAAAAATGTCCTGTAAGCAGAGAAAATAGGAGAATAAAGAGGTACAGGTGAGCAGTGAAACTGGATTTTGGAAGTTGTTTTTATATACAAGATCGAGGCTCGTGTAAGAGCTAAAATTGATCACAAAAAGACAAACTGACGCATAAAACATATGATAAAGGGAGCAGGAGAACAAGATGGAGAGCAGGGACATCGGGAGATCTGTGGGAGGGAGAGGGCTTGGGGAGAGGAGGCATGGGAAAGGGGGGGAGGTGGGATAGGTATAAAACACAAGGACACTGCTAGGACTTCCGGGAAAGAAGTTTGTATTTCAAAAAAGTGTATAAAAAAAAAAAACACCTTTAGAGGCCATTTTTCCCCGCAAAGCGGGGGTTGGCCTTTTTCGGGGACCGTGGTTGTTGTTGTTTTTCGGTCCCCTTTTTGAAGCAATGTCTTACGGCCGGATGCCCTTCCTGACGCCAACCCTTTTTGCCGCCTTTAACGACAAACAGGGAATTACCAGTGAACTGGTACTCAATTAGCCGACCTCGGAAGGATGACAGGCTGAGTCAACCCCCCTGGTGTTAATTCAGCGATTAGACCGGGATTCGAACCCAGGATCCTAGGATCCTAAGCCGGCACCCTAGCCGCTAGCCCAACACCAGGGTCAAAAAAGTGTATCTGGGGTGAAATTAGCGGGGGTAGAAAAGATCAAGGTTTTGGATGGGGGAAGACAAGAGATGGAGGTGAACAGCTGTTTTAAAGACCTGGAGGGAGGAGTGGGATTGAAGAGAGTGAGGGAGTTTGTTCCAGAGGCGGGAGTAAAGAGGAATGAAGGAGTGAAGGTGAGCAGAGAGTCTTGATTTTGGCAGTTTAACCATAAGAGGGTTGCAGGCAGATCTTGTGCGACCTGCAGGAATATTTGTTTCACAATGAAGTGGTTTTGTTAAAAGAACATGTGCCTCTTTTGAGAGGTGAGGGGTGAAAGAGGAAAAAGAGCAGAGGAAGCAAGACCTGCGGATCAGCAATAGAACCGAGATGCTGCAAACCTGTCTTTGTTGAGAGAGCAGCAGGCCCTGTGCTTTTGCTTCCTTGTTGGAGATGCCAATGATGTTGCCAGCTATGGATCCCATAGCATCCAGAAAAGAGAGACGTGTAATGTGGGGGGCACTAACCCATAGAGGAGAGCAGCAATCTATTGAAGTACAGACATTGGCTGTGTAAGATTAGCATGTCGATGTTCCGTCTGCAGCTAGCTTTTGAGGCCTGCTTAGACATATTGGTGTGTTCAAGAGAGATCATATCTCATAATGAGACCCAGAAGTTTGATGATTGCACTTTCTTGGACTCCAGTCAATATTTCATTTGTAGAGCTGTTTGAACAACCCTTGTATATAAATAATGCAACAACTCACCAACACATGAGTAGTCATTGGCTTTCATGTGTTACCCTGACATTTCCAGAGTACCCGAGGAGGAGATGCCGAAAGGAAGGTTGGAGACGAGAAAACTGAATTCATTGGTAGTGGGAGAGCGATACCTATCAAACAGGTGGATTTGTCTATTCTCCTTCATGTGTGCCTCACACAAGCTAACGTGACCTGTGTGCTACATCCTGTGATCCGATCTGTTCCCAACATGTTTTTAGCCGCGTCGCAAGACGCTGGTCATAGAGTGCCCTCTGCTGTTGTTGTTGTTCTTCTTCTTCTTCTTGTTCTTCTTGTTCTTGCAGAGAAGACAAAACCTCAAAGCTCCACCCATTCTGGGAACCATAGCTCCACCCATTGTGGGAGAGGCTTCATATAAACAAATATCCACCATTTTATTAACTCGCATAGCTTTGAGGCCTGTTTTGTAGGCCCGTGGTGTCTTCCTCTCTCACACAGTTTTATTTCAAATCAAATTCGATATATAATTTCATTTTTCACAGTCGCTAACATAGTTTTAGACTCGGTTGAAAAAAAACGGGAAGAAAATCCGATGAAAGTTGCCCTTTATAGAACGAAATGAATTCTCAAAGGCCTGTAACTTCAAGTCCATTGAGATATTTTTTTTAAAATCGCGGCATGGTCAGTCATACACCGCCCGAAATAACAGACAGGAAAATGCCGAGATACATATATTTTGTTTAAATCGCGGCATTGTCAGTCATACACCGCCCGAAATAACAGACGGGAAAATGCCGAGATATATTAAAAATTCGTCCATTTGATGACAATCGTCACGATTAAATATTTAATTTATACGTCGTCACAATAATGTGGAGAGAGGAGCATAGCTTCGTTCACGTGTCGCCACATACGGGAAATTGCCGAGATATATATCTATCTATAATTCCAGTAATCTCTGTGTGTGTGTGTGTATGCGACCGCTGTTTCTCGACAACTACCGGTCCGATATACTTGAAACTTGCCAGGTATATTGCTGGGGACCTGAGGATGTGCCTTTTCAAGGTTTCATATTAATCGGACAAGTAGTTACCGAGCTATGTCCAAAAAACGATTCAACCAATCAGAGAGCAGCGAGCTATCACGTGTGCCGAACGTGGCGAACAGACTCTGCCTCGGACGGCACATTTGAGAGCGTATTCATTTATTTCACGTTGGCAAACTATGTTGCCGCTATGTTGGCGTTAAACTATGTTTTAAAACTAATTTGCGATTCTTTCGCTTTCCTGCGCGTTTGTGCACGCTATGGCGATTTCTTTACCAAACTCCGCAAGCCGTTCGCTTTGGACCAAACCATTTCATGTAAATAGAGGGGGGGGGGGGGGGGGATTGTCACCGTACTCGCAAGCCGTTCGCTTTGGACCAAACCATTTCATGTAAATAGAGGGGGGGGATTGTCACCGTACTCGCAAGCCGTTCGCTTTGGACCAAACCATTTCATGTAAATAGAGGGGGGGGGGGATATAATTTTAGATATATATATAGTACGGGCATGCCCTAGTTTTTTTAAATTGCGGCATGGTCAGTCATACACCGCCTGAAATAACAGACGGGAAAATGCCGAGATATATTAAAAATTCGTCGCCACACACGGGAAATTGCCGAGATATATTTTCACTTTGCACAAAAATAACATCAAGTAATCGAATCATTAGGAATGTCCTGTGCCTCTAACATCGACGTTATAGGCACAGCTGCATCTAGGTATTGTGTAACATCGACGCGGCTTTTGTTTTAATTAAAACTTTTTGTACTTGTTATTTAACTGATGCACATGTACATGCTACACGAGGGTAAAATATATGATGCCTAACATTTAGCAAACATTCCCATCCCAGCACGTCTTCACAAAATAACCTTGCACAGTCGTATGATATAACAGAGAAAATCTCACAAATGCGCTATGGTGGAGTTGCCGCACGATAACCAGAAAAACACCGGTGGGGAATGATCCAGATGGTTTGTTCTCACATTCTCAATCAATACACCTGCACATATTACAATTCCTTTATCCAAGCGTGTTAACATTGAAACAATGCAATGTGTGCAAACTTAGAGGTAAACCATTGTCATTGTTGAGGAAAGGAGGCACACGGTTACATTAGACATCATCTATCAAGAGTGGCGAGGAGGATGAGTGAGGGGTTCAGAGAGTGAGGAGGGAGGGGAGGAGAGAGACATGTGGAAATAGACTATTACTCGTGATTGAACACCAATTTATGTGCAAGTGATCGGTTGTCCGCTTTTCTTATTTATTCATTTTTTGAACAATCAATTGCCCTCTATATTTTTGACACAATTATATTATTAAATATAATTATTCATTGTATTCCTGATGATTTAGTGTCATCATATTCACATTAGGGTCAAGGTGATATGGTCGGAAGTTCAAATCCACTTGTTGTGCAAGCAATTTTATACGGGCTCCTGCATTAACCTCTTTTGTACGTTTACCAATCGGTGCAGTTCTTTATATTGCAGCAGAGTGCTCTTAAATAAAGTCCTTTTAAATAGGATGCATGCTAAAGTAGTTGAGCGATGCCAACTGGTCACAAATACCTTAAAGGGAAACGTTGTTTCACACGATACCTGCCATGTCTTCAAAACACACCATGCGCTGCACTTCTGGCAAGAATGGAGACTCATGCTGAAAACGGAAGAATCTTGATCAAAACGGGAGAATCTTGATCAAAACGGGAGAATCTTGATCAAAACGGGAGACTCTTGGTCAAAACGGGAGACTGCTGGACACAACGGGAGATTGCTGGTCAAAACGGGGGACTTTTTTTTTTTTTTTTTTGTATACTGAATCGAGGCTCGTGAAAGAGCTAACATTTATTTCACAAACAAATCAACCAGACAAACAAAATATACAAAAAGAGGGAGCGGAAGACAAGATGGGGAGAGAAGGGGAAGCACACAAACACAACATTTGAGAGCAGGGAGAAGTGTGGGAGGGAGAGGGCTTGGGGGTGGGGGGGCGTGGGAAGGGGGGGGGGGGGGGGGTTGGGATGGGAGAAGTAGAAAACACAAGGACATTGATCAAAACTCTTGATCAAAACGGGGGACTCTTGATCAAAACGGGGGACTCTTGATCAAAACGGGGGACTCTTGATCAAAACGGGAGACTCTTGATCAAAACGGGGGACTCTTGATCAAAACGGGGGACTCTTGATCAAAACGGGGGACTCTTGATCAAAACGGGGGACTCTTGATCAAAACGGGGGACTCTTGATCAAAACGGGGGACTCTTGATCAAAACGGGGGACTCTTGATCAAAACGGGGGACTCTTGATCAAAACGGGGGACTCTTGATCAAAACGGGGGACTCTTGATCAAAACGGGGGACTCTTGATCAAAACGGGGGACTCTTGATCAAAACGGGGGACTCTTGATCAAAACGGGGGACTCTTGATCAAAACGGGGGACTCATGCTCAAAACGGGAGACTCATGCTCAAAACGGGAGACTCATGCTCAAAACGGGGGAATCTTGATCAAAACGGGAGACTCATGCTCAAAACGGGGGACTCGATCAAAATGGGAGACTTGATCAAAACGGGAGACTCATGCTCAAAACGGGGGACTCTTGATCAAAACGGGAGACTCATGCTCAAAACAGGGGACTCATGATCAAAATGGGAGACTCATGCTCAAAATGGGAGACTTGATCAAAACGGGAGACTCATGCTCAAAACGGGGGACTCTTGATCAAAACGGGAGACTCATGCTCAAAACGGGGGACTCATGCTCAAAACGGGGGACTCATGCTCAAAACGGGGGACTCATGATCAAAACGGGAGACTCATGCTCAAAACGGGAGACGGGACTCTTGATCTCTTGGGACTCTTGAACGGGACTCTTGAACGGGACTCTTGACGGGAAACGGGAGACGGGACGCTCAAAACGGGGGACTCTTAATCAAAACGGGGGACTCATGCTCAAAACGGGGGACTCTTGATCAAAACGGGAGACTTGATCAAAACGGGGGACCCTTGATCAAAACGGGGGACTTGATCAAAACGGGGGACTCTTGATCAAAACGTGGGACTCTTGATCAAAACGGGGGACTCTTGATCAAAACGGGGGACTCTTGATCAAAACGGGGGACTCTTGATCAAAACGGGGGACTCTTGATCAAAACGGGGGACTCTTGATCAAAACGGGAGACTCTTGATCAAAACGGGAGACTCTTGATCAAAACGGGAGACTCTTGATCAAAACGGGAGACTCATGCTCAAAACGGGGGACTCATGCTCAAAACGGAAGACTCTCGCTCAAAACGGGAGACTCTCGCTCAAAACGGGAGACTCTCGCTCAAAACGGGAGACTCTCGCTCAAAACGGGAGACTCTCGCTCAAAACGGGAGACTCTCGCTCAAAACGGGAGACTCTCGCTCAAAACGGGAGACTCTCGCTCAAAACGGGAGACTCTCGCTCAAAACGGGAGACTCTCGCTCAAAACGGGAGACTCTCGCTCAAAACGGGAGACTCTCGCTCAAAACGGGAGACTCTCGCTCAAAACGGGAGACTCTCGCTCAAAACGGGAGACTCTCGCTCAAAACGGGAGAATCTCGCTCAAAACGAGAGACTGCTGGTCAAAACGGGAGAATCTTGGTCAAAATGGGAGACTCGCTCAAAACGGGAGACTGCTGGTCAAAACGGGAGACTGCTGGTCAAAACGGGAGACTGCTGGTCAAAACGGGAGACTGCTGGTCAAAACGGGAGACTGCTGGTCAAAACGGGAGACTGCTGGTCAAAACGGGAGACTGCTGGTCAAAACGGGAGACTGGTGGTCAAAACGGGAGACTGCTGGTCAAAACGGGAGAATCTTGATCAAAACGGGAGACTCTCGCTCAAAACGGGAGACTCTCGCTCAAATCTGGAGACTCTCGCTCAAAACGGGAGACTCGCTCAAAACGGGAGACTCTCGCTCAAAACGGGAGACTCTCGCTCAAAACGGGAGACTCTCGCTCAAAACGGGAGACTCTCGCTCAAAACGGGAGACTCTCGCTCAAAACGGGAGACTCTCGCTCAAAACGGGAGAATCTCGCTCAAAACGGGAGACTCTCGCTCAAAACGGGAGACTCTCGCTCAAAACGGGAGACTCTCGCTCAAAACGGGAGACTCTCGCTCAAAACGGGAGACTCTCGCTCAAAACGGGAGACTCTCGCTCAAAACGGGAGACTCTCGCTCAAAACGGGAGACTCTCGCTCAAAACGGGAGACTCTCGCTCAAAACGGGAGACTCTCGCTCAAAACGGGAGACTCTCGCTCAAAACGGGAGAATCTCGGTCAAAACGGGAGAATCTCGATCAAAACGGGAGACTCCTGATTAAAACGGGAGAATCTTGATCAAAACGGGAGACACTTGCTCAAAACGGGAGACTCTCGCTCAAAACGGGAGACTCTCGCTCAAAACGGGAGACTCTCGCTCAAAACGGGAGACTCTCGCTCAAAACGGGAGACTCTCGCTCAAAACGGGAGACTCTCGCTCAAAACGGGAGACTCTCGCTCAAAACGGGAGACTCTCGCTCAAAACGGGAGACTCTCGCTCAAAACGGGAGACTCTCGCTCAAAACGGGAGACTCTCGCTCAAAACGGGAGACTCTCGCTCAAAACGGGAGACTCTCGCTCAAAACGGGAGACTCTCGCTCAAAACGGGAGACTCTCGCTCAAAACGGGAGACTCTCGCTCAAAACGGGAGACTCCTGCTCAAAACGGGAGACTGCTGGTCACAAGGGGAGACTGCTGGTCACAAGGGGAGACTGCTGGTCACAAGGGGAGACTGCTGGTCACAAGGGGAGACTGCTGGTCAAAACGGGAGACTCCTGGTCAAAACGGGAGACTCCTGCTCAAAACGGGAGACTCCTGCTCAAAACGGGAGACTCCTGCTCAAAACGGGAGACTGCTGGTCACAAGGGGAGACTGCTGGTCACAAGGGGAGACTGCTGGTCACAAGGGGAGACTGCTGGTCAAAACGGGAGACTCCTGGTCAAAACGGGAGACTCCTGGTCAAAACGGGAGACTCCTGGTCAAAACGGGAGACTGCTGGTCAAAACGGGAGACTGCTGGTCAAAACGGGAGACTGCTGGTCAAAACGGGAGACTGCTGGTCAAAACGGGAGACTGCTGGTCAAAACGGGAGACTGCTGGTCAAAACGGGAGACTCCTGCTCAAAACGTGAGACTCCTGCTCAAAACGGGAGACTCCTGCTCAAAACGGGAGACTCCTGCTCAAAACGGGAGACTCATGCTCAAAACGGAAGACTCCTGCTCAAAACGGGAGCCTCCTGCTCAAAACGGGAGACTCCTGCTCAAAACTGGAGACTCCTGCTCAAAACGGGAGACTCCTGCTCAAAACGGGAGACTCCTGCTCAAAACGGGAGACTCCTGCTCAAAACGTGAGACTGCTGGTCACAACGGGAGACTGCTGGTCAAAACGGGAGACTGCTGGTCAAAACGGGAGAATGCTGGTCAAAACAGGAGACTGCTGGTCAAAACGGGAGACTGCTGGTCAAAACGGGAGACTGCTGGTCAAAACGGGAGACTGCTGGTCAAAACGGGAGACTGCTGGTCAAAACGGGAGACTGCTGGTCAAAACGGGAGACTGCTGGTCAAAACGGGAGACTGCTGGTCAAAACGGGAGACTGCTGGTCAAAACGGGAGACTGCTGGTCAAAACGGGAGACTGCTGGTCAAAACGGGAGACTGCTGGTCAAAACGGGAGACTGCTGGTCAAAACGGGAGACTGCTGGTCAAAACGGGAGACTGCTGGTCAAAACGGGAGACTGCTGGTCAAAACGGGAGACTGCTGGTCAAAACGGGAGACTCCTGCTCAAAACCGGAGACTCCTGCTCAAAACGGGAGACTCCTGCTCAAAACGGGAGACTCCTGCTCAAAACGGGAGACTCCTGCTCAAAACGGGAGACTCCTGCTCAAAACGGGAGACTCCTGCTCAAAACGGGAGACTCATGCTAAAAACGGGAGACTCATGCTAAAAACGGGGGACTCCTGATCAAAACGGGGGACTCTTGATCAAAACGGGGGACTCTTGATCAAAACGGGGGACTCTTGATCAAAACGGGGGACTCTTGATCAAAACGGGGGGACTCTTGATCAAAACGGGGGACTCTTGATCAAAACGGGGGACTCTTGATCAAAACGGGGGACTCTTGATCAAAACGGGGGACTTGATCAAAACGGGAGACTCTCGCTCAAAACGGGAGACTCTCGCTCAAAACGGGAGACTCCCGCTCAAAACGGGAGACTCTCGCTCAAAACGGGACACTCTCGCTCAAAACGGGAGACTCTCGCTCAAAACGGGAGACTCTCGCTCAAAACGGGAGACTCGCTCAAAACGGGAGACTCTTGATCAAAACGGGGGACTCTTGATCAAAACGGGGGACTCTTGATCAAAACGGGGGACTCTTGATCAAAACGGGGGACTCTTGATCAAAACGGGGGACTCTCGATCAAAACAGGGGACTCTTGATCAAAACGGGGGACTCTTGATCAAAACGGGGGACTCTTGATCAAAACGGGGGACTCTTGATCAAAACGGGGGACTCTTGATCAAAACGGGGGACTCTTGATCAAAACGGGGGACTCTCGATCAAAACGGGAGACTCTCGATCAAAACGGGAGACTCTTGATCAAAACGGGGGACTGCTGGTCACAACGGGAGACTGCTGCTCAAAACAGGAGAATCTTGGTCAAAACGGGCGACTCTCGCTCAAAACGGGAGACTGCTGCTCAAAACGGGAGACTCTCGCTCAAAACGGGGGACTGCTGCTCAAAACGGGAGAATCTTGCTCAAAACGGGGGACTGCTGGTCAAAACGGGCGACTCTCGCTCAAAACGGGAGACTCTTGATCAAAACGGGAGACTCTTGATCAAAACGGGAGACTCATGCTCAAAACGGGAGACTTGATCAAAACGGGGGACTCTCGATCAAAACGGGGGACTCTCGATCAAAACGGGAGACTCTCGATCAAAACGGGAGACTCTCGATCAAAACGGGAGACTCTCGATCAAAACGGGACACTCTCGATCAAAACGGGGGACTCTTGATCAAAACGGGGGACTGCTGGTCAAAACGGGAGACTGCTGCTCAAAACGGGAGAATCTTGGTCAAAACGGGCGACTCGCTCAAAACAGGAGAATCTTGGTCAAAACGGGGGACTGCTGGTCACAACGGGAGAATCTTGGTCAAAACGAGCGACTCTCGCTCAAAACGGGGGGACTGCTGGTCACAACGGGAGACTCTTGCTCAAAACGGGAGACTCTTGCTCAAAACGGGAGACTCTTGCTCAAAACGGGAGACTCTTGCTCAAAACGGGAGACTCTTGCTCAAAACGGGAGACTCTTGCTCAAAACGGGAGACTCTTGCTCAAAACGGGAGACTCTTGCTCAAAACGGGAGACTCTTGCTCAAAACGGGAGACTCTTGCTCAAAACGGGAGACTCTTGCTCAAAACGGGCGACTCTCGCTCAAAACGGGGGACTGCTGGTCACAACGGGAGAATCTTGGTCAAAACGAGCGACTCTCGCTCAAAACGGGGGACTGCTGGTCACAACGGGAGACTCTTGCTCAAAACGGGAGACTCTTGCTCAAAACGGGAGACTCTTGCTCAAAACGGGAGACTCTTGCTCAAAACGGGAGACTCTTGCTCAAAACGGGAGACTCTTGCTCAAAACGGGAGACTCTTGCTCAAAACGGGAGACTCTTGCTCAAAACGGGAGACTCTTGCTCAAAACGGGAGACTCTTGCTCAAAACGGGAGACTCTTGCTCAAAACGGGAGACTCTTGCTCAAAACGGGAGACTCTTGCTCAAAACGGGAGACTTGCTCAAAACGGGAGACTCTTGATCAAAACGGGGGACTCTCGATCAAAACGGGGGACTCTTGATCAAAACGGGGGACTCTTGATCAAAACGGGGGACTCTTGATCAAAACGGGGGACTCGATCAAAACGGGGGACTCTTGATCAAAACGGGGGACTCTTGATCAAAACGGGGGACTCTCGATCAAAACGGGAGACTCTTGATCAAAACGGGAGACTCTTGATCAAAACGGGGGACTGCTGGTCACAACGGGAGACTCTTGCTCAAAACGGGAGACTCTTGCTCAAAACGGGAGACTTGCTCAAAACGGGAGACTCTTGCTCAAAACGGGAGACTCTTGCTCAAAACGGGAGACTCTTGCTCAAAACGGGAGACTCTTGCTCAAAACGGGAGACTCTTGCTCAAAACGGGAGACTCTTGCTCAAAACGGGAGAATCTTGGTCAAAACGGGCGACTCTCGCTCAAAACGGGGGACTGCTGGTCACAACGGGAGAATCTTGGTCAAAACGAGCGACTCTCGCTCAAAACGGGGGACTGCTGGTCACAACGGGAGACTCTTGCTCAAAACGGGAGACTCTTGCTCAAAACGGGAGACTCTTGCTCAAAACGGGAGACTCTTGCTCAAAACGGGAGACTCTTGCTCAAAACGGGAGACTCTTGCTCAAAAGGGGAGACTCTTGCTCAAAACGGGAGACTCTTGCTCAAAACGGGAGACTTGCTCAAAACGGGAGACTGCTGCTCAAAACAGGAGAATCTTGGTCAAAACGGGCGACTCTCGCTCAAAACGGGAGACTGCTGCTCAAAACGGGAGACTCTCGCTCAAAACGGGGGACTGCTGCTCAAAACGGGAGAATCTTGCTCAAAACGGGGGACTGCTGGTCAAAACGGGCGACTCTCGCTCAAAACGGGGGACTGCTGGTCAAAACGGGCGACTGCTGGTCAAAACGGGTGACTGCTGGTCAAAACGGGAGACTCTCGCTCAAAACGGGAGACTCTCGCTCAAAACGGGAGACTCTCGCTCAAAACAGTAGAATCTCGGTCAAAACGGGAGAATCTCGATCAAAACGGGAGACTGCTGGTCAAAACGGGAGACTGCTGGTCAAAACGGGAGACTGCTGGTCAAAACGGGAGACTGCTGGTCAAAACGGGCGACTCTCGCTCAAAACGGGGGACTGCTGGTCAAAACGGGCGACTCTCACTCAAAACGGGGGACTGCTGGTCAAAACGGGCGACTCTCGCTCAAAACGGGGGACTGCTGGTCAAAATGGGTGACTCTCGCTCAAAACGGGGGACTGCTGGTCACAACGGGAGACTCTTGCTCAAAACGGGAGACTCTTGCTCAAAACGGGAGACTCTTGCTCAAAACGGGAGACTCTTGCTCAAAACGGGAGACTCTTGCTCAAAACGGGAGACTCTTGCTCAAAACGGGAGACTCTTGCTCAAAACGGGAAACTGCTGCTCAAAACAGGAGAATCTTGGTCAAAACGGGCGACTCTCGCTCAAAACGGGAGACTCTTGATCAAAACGGGAGACTCATGCTCAAAACGGGAGACTTGATCAAAACGGGGGACTCTCGATCAAAACGGGGGACTCTCGATCAAAACGGGAGACTCTCGATCAAAACGGGAGACTCTCGATCAAAACGGGAGACTCTCGATCAAAACGGGAGACTCTCGATCAAAACGGGACACTCTCGATCAAAACGGGGGACTCTTGATCAAAACGGGGGACTGCTGGTCAAAACGGGAGACTGCTGCTCAAAACGGGAGAATCTTGGTCAAAACGGGCGACTCGCTCAAAACAGGAGAATCTTGGTCAAAACGGGGGACTGCTGGTCACAACGGGAGAATCTTGGTCAAAACGAGCGACTCTCGCTCAAAACGGGGGACTGCTGGTCACAACGGGAGACTCTTGCTCAAAACGGGAGACTCTTGCTCAAAACGGGAGACTCTTGCTCAAAACGGGAGACTCTTGCTCAAAACGGGAGACTCTTGCTCAAAACGGGAGACTCTTGCTCAAAACGGGAGACTCTTGCTCAAAACGGGAGAATCTTGGTCAAAACGGGCGACTCTCGCTCAAAACGGGGGACTGCTGGTCACAACGGGAGAATCTTGGTCAAAATGAGCAACTCTCGCTCAAAACGGGGGACTGCTGGTCACAACGGGAGACTCTTGCTCAAAACGGGAGACTCTTGCTCAAAACGGGAGACTCTTGCTCAAAACGGGAGACTCTTGCTCAAAACGGGAGACTCTTGCTCAAAACGGGAGACTCTTGCTCAAAACGGGAGACTCTTGCTCAAAACGGGAGACTCTTGCTCAAAACGGGAGACTCTTGCTCAAAACGGGAGACTCTTGCTCAAAACGGGAGACTCTTGCTCAAAACGGGAGACTTGCTCAAAACGGGAGACTCTTGATCAAAACGGGGGACTCTTGATCAAAACGGGGGACTCTTGATCAAAACGGGGGACTCTTGATCAAAACGGGGGACTCTCGATCAAAACGGGGGACTCGATCAAAACGGGGGACTCTTGATCAAAACGGGGGACTCTTGATCAAAACGGGGGACTCTTGATCAAAACGGGGGACTCTCGATCAAAACGGGAGACTCTCGATCAAAACGGGAGACTCTCGATCAAAACGGGGGACTGCTGGTCACAACGGGAGACTCTTGCTCAAAACGGGAGACTCTTGCTCAAAACGGGAGACTTGCTCAAAACGGGAGACTGCTGGTCAAAACGGGAGACTGCTGCTCAAAACAGGAGAATCTTGGTCAAAACGGGCGACTCTCACTCAAAACGGGAGACTCTTGATCAAAACGGGAGACTCATGCTCAAAACGGGAGACTTGATCAAAACGGGGGACTCTCGATCAAAACGGGGGACTCTCGATCAAAACGGGAGACTCTCGATCAAAACGGGAGACTCTCGATCAAAACGGGAGACTCTCGATCAAAACGGGAGACTCTCGATCAAAACGGGAGACTCTCGATCAAAACGGGAGACTCTCGATCAAAACGGGAGACTCTCGATCAAAACGGGAGACTCTCGATCAAAACGGGACACTCTTGATCAAAACGGGGGACTCTTGATCAAAACGGGGGACTGCTGGTCAAAACGGGAGACTGCTGCTCAAAACGGGAGAATCTTGGTCAAAACGGGGGACTGCTGGTCACAACGGGAGAATCTTGGTCAAAATGAGCGACTCTCGCTCAAAACGGGGGACTGCTGGTCACAACGGGAGACTCTTGCTCAAAACGGGAGACTCTTGCTCAAAACGGGAGACTCTTGCTCAAAACGGGAGACTCTTGCTCAAAACGGGAGACTCTTGCTCAAAACGGGAGACTCTTGCTCAAAACGGGAGAATCTTGGTCAAAACGGGCGACTCTCGCTCAAAACGGGGGACTGCTGGTCACAACGGGAGAATCTTGGTCAAAACGAGCGACTCTCGCTCAAAACGGGGGACTGCTGGTCACAACGGGAGACTCTTGCTCAAAACGGGAGACTCTTGCTCAAAACGGGAGACTCTTGCTCAAAACGGGAGACTCTTGCTCAAAACGGGAGACTCTTGCTCAAAACGGGAGACTCTTGCTCAAAACGGGAGACTCTTGCTCAAAACGGGAGACTCTTGCTCAAAACGGGAGACTCTTGCTCAAAACGGGAGACTTGCTCAAAACGGGAGACTGCTGCTCAAAACAGGAGAATCTTGGTCAAAACGGGCGACTCTCGCTCAAAACGGGAGACTGCTGCTCAAAACGGGAGACTCTCGCTCAAAACGGGGGACTGCTGCTCAAAACGGGAGAATCTTGCTCAAAACGGGGGACTGCTGGTCAAAACGGGCGACTCTCGCTCAAAACGGGGGACTGCTGGTCAAAACGGGCGACTGCTGGTCAAAACGGGTGACTGCTGGTCAAAACGGGAGACTCTCGCTCAAAACGGGAGACTCTCGCTCAAAACAGTAGAATCTCGGTCAAAACGGGAGAATCTTGATCAAAACGGGAGACTGCTGGTCAAAACGGGAGACTGCTGGTCAAAACAGGAGACTGCTGGTCAAAACGGGAGACTGCTGGTCAAAACGGGCGACTCTCGCTCAAAACGGGGGACTGCTGGTCAAAACGGGCGACTCTCGCTCAAAACGGGGGACTGCTGGTCAAAACGGGCGACTCTCGCTCAAAACGGGGGACTGCTGGTCAAAATGGGTGACTCTCGCTCAAAACGGGGGACTGCTGGTCACAACGGGAGACTCTTGCTCAAAACGGGAGACTCTTGCTCAAAACGGGAGACTCTTGCTCAAAACGGGAGACTCTTGCTCAAAACGGGAGACTCTTGCTCAAAACGGGAGACTGCTGCTCAAAACGGGAGACTGCTGCTCAAAACAGGAGAATCTTGGTCAAAACGGGCGACTCTCGCTCAAAACGGGAGACTGCTGCTCAAAACGGGAGACTCTCGCTCAAAGCGGGAGACTCTCGCTCAAAGCGGGAGACTCTCGCTCAAAACGGGGGACTGCTGCTCAAAACGGGAGACTCTTGCTCAAAACGGGGGACTGCTGGTCAAAACGGGAGACTGCTGCTCAAAACGGGAGACTCTCGCTCAAAACGGGAGACTCTCGCTCAAAACGGGGGACTGCTGCTCAAAACGGGAGACTCTTGCTCAAAACGGGAGACTGCTGCTCAAAACGGGAGACTGCTGCTCAAAACAGGAGAATCTTGGTCAAAACGGGCGACTCTCGCTCAAAACGGGAGACTGCTGCTCAAAACGGGAGACTCTCGCTCAAAACGGGAGACTCTCGCTCAAAACGGGGGACTGCTGCTCAAAACGGGAGACTCTTGCTCAAAACGGGGGACTGCTGGTCAAAACGGGCGACTCTCGCTCAAAACGGGCGACTGCTGGTCAAAACGGGAGACTCTCGCTCAAAACGGGAGTCTCTCGCTCAAAACGGGAGACTCTCGCTCAAAACAGTAGAATCTCGGTCAAAACGGGAGAATCTCGATCAAAACGGGAGACTGCTGGTCAAAACGGGAGACTGCTGGTCAAAACGGGAGACTGCTGGTCATAACGCGAGCCCTGCTGATCAAAAAGGAAGACTCCTGCTCAATATCAGATACTGCTGGTCAAAACAGAAGCTCAACTGATCAAAATGGGAAACTGCTGGTTAAAGTGGGAGCCTTCTGATCAAAATATAAGACTCATCCTTTCAACTTAAACTGGTGGGCAAAAGCTCCCTTGTTGTCAACCTCCAAGCTTGCCCTCCTTACTGCTGCAGAAGGACTGCATCAACCCCAATCTATGACTGAATTAGGCAAGAATTTTGAACACGGGACCACAAACTCATCTGTAGAAAAGCACTAAGCAATTGATCAATATTATTGTTACCTTGCCATGCTGTTTAATTGCAGTCCTCCTTTGCACCGCGAATGCGGCCGTTAATGGGCTCGACTTTTCTGCAGGGAAATTTGCTCAAGTGGAGTGGCACATTGAACAAAGAGTGGAAGAAGAAATATGTGACTCTGTGCGAGAATGGCCGGCTTACCTACCACCCTCGCATAAACGTAAGCTCTGCTACCAAGGCTCGTCGCATGTTGAACTGTGTTTTTTCACGCAGTCTGAGTTTACCCAGTTGTCACCGCATCACTGTCGAACAGGCCGTTTTGGTTCTGGAATAGGCGGGGCCATGACCCAATTTCACATGCTTCATCAATTACTATTTCACGGAAGTACTGTAAAACGAGATACTGCAAGATACTGTTCTGCAAGATCTGAGATACGTTTGACTTCCCTTTTTGTAAGAAACACCATTTCAAAGATTGCATTTGTCGGAAGTCATTGGTGGTTATCGTGTGGTCACAAATGAACATCGCTGAAAAGCAACCCAGAATCATTCAGATGGTTTACTTGTGTTTAGGTTTTTGTGACATTTTCCCAAGAAACTATTGTTTTCATGTTGGAATAGAGTGCAGTATCTCTTATAGACAAGTGGGGGTACCAACTGTTTGGTAGGACAAGCAAATGATTGGATTGAAACCAATTTTGAATGATCAAATCTGCTCATCCATATCAATCCAATGATCGAGTGGATTGTGGGCTGCATGGGTGACATCGATACTGTTGACCACAGGAATACATGCAGAATGTGAATGGAAAGGCGATAGACCTGCTGAGCACCACCGTGAAGATTCCTGGAAAGCGACCTCCTCGAGCATTCACTTCTGGTACCAGTCCTCGCACAAGCTTCACCGCTCGCCCTGTTTCTGCCGATGATGGGCACAGTACACACAATGGTGAGTACAATCTTTTGTGTGAATCTCAGCCAGGAGCTATTCGCTGTGTATTTGCAAATTGAAGGGCTGGTTTATCTGTGTCCACAACAGCAGTGACAACTGAGCAGATGCTTCATTACACGTAACATCACAGCAAAATATCGGCTGTTGGTTTTTATTGTGTTGGCTGCAACATCTCGGTGAAATAAACAGTGGGGTAACAGAGGATAACAAGGCAATGCTCTGACGGTGGGGCATTGGGGGTAACACGTGGATGCAACAAGAAAAGGAACAAATTAATAGGTGAAAGAGGAGATGGGAAGAAACAGTAACGTGCAAGGAAGTGTTTGGTCAGGTATGCTTAAAGAGGGCGGAACATCTTGCATATAAAGATGAGCGATGATATGAGATGTTGGCGCACCATCAAGTTTAAACTGTGGAGGGAAGAGTGTGATTGACGAGTCTCTGAAAGATGGTAACAAAAACCTAAGGAGAGGTACAAAAAAATTGGAGATATGCAGAAAGTCCTCATTTTGGGAATTCAACCAAGAGACAGTTATTGGTGGAAGGCATACATCCTGGAGGTGCTGGAGATGGTCGGAGAGCTGAGAGAGCAGTGGGAGCAAGGCCGGAGGAAAGGCGGTTAAAAAAAAAAACAGTACTCCGACCGGCCTGCAATGCGAGAACAATCGACCTTGAGCTTTGGCCTCGGTGCAGGAGATCCCAATACAGTAGAAAATCACTCCATTGCGTCTAAGCATCGCATTTCGATAGAAAGCGCAAAAACAAGTTGGGAACATATTCTCATCAATCACAGTAATGTGTTTGTTTCATGTTTGGATGTTTTTTTTACATTCGACTTTTGTACGTGCCCAGTCCAGGCAACTTGGAAAAACCACAAAACTCACCATTTACCTTCTTCCCCATTTCCTCCTGTTGTAAATCAATACTCAGACCTCTTTCAAGTAATGAGGTTTTATTGAACTGTATCTCCACTCATCCTACAACACAAAATAATGCACAATCATTAGCACCACAAAGGAAGCAATCAAAACAAACATCTCCTCCAAGCCTCCCCCCCCCCCCCCCCCCCCAAGCAAGCAATTATGTACCTGTTAATCCCGATAGTCTCTTGGCACTAAGGTAACAGAATGCCACGAGATCCAGCGCCGAACAGTCCGGACTTATATAAGCTCCCTCAAGGTCCCTCAAGCTCGGCCCTCCGACCGAACCTCCTCTTCAAGCTCGAGACATTACATCATATTTCACCACACCTCATGATTTGCCATCTTGTGGAGCATGGACGACTATTCATGTTGGAGTAGTCATGAGTAAAACACGTAAGGTGACTGAGTGTAAACACCCTAGGTAGTGGGTATGAGGAGGTAAGGTGGACACAAAGCAGGTTAGATTAGGTGTGTAGGATATTTTGAGGCAAACACCAAGTTGAGACATTCTGCCATGCCTTGTGTATTTCTACACTCTCAGCATCACGATCACCAGCACAGAAAAACTGAGTTAGCTCAATAATCTCAGATGTTGTAGAAAATGGACGCCCGATTTTGGACCAATAAGAATGTACACATGATGATATCATGATGTTTTTAAATTACAGATAATGTTTTGGATACTAAGGCCTTTTATGTTGTTTTCTTGTTCTTCCTTCTCCGTAATTTCTTTCTCATTTATCAGTGTGTGAATTAGAAAAGGGGACCCGGGACCTTCGACCTTCTTCTGTCTCCAGCACTGAACAAGGAGCCACCTCACATACTGGAACAGGTAACAAAGCTAAGAATGAGCCAAGGATCTGGAAGAAGGTTGGGGGTGAGGGAGGGATTGTTTCTGGAGGATCATCACCAGGACTGTTCCTATAGGATTCTCCAAAGTTTGAAATGCACCATTTGACCTTCTATGCTTTCCTTGTGCTCCCCTCCACAAGACCTACCGATCTTGTTTTTCTGACCCCACTCCGCTGCTGGTATAATCACTCTTATGTCCCACCGAGTGGGTCCAGATGACCTTAAAAGGAAACACCTCAAGCCCCATTTTCAGCTTTAGGATTGGAATAAAGGTACCAGTGACACTCTTAGGATACTTGTTATGCACTTTGCATAAACTACAAGAGCTGTTTCACCAAGGTATTATAACTCTCTTGTGTGTCATATAATGACACTATTTCCCCCATACAGGCATGTGACTCAGTAGTTTCAGAATGCGTCAGGTCGAAGTATTACCTTTGAATTTGCAGTACACGGCAAACTGCACGAGGTTACGTCATTCATTTAGGAGGAGGGATCAAGTAAAATAACCATCCTTGTCTGTCCATGTTCTTCTTTAGGGAGCAGCATTGAGGACTTTGCTTCCGCAGGCTCAAACCCAGCAAGCTCCAGCCAAACCTCAAGCCCACCTCAGAGCACTAAACAACATCATCGACGCAAGAGGAGCTTTACTCCCGATGCCCTGGCTCCAGGTACAGCATGCTCATCATTGGATTTCAACAAAGGAGATTATGATGATCCTAATAGGTATTCCCATGGGAAACCCACAGGCATAGCCATACATGTAGGACATTTCGATGCTGCACGTAGAGTTTTACAAAATGGGCACGAGAAATTAATCAAATCCAGAAATTATGTCATGGAAACAATTAATTTACTTCACGTAATGTGTCGATACATGTCCATGCACATGTGAAATATAGTTTGTAATGTGAAACATGTGCAATTTCCACATAATGTTAAATTTGACTTCAATACCTAAACTCTTAGCCCTCCCCTTCTCCCCTCTCTCCTCTCCCCGCATCGTGCCTGACCAGATGCATTCAAAGCGGCTATTAAAATTAAACGAAAATCAGTTGGGGGCCTATCTTAAACTAAATTTTACCTGTATTAAATTTAAACATGAAATAAAAATTTGTTTGGGGCCTATATTAAACTTAAATTTGCCTTTGTTAAACAACAACAACAACAACAACATGCATTTTAAGGCCATTTTCCCTGCTAGAGCGGGGGTGCCTATGTTATACAAAGACATTAAACTAAAATTAGTTTGGGCCTATATTAAACTAAAATTTGCCTATGTTAAACAAAAACACTGAAATTAAAACATTAAACTAAAATTAGTTTGGGGCCTATATTAAACTAAAATTAGTTTGGGGCCTATAAAAAAAAAAAAATTAAGGTTTGGGGCCTATAAAAAAACCTTCTCCGCTGGTTTGGGGTTTGGGGCCTATATTAAACTAAAATTAGTTTGGGGCCTATATTAAACTAAAATTAGTTTGGGGCCTATATTAAACTAAAATTTGCCTATATTGAACTAAAATTTGCCTATGTTAAACAAAAACATTAAAATAAAATTAGTTTGGGCCTATATTAAACTAAAATTTGCCTATATTGAACTAAAATTTGCCTATATTAAACTGAAATTTCTCTATATTACACAAAAACAGTGAACCAAATTATTAAACTATAATTCGTTTGGGCCGATATTAAACTACAATTTGCCTATATTAAACGAATACGTGAAACAAAAATTAATTTGGGCCTATATTAAACTAAAATTCGCCGATATTAAACTGAAATTTCTCTATATTACACAAAAACAGTGAACCAAATTATTAAACTATAATTCGTTTGGGCCTATATTAAACTAAAATTTGCCTATATTGAACTAAAATGTGCCTATATTAAACTGAAACATTAAACGAAAATAAATT
Source organism: Myxine glutinosa (assembly GCF_964187855.1). NCBI lineage: Eukaryota > Metazoa > Chordata > Myxini > Myxiniformes > Myxinidae > Myxine > Myxine glutinosa. Next base: position 69,512,942 of record NC_136272.1, on the reverse strand, counting down.
TGGGCTTATATTAAACTAAAATTCGCCGATATTAAACTGAAATTTCTCTATATTACACAAAAACAGTGAACCAAATTATTAAACTATAATTCGTTTGGGCCGATATGAAACTACAATTTGCCTATATTAAACGAATACGTGAAACAAAAATTAATTTGGGCCTATATTAAACTAAAATTCGCCGATATTAAACTGAAATTTCTCTATATTACACAAAAACAGTGAACCAAATTATTAAACTATAATTCGTTTGGGCCTATATTAAACTAAAATTTGCCTATATTAAAATGAAACATTAAACTAAAATAAATTTGGGCTTATATTAAACTAAAGTTTGCCTATATTAAACTGAAATTTCCCTATATTACACAAAAACAGTGAACCAAATTATTAAACTATAATTCGTTTGGGCCTATATTAAACTAAAATTTGCCTATATTGAACTAAAATGTGCCTATATTAAACTGAAACATTAAACTAAAATTAATTTGGGCCTATATTAAACTAAAGTTTGCCTATATTAAACTGAAATTTCCCTATATTACACAAAAACAGGAAACCAAAACATTAAACTAAAATTAGTTTGGGCATATATTAAACTGAAATTTGTCTATATTAAACTGAAACATTAAACTAAAATAAATTTGGGGCGATATTAAACTACAATTTGCCTATATTAAACGAATACGTTAAACTAAAATTAATTTGGGGCTATATTAAACTAAAATTCGCCGATATTAAACTGAAATTTCTCTATCTATCTATAATTCCAGTAATCTCTGTGTGTATGTATGTATGTATGTATGTATGTATGTATGTATGTATGTCTGTGACCGCTGTTTCTCGACAACCACGGGTCCGATATACTTTAAACTTGCCAGGTATATTGCTGGGGACCCGAGGATGTGCCTTTTCAAGGTTTCATATTAATCGGACAAGTAGTTACCGAGCTATGTCCAAAAAACGATTCAACCAATCAGAGAGCAGCGAGCTATCACGTGTGCCGAACGTGGCGAACAGACTCTGCCTCGGACGGCACATTTGAGAGCGTATTCATTTATTTCACGTTGGAAAACTATGTTGCCGTTAAACTATGTTTTAAAACTAAATAAAACTAATTTGCGATTCATCGTAACTGCGATTTGCGACCTTCCGGACAGTGAAGACTTCACTTCCGGCAGCCAATCACAGAACGCGTTGTTGCGAGCCGAGCCAAGCGCGTGCGCCATTACGGTTCGTAATTCGATTTCTTCCGGAGAAAATAATAATTTCTCGATTTCTTATGCGCATTATTTCTCCCAGAGCGAAGGGCGGAAGCGAAGAGCGTTGTTTTTTTTTTTTACGGGCGTACGGGCGGGGTAGAGCGTACGGGTAGCGTTTTTTTTTTTTTTTGGCAAGGAACGGGCACCCACGTACGGGCATGCCCTAGTATTACACAAAAACAGTAAACCAAATTATTAAACTATAATTCGTTTGGGCCTATATTGAACTAAAATTTGCCTATATTACACAAAAACATTAAACCAAAATTAATTTGGGGCTACATTAGAGCAACATTTGTCTATATAAAACTACAATTTGCCTATATTAAACTAAAATGAGTTTGGGCCTATATGAAACTAAAATTTGCCTGTATTATACTGAAACATTAAACTAAAATAAATTTGGGCCGATACTGAACTAAAATTTGCCTATGTTAAACAAAAACATTGAAATTAAAACATTAAACTAAAATTAGTTTGGGCCTATATTAAACTAAAATTTGCCTATGTTAAACAAAAACATTAAACTAAAATTAGTTTGGGCCTATATTAAACTAAAATTTGCCTATGTTAAACAAAAACATAAAACCAAAATTAATTTGGGGCTACATTAGAGCAAAATTTGTCTATATAAAACTACAATTTGCCGATATTAAACTAAAATGAGTTTGGGCCTACATGAAACTAAAATTTGCCTGTATTATACTGAAACATTAAACTAAAATAAATTTGGGCCGATATTCAACTAAAATTTGCCTATGTTAAACAAAAACATTGAAATTAAAACATTAAACTAAAATTAGTTTGGGCCTATATTAAACTAAAATTTGCCTATGTTAAACAAAAACATTAAACTAAAATTCGTTTGGGCCTATATTAAACTAAAATTTGCCTATATTAAACTGAAACATTAAACTAAAATAAATTTGGGCCGATATTGAACTAAAATTTGCCTATGTTAAACAAAAACATTAAACTAAAATTAGTTTGGGCCTATATTAAACTAAAATTTGCCGATGTTAAACAAAAACATTAAACTAAAATTAGTTTGGGCCTATATCAAACTAAAATTTGCCTATATTAAACAAAAACATTAAACTAAAATTAGTTTCGGCCTATATTAAACTACAATTTGCCTATGTTAAACAAAAATATTAAACTAAAATTAGTTTGGGCCTATATTAAACTAAAATTTGCCTATATTGAACTAAAATTTGCCGATGTTAAACAAAAACATTGAAATTAAAACATTAAACTAAAATTAGTTTAGGCCTATATTAAACTAAAATTTACCTATGTTAAACAAAAACATTAAACTAAAATTAGTTTGGGCCTATATTAAACTAAAATTTGCCTATATTGAACTAAAATTTGCCTGTGTTAAACAAAAACATTGAAATTACAACATTAAACTAAAAATAGTTTGGGCCTATATTAAACTAAAATTTGCCTTTATTAAACAAAAACATTAAACTAAAATTAGTTTGGGCCTATATTAAACTACAATTTGCCTATGTTAAACAAAAACATTAAACTAAAATTAGTTTGGGCCTGTATTAAACTAAAATTTGCCTATATTGAACTAAAATTTGCCGATGTTAAACAAAAACATTGAAATTAAAACATTAAACTAAAATTAGTTTGGGCCTATATTAAACTAAAATTTGCCTATGTTAAACAAAAACATTAAAATAAAATTAGTTTGGGCCTATATTAAACGAAAATTTGCCTATATTGAACTAAAATTTGCCTGTGTTAAACAAAAACATTGAAATTACAACATTAAACTAAAATTAGTTTGGGCTGATATTAAACTACAATTTGCCTATGTTAAACAAAAACATTAAACTAAAATTAGTTTGGGCCTGTATTAAACTAAAATTTGCCTATATTGAACTAAAATTTGCCGATGTTAAACAAAAACATTGAAATTAAAACATTAAACTAAAATTAGTTTGGGCCTGTATTAAACGAAAATTTGCCTATATTGAACTAAAATTTGCCTGTGTTAAACAAAAACATTGAAATTACAACATTAAACTAAAATTAGTTTGGGCCGATATTAAACTACAATTTGCCTATATTAAACTAAAATTAGTTTGGGCCTATATTAAACTCTAATTTGCCTATATTAAACTGAAACATTAAACTAAAATTAATTTGGGCCTATATTAAACTCTAATTTGCCTATATTAAACTGAAACATTAAAATAAAATTAGTTTGGGCCTATATTAAACGAAAATTTGCCTATATTGAACTAAAATTTGCCTGTGTTAAACAAAAACATTGAAATTACAACATTAAACTAAAATTAGTTTGGGCCGATATTAAACTACAATTTGCCTATGTTAAACAAAAACATTAAACTAAAATTAGTTTGGGCCTGTATTAAACTAAAATTTGCCTATATTGAACTAAAATTTGCCGATGTTAAACAAAAACATTGAAATTAAAACATTAAACTAAAATTAGTTTGGGCCTGTATTAAACGAAAATTTGCCTATATTGAACTAAAATTTGCCTGTGTTAAACAAAAACATTGAAATTACAACATTAAACTAAAATTAGTTTGGGCCGATATTAAACTACAATTTGCCTATATTAAACTAAAATTAGTTTGGGCCTATATTAAACTAATTTGCCTATCTTAAACTGAGACATTAAACTAAAATTAATTTGGGCTTATATTAAACTAAAGTTTGCCTATATTAAACTGAAATTTCCCTATATTACACAAAGAAAGTAAACCAAAACATTAAATTAAAATTAATTTGGGCCTATATTAAACTACAATTTGCCTACATTAAACTGAAGCATTAAACTAAAATTAATTTGGGCCTATATTAAACTAAAATTTGCCTACATTAAACTGAAACATTAAACTAAAATTAATTTGGGCCTATGTTAAACTAAAATTTGCCTATATTACACAAAAAACATTAAACTAAAATTAATTTGGGCCTATATTAAACTAAAATTTGCCTACATTAAACTGAAACATTAAACTAAAATTAATTTGGGCTTATATTAAACTAAAGTTTGCCTATATTAAACTGAAATTTCCCTATATTACACAAAGACAGTAAACCAAAACATTAAACTAAAATTAATTTGGGCCTATATTAAACTACAATTTGCCTACATTAAACTGAAGCATTAAACTAAAATTAATTTGGGCCTATATTAAACTAAAATTTGCCTACATTAAACTGAAACATTAAACTAAAATTAATTTGGGCCTATGTTAAACTAAAATTTGCCTATACAGTATTACACAAAAAACATTAAACTAAAACATTAAACTAAAATTAATTTGGGCCTATATTAAACTAAAATTTGCCTACATTAAACTGAAGCATTAAACTAAAATTTATTTGGGCCTATATTAAACTAAAATTTGCCTACATTAAACTGAAACATTAAACTAAAATTAATTTGGGCCTATATTAAACTACAATTTGCCTACATTAAACTGAAGCATTAAACTAAAATTAATTTGGGCCTATATTAAACTACAATTTGCCTACATTACACAAAAAACATTAAACTAAAACATTAAACTAAAATTAGCTTGGGCCTATATTAAACTAAAATTTGCCTATGCTAAACAAAAACATTAAACTAAAATTCGTTTGGGCCTATATTAAACTAAAATTTGCCTATATTAAACTGAAACATTAAACTAAAATAAATTTGGGCCGATATTGAACTAAAATTTGCCTATGTTAAACAAAAACATTAAACTAAAATTAGTTTGGGCCTATATTAAACTAAAATTTGCCGATGTTAAACAAAAACATTAAACTAAAATTAGTTTGGGCCTATATTAAACTAAAATTTGCCTATATTAAACAAAAACATTAAACTAAAATTAGTTTGGGCCTATATTAAACTACAATTTGCCTATGTTAAACAAAAATATTAAACTAAAATTAGTTTGGGCCTATATTAAACTAAAATTTGCCTATATTGAACTAAAATTTGCCGATGTTAAACAAAAACATTGAAATTAAAACATTAAACTAAAATTAGTTTGGGCCTATATTAAACTAAAATTTACCTATGTTAAACAAAAACATTAAACTAAAATTAGTTTGGGCCTATATTAAACTAAAATTTGCCTATATTGAACTAAAATTTGCCTGTGTTAAACAAAAACATTGAAATTACAACATTAAACTAAAAATAGTTTGGGCCTATATTAAACTAAAATTTGCCTTTATTAAACAAAAACATTAAACTAAAATTAGTTTGGGCCTATATTAAACTACAATTTGCCTATGTTAAACAAAAACATTAAACTAAAATTAGTTTGGGCCTGTATTAAACTAAAATTTGCCTATATTGAACTAAAATTTGCCGATGTTAAACAAAAACATTGAAATTAAAACATTAAACTAAAATTAGTTTGGGCCTATATTAAACTAAAATTTGCCTATGTTAAACAAAAACATTAAAATAAAATTAGTTTGGGCCTATATTAAACGAAAATTTGCCTATATTGAACTAAAATTTGCCTGTGTTAAACAAAAACATTGAAATTACAACATTAAACTAAAATTAGTTTGGGCCGATATTAAACTACAATTTGCCTATGTTAAACAAAAACATTAAACTAAAATTAGTTTGGGCCTGTATTAAACTAAAATTTGCCTATATTGATATAAAATTCGCCGATGTTAAACAAAAACATTGAAATTAAAACATTAAACTAAAATTAGTTTGGGCCTGTATTAAACGAAAATTTGCCTATATTGAACTAAAATTTGCCGATGTTAAACAAAAACATTGAAATTACAACATTAAACTAAAATTAGTTTGGGCCGATATTAAACTACAATTTGCCTATATTAAACTAAAATTAGTTTGGGCCTATATTAAACTCTAATTTGCCTATATTAAACTGAAACATTAAACTAAAATAAATTTGGGCCGATATTGAAGTAAAATTTGCCTATGTTAAACAAAAACATTAAACTAAAATTAGTTTGGGCCTATATTAAACTAAAATTTGCCGATGTTAAGCAAAAACATTAAACTAAAATTAGTTTGGGCCTATATTAAACTAAAATTTGCCTATATTAAACAAAAACATTAAACTAAAATTAGTTTGGGCCTATATTAAACTACAATTTGCCTATGTTAAACAAAAATATTAAACTAAAATTAGTTTGGGCCTATATTAAACTAAAATTTGCCTATATTGAACTAAAATTTGCCGATGTTAAACAAAAACATTGAAATTAAAACATTAAACTAAAATTAGTTTGGGCCTATATTAAACTAAAATTTACCTATGTTAAACAAAAACATTAAACTAAAATTAGTTTGGGCCTATATTAAACTAAAATTTACCTATGTTAAACAAAAACATTAAACTAAAATTAGTTTGGGCCTATATTAAACTAAAATTTGCCTATATTGAACTAAAATTTGCCTGTGTTAAACAAAAACATTGAAATTACAACATTAAACTAAAAATAGTTTGGGCCTATATTAAACTAAAATTTGCCTTTATTAAACAAAAACATTAAACTAAAATTAGTTTGGGCCTATATTAAACTACAATTTGCCTATGTTAAACAAAAACATTAAACTAAAATTAGTTTGGGCCTATATTAAACTAAAATTTGCCTGTATTAAACAAAAACATTGAAATTACAACATTAAACTAAAAATAGTTTGGGCCTATATTAAACTAAAATTTGCCTTTATTAAACAAAAACATTAAACTAAAATTAGTTTGGGCCTATATTAAACTACAATTTGCCTATGTTAAACAAAAACATTAAACTAAAATTAGTTTGGGCCTGTATTAAACTAAAATTTGCCTATATTGAACTAAAATTTGCCGATGTTAAACAAAAACATTGAAATTAAAACATTAAACTAAAATTAGTTTGGGCCTATATTAAACTAAAATTTGCCTATGTTAAACAAAAACATTAAAATAAAATTAGTTTGGGCCTATATTAAACGAAAATTTGCCTATATTGAACTAAAATTTGCCTGTGTTAAACAAAAACATTGAAATTACAACATTAAACTAAAATTAGTTTGGGCCGATATTAAACTACAATTTGCCTATGTTAAACAAAAACATTAAACTAAAATTAGTTTGGGCCTGTATTAAACTAAAATTTGCCTATATTGAACTAAAATTTGCCGATGTTAAACAAAAACATTGAAATTAAAACATTAAACTAAAATTAGTTTGGGCCTATATTAAACTAAAATTTGCCTATGTTAAACAAAAACATTAAAATAAAATTAGTTTGGGCCTATATTAAACGAAAATTTGCCTATATTGAACTAAAATTTGCCTGTGTTAAACAAAAACATTGAAATTAAAACATTAAACTAAAATTAGTTTGGGCCGATATTAAACTACAATTTGCCTATGTTAAACAAAAACATTAAACTAAAATTAGTTTGGGCCTGTATTAAACTAAAATTTGCCTATATTGAACTAAAATTTGCCGATGTTAAACAAAAACATTGAAATTAAAACATTAAACTAAAATTAGTTTGGGCCTGTATTAAACGAAAATTTGCCTATATTGAACTAAAATTTGCCTGTGTTAAACAAAAACATTGAAATTACAACATTAAACTAAAATTAGTTTGGGCCGATATTAAACTACAATTTGCCTATATTAAACTAAAATTAGTTTGGGCCTATATTAAACTCTAATTTGCCTATATTAAACTGAAACATTAAACTAAAATTAATTTGGGCCTATATTAAACTCTAATTTGCCTATATTAAACTGAAACATTAAAATAAAATTAGTTTGGGCCTATATTAAACGAAAATTTGCCTATATTGAACTAAAATTTGCCTGTGTTAAACAAAAACATTGAAATTACAACATTAAACTAAAATTAGTTTGGGCCGATATTAAACTACAATTTGCCTATGTTAAACAAAAACATTAAACTAAAATTAGCTTGGGCCTATATTGAACTATAATTTGCCTAGTGTATTTTTCAGTGTATTAACCACATTTTAAAAAACCCCAAAAAACATAGACCTTTTTTTTTTTTTAGCAGAAATGAATTTTGGTAAATTTATATTTAGGTGCACAAAAATCAGGTTGGATTTATCAAGCAAGGTAGGAGGAAAAGAGGTAGACTGTGGTTGAGATGGGAAGATTGCGTGAGGAGGGATATCAATAAGGTGAGGGGAGTTGGGGAATGGAGAGAATCGGCAGAGGGGAAGTGGAGGAGTATTGTAGTTAATGCAGGGCAAAAGCTTGGTACTGTTGGTCCTCATTCCTTATAAAGGGAAGAGGAGGAAAAGAAGATAAACCAATGAGCCTCACTTGTCAAACCTCCGATATGGTGACAAAGTGGAAACAAATCTCTGTGCGTCATGACTTGGGGCTATGAACTTGTGCGGAGTAACATAGCTTGTTATTTGGATGTCACGTCACATGTTGATAAATAAAATGTCCACATATCGTGGTTCCGTACATTTTTCTCTCCACCAAGTTAAGGTTTAGTTCCGTCCTTCAATCCCCTCCTTCACAGCATTACCATTACCTGTCAGGCCTCACCAAACATTTGTGCTGTCGAACTTTGATGTGCAGAGGTTTTTATCGTTCCTGACTTTCCTCACAGAGCCTGATGATGTGTACGAGTTCACCATTGTGTCGCTGAGCGAAGAAAGCTGGTTGTTCAGGGCAGATGGGCCGGAAGAGCAGGAGGCCTGGGTCTCCGCTATCCAGGCACAGATTCTGGCCTGCTTGCAGGCTTCTGAAGGAAACAAAGTCAAAGTAAGAGGGTCTCTGGAAAAGAAAGGTCGATATGTGTGACCCAACATTTATGGGTCGGCATGCATTCATGACAAATGGCAAAACATTATTTGTTCAAATAATCCAACCTTTTAATCCACAATAGTACTCAATATGACTAAGGAGATTGATGACGATGATTAACTGCAATGACTAAGCCTATAATAGGTGAGAGTGAGTGAAAAAGGTGGGTGACCAACCATCACCGCTTTCCGAAAGAGTGGCAACCCTGTAATCCAGAGGAGGTTGGCATTGTGGGAGAAACTCAACCTGTTTGGGGAAACACAATGAAAACCCTTTGGGAGAAACCTCACTGCTCTGCTTGATGTAAACTACTCCAGACGGGAGTACACTTGTCAGCCAACCGAACATGGATGTCCGCAGAGTCAAAGAAACATAAAAATGTTAAGGACAGCACCACAATCAATACAGTAATCACCAGGATGGGTCACGAGGTGAGGAAAGCATGTGATAAACACAACGCATTGTAATCACCGCTGTGAGAGGTGAAGAAACAAGAGGTGAGGAAAGCGCGTCATTTACTACATCACCTAGATGGGCCGTTGTTTGCTGACATGGATAGATGAGGTAACAACAGACATGAACACGATGCTGGGAAAAACATTCACATCCAATTGGTCAGTGCCTCGACCAATCAATAAGTGATTATTGCTGACATAGCTACTGTCACACAGCCATTATTTATGATCGTAGATACTCGCAGGGGGGAATCTGTTTTTGTCAGCCCCAAGTCTTCAAACTCCCTCCCCACACAAAGTCCTCAAATCCCCTCTCCCACCTCTCTGTCCTACATTTCCATGTTCTTCTACAAGTCCTCAACACCCCTCGCTTCCCTCCTCCCCAAATCCCAAGTCCGCATAATAGTCAATAACTGTTTAAAAAAGCTACGGTTTCTTGATGGAGTTAATGGACGAAAGAGCAATTATAAGTTGAACGTAATTGATTGAATCGTTTGTGGATAGATATATACAGTCGTGGCCAAAAATATTGACACCATTGCACTTTCTTCAAATAATGCACCATTTCTTCCAGAAAAATGTTGAAATTAAAAATTATTTTGGTATCCACAGATGTATTTCTTTGGTTTGCAGTGGAACAAAACAAAAAAGGTGAAAAAATTACTAAATCTTAGTTTATTCCACATAGATATCCTAAAATGGCCCGGACAATATTATTGGCACCTTTTAGAAGTTGTAAGAAATAATTAGATTTCAAGCAGGTGATTCTCCTTTACTTTGGAATTGAACTCACCTATGGTGAGTTGCAGGTGCCTGCAATGTAAGAATCACTCATTCAACCAGTTTGAATAAGGAAAAGGAGTCATTCTGCTGTTTTGTGTGACTGTGTGTACCGCAATGAGCAAGGAGAAAAGAAAGAAAACCAGAGAATTGTCTGAGGAGGTCAGACACAAGATTGTAGCCAAGCATGGGCAATCTCAAGGCTACAAGTCCATCTGCAGAGACCTTGAGTTTCCTGTGTCCACCGTACGAAATGTTATCAGGACGTTTAAGGCCCATGGCACTGTAGCAAACCTCCCTGGACGTGGCCGCAAGAGAAAACTTCATCGAAGATTGCAGCGAAGGATTGTTCGATTGGTGGAGAAAGCACCTCAATCAACTGCCAACAGATTAAAGCTGACCTTCAGACACAAGGTGTTGCAGTTTCAACTTTCACAATCCATCGCCAACTCAATGAAAGTGGGTTCTATGATAGGAGACCCAGGAGGACCCCACTGCTGAGAGAAAGACATAAGAAAGCCCAACTGGAGTTTGCGAAAACACAACTGAACAAGCCAAAATCCTCTGGGAGAATGTCCTGTGGACAGATTAGACCAAATTGGAGCTTTTTGGTAAAGCACATTACTCTATGTTTACAGAAAACAAAATGAAGCATTCAAAGAAAAGAACACCTTCCCTACAGTCCAACACGGAGGAGGTTCAGTGTTGTTTTGGGGTTGCTTTGCTGCCTCTGGCACTGAGTGCCTTGAATATGTGCATGGCATTTTGGAGCGCAATGTTCAACCCAGTGTCAGAAAGCTGGGTCTCAGTCGATGGTCATGGGTCTTACAGCAGGACAATGACCCCAAACACAATTCAAGAAGCACCCAGGAATGGTTCAAGACAAAACGCTGTACTGTTCTGAAGTTCCCAGCAATGAGTCCAGATCTAAATCCCATTGAACATCTGTGGGGAGATCTGAAAACAGCAGTTGGGAGAAGGTACCCTTCAAATCTGGGAGAACTGGAGAAGTTTGCACAAGAAGAGTGGGAAAAGCTGCCCATAGAGAGGTGCAGGAAGCTCATTCATGGCTATAGGAAATTCTTGACTGTAGTTATTTTGTACAAAGTCTGTGCTACCAAATATTAAGTCGACGGTGTCAATAATTTTGTCAATGCCATTTCTTTTTATTTTCTGATTTAAAATGATATATTAAGTTCTGAATCAAAAACAAAGGTTCTGTAATATTAACAGTGAAATAAAGAATTGTGGAGACCAAATACTTTTGGCAATTTCAACTTATTTTTGGAGGAAATTGTGAGTTATTTGAAAAAAGTGCAAGGGTACCAATATTTTTGGCCACGACTGTATATATATGCATATATATATATATATATATATATATATATATATACATATATATATATATATATATATATATATATATATATATACACACACACACACACAAACTCGAGTATATATAAGAGCCATTGGTCAGTCGCCATTTTTCTAGAGATGGCTGAGCGGATCTTGGTAAAACTTTCAGACATTCATCAAAAGTTCATTTTTCTGGATTTAAAAAAAAAAATCGCTCTATAGTACCGAAGCCTTTTTGATTAATTACAGTTATAAACAAGTCCACATTCGCATAAATAAATACAAAACAATCCCCAGACAATTTGAACACGAATAATAAAGCAATTCCCGAAGCGGTCGAAGTTGGTGGTAAGGCTTCTTCTTCTTCCTAAATGTCATCACACTTGAGAAACGTGATGAATGGCACATTCAGCAGCATATATTCAACGAAAAGGTAATATGATGATTTGACATTTGTGATGGATTCTGATTTGGATGTAATAGCTTTTTCATTATATTTGCCCTCATTTCAAATGTGTTCATGTTTCTTTTCGCTTGAGCAACGCCAGGTACTCCAGCGACAAGTATAAACACTTATAAACTTTACTCGGGGAACAAATACAAATACAACTTTGTCTGGGGGTAACATAGGCTATGTGGCCGTGGCGTCATTCGGAGGTGTGGGGGACCAGGAGAGGGACGTAAGTTCTCTATGTAAATGTGTACCGTGTAGCGCCACCTGGTGATGGTGGCAGAGGGTATTACAATTTCCTTTTCTACCTGTGCAACACTGAGGTTATGAAGCACTCCTTGCACAGGAAAAAATTTCCTCCTTCCCTTCCATCCCCCCTCCCCCAAAACGGAGGGGCCTGCCAAAGCCCCCCCCCCCTCCCCAAAGATGTATATGTAGTATATCTTTCCTCTTCCTCTCACCTCACCTCCCCAAAGATGTATATGTAGTATATCTTTCCTCTTCCTCTCACCTCACCTCCCCAAAGATGTATATGTAGTATATCTTTCCTCTTCCTCTCACCTCACCTCCCCAAAGATGTATATGTAGTATATCTTTCCTCTTCCTCTCACCTCACCACCCCAAAGATGTATATGCAGTATATCTTTCCTCTTCCTCTCCCCTCACCTCCCCCCACTTCCTTCCTTACCCCTCCCTCTCCTGCTTCCTCCCCTCCCGGGTGTGTGTGTGTGTGTGTGTGTGTGTGTGTGTGTGTGTATGTATGTATGTGTATATATATATATATTGTATTTATTTTACTTCTGGTAGGTGTGTGAACCAGCTACCATGAGGCTATGTACACCACCCATGTGTACAACCTAAGTACAAAAATGCACATAACTTGAAATTGTGGGAATGCCGATACTTTTAGACCACGCATACACTGTACGGACCCAAGAGTTGTTAAATGAGGTATCATTCAGCATCATACCTGCTGTCGTTACGACGTTTACCCTGTTCAGACACAATCACGTAACTTGCATTTTCATCGTTTTATATATATACATAAGTACAGTCACGTGAAAAAGTAATTACACCCCTTTTAAAGTTTTGACTTTTTCAACATATTTCAACATACAGCTATTTGATCTTCATTTCAACAACATTGATAGATAAAGGTGATATATATAACAAATATCATGAAACATTTACATGTTGTAGTCCATTGTATAATTTAAATAAACATAAATGCAAATTTCGCATGTGGAAAAAGTAAGTACACCCCTACATTTATCACTACTTCAAATACCTAAAATTAGAATCAGGTGCACCAGCTCAGGTGCAAATGATTAGAACATCGTTAGAGAGGATCTTGGAGGAACCTGTCTTATTTAAACCTCAGACATTTAGTTTGGTTTGCTCTTTGTTGTTGAAGTGTGCGGCGTCACCATGCCTAGATCAAAAGAGCTCTCTGAGGCCTTCAGAAAGAAAGTTATAGATGCCGACGAGTCTGGGAAGGGATTTAAAAAGATCTCCAAACAATTTGAAATCAATCATTCGACTGCCCGGAAGATCATCTATAAGTGGAGAAGATTCCAAACAACTGCCAACTTGTTCAGGCCAGGCCGCCCCAGCAAGATCAGCCCGAGAGCAGACCGCAAGATGCTGAAAGGAGTCTCGAAGAACCCCAGAATGTCATCACGGGACCTACAGGTAGCTCTTGCCACTGTTGATGTCAAAGTGCACGAGTCTACCATTAGAAAGAGGCTGCACAAATTTGATCTACATGGGAGGTGTGCCAGGAGGAAACCTTTTCTGTCCAGAAAGAACATCAGGGCAAGACTAAAGTTTGCCAATGAACACCTATGCAAAGACCAGCACTTCTGGAACAATGTGCTTTGGACAGATGAGTCAAAGGTAGAGCTATTTGGCCACAGTAGCAGAAGACATGTTTGGCGAAAACCAAAGACAGCATTTGACCACAACAACCTGATACCAACTGTAAAGCATGGTGGTGGAAATATTATGGTTTGGGGCAGCTTTGCTGCATCGGGGCCTGGGCAGCTCACCATCATATAATCCACTATGAATTCTTTATTGCACCAGAGGGTGCTTGAGGATAATGCGAGGCCATCTGTCGGAAAGTTGAAGCTCAACCGAAGGCGGACCTTGCAACATGACAATGACCCTAAAAATACCAGTAAGTCCACCAAGAAATGGCTGAAAATAAAGAAATGGAGGGTTCTGGAATGGTCAAATCAAAGCCCGGATCTAAATCCCATCGAGATGTTGTGGGGGGATTTGAAACGAGCTGTGCATGCAAGAAACCCCTCAAACATCGCACAGCTGAAACAATTCTGCATGGAGGAGTGGGCGAAAATTTCTCCCAGTCGATGTCAGAGACTGGTTGACAGTTATAAGAAACGCCTACTTGAGGTTGTTTTAGCCAAAGGGGGCAATACCACCTATTCGAGCCAAGGGAGTACTTACTTTTTCCACGTGCGAAATTTGCATTTATGTTTATTTAAATTATACAATGGACTACAAAATGTAAATGTTTCATGGTATTTGTTATATTATATCACCTTTATCTATCAATATTGTTGAAATGAAGATCAAATAGCTGTATGTTGAAATATGTTGAAAAAGTCAAAACTTTACATGGGGTGTACTTACTTTTTCACATGACTATATACAGGGTGTCCACAAAGTCGTGCATCATAGCCAAAACATTTATTTATAAAGTTGGCTACATCAGTTGTTCAAAATATGTCCCACCAATCTGAAAACATGTTTGTAAATTGGAAAAGCAGGTTTCTCTGAATGTTCTTCAACATATCCGGGCTATTTGTTGAATTGAATAATTGGATTTCCTTTGATAAATAATCAATTAAATAATTTCCTATGATGCGCAACTTTGTGGACACCCTGTAGATTATCAATGCCATCGGCCTCATCGCTCCTGCTCCCCCTTCCAAAGCAAATTTACATAAAACGAATGTCAAAGGTGACGCATTGATATGACTTTCTTTGTTTGACAGTCAGAGCAAGATGAGACTTCCTCAGTTACCATCCAGACTATCATTAACACTACTGGGAACAGTGTTTGCGTAGACTGTGGAGCACCAGGTGAGCAGTGTCCTTATACACACACACCAACGATGTAGTGCCCCAATGCAAACTCAAACGAGAAAGCATCTTAAAATACAAAGCCCATCTGTATTCACTTTGTATTCAGACTTCTTCCATATGCTAAACATGACGAAAACAGCTAAAAAGAAAATACAAAGAAATTGACGATTTTAGGCAACCTTGGCCTTTTGATCTCAAAAGCAACAAGCATTCTGAGTATTGCGCTGCAATACATGTCCCCTACCGGCAGTCTGTCGTCCGGAAAACTGTTGGGGCAGCCTGCACGTATTGCTCTGTGTGAATTATATAATTACCAACTCACGGTCTGAGGTAACTCGGCTAAAAATTATCCGATTTGCCCCAAATAAAGTTCATGAATGGTTGCATAGACCCCGACTTCTCACTAAAAGGGGAAAAAGAATGTAAATCGGAGTTAAAATAAGCCCACAAGGTCGCTCCGTGGAGCAGCCTGCACATATTGCACTATGTGTGAATTATATAATTACCAACTCACGGTCTGAGGTAACTCGGCTAAAAATTATACAATTTGCCCCAAATAAAGTTCATGAATGGTTGCACAGACCCCGACTTCTCACTAAAAGGGGAAAAAGAATGTAAATCGGAGTTAAAATAAGCCCACAAGGTCGCTCCGTGGAGCAGCCTGCACATATTGCACTATGTGTGAATTATATAATTACCAACTCACGGTCTGAGGTAACTCGGCTAAAAATTATACAATTTGCCACAAATAAAGTTTAGGAATGGTTGCACAGACCCCTACTTCTCACTAAAAGTGGAAACAGAATGTAAATTGGAGTTAAAACAAGGAATATTAACAGCTTTGACTTACCGCACTCCAAATTATAGTCCGGAAAACTGTTGGGGAAATTCCCAAAGTTCAAATTGCCATAACTTTGTCAAAAATGATCAAAACGTCGTGAAGTTCGAACTTGATCTGTAACTTATCATGAGGAAACCATGGACCAAGTTTGAAGTCATTAGCATTAAGAGTTTAGAAAAAAAAGTCCGGAAAGCTGTTCTTTGCGTGACGGACGGACGGACGGACGGAGGGACGGAGTGCAAACCTATAGTCCCCTGCGGTGTACACCGGTAGGGGACTAATGAAAAGGCTTCAGTGACTCAATTTGCAAACCCTGCTCAAATGTCAAGTCAATCGGATGAAAAGTGACGCTGACCTTTGGCCTTTTGATCAAATTATTAATTTGTCTTCTCCATATTCTCATAATATAGCTTTGTTGAAAATTTGATGACAAAACTCAAATGGTAAAAAAGTTACGGCCCGGACAGACAGACACAGGACACACACACACAGGCGATTGCAAAACACTAACCCTAACAACTAACCCTAACCCTAATAACTAACCCTAACCCTAATAACTAACCCTAACCTTAACCCAAACCCTAACTCCTGCTGTGTGGGCGAAGAGCGAACAAGTCATGTACTTGTTTCTTGCTTGCAAGCGTTAAATGTAATCTTTTCAGCATTGTTCGTTCATTGTGCACAATATTCCAAAGCACATTTTAGAAAAAGCTCAATACTTGCTTTTCTTTCTCCTGCGTAGATCCAACATGGGCGAGTCTCAACTTGGGTGCGCTGATGTGCATCGAATGTTGCTCGGGGCATCGGGCCCTCGGTGCGCATCTATCTCGGGTCCGCTCCCTGCACCTCGATCATTGGCCTCCGGGACAAGCTGGTATTCTTGCAGCAATGGGCAACCAACTCGCAAACAGTGTCTGGGAGGCAACCTGCTCGAGCACGGACAAGCTGTGTCCCAACACCACACGGTCAGGCTCTCCTCTCAAGTTTACCTGCATTCTTTTCCACATTTACGCCAAAGTTTCAGTGTTTCCATTCTGTTCCTTTATCTCTACTTTATCTCTACCTCGCCAGAAGAGAGGGTATTGCATTTGAGTCCATCTGTTTGTCTGTCTTTGTTTGTCTGTCTGTTTGTTTGTCTGTCTGTTTCTTTGTCTGTCTGTTTGTCTGTCTGTCTGTTTGTTTGTTTGTCCGCACAGAATAAATATGATTTTCTCTGCAACCGTTGGTCCGATTGACAGGAAATTTTCACCATAGGTGCAACTCCACCTGTAGAATTTTTTTAATGATAATTATGTCGTCATCGGCCACGTGGTTCGGCCGCCATCTTGGAAAAAACGAAAAACTTTGTACGTCCATATCTCCGAAAGCGCTGAATAGAAAAAATTGAGACATGGCTCATTGTAAAGAACTCTCCATGTGGAATAACATATGTTAATGATGATGTCATAGGTGCCTCCATTATGATGTCATAATTCGACAAGTACAAAACGTCATCTGATCAAGATGAAATTTCTTGAGCATAATCTAGGAATAAATTGGTGGAGGAAAAAAATAATGATGTCATCGATCACGTGGTTCGGCCGCCATATTTGTTTTCATGCAAAAGCCTTAAAAACCATTGAAAATACATCCTGGCGAGGGTTTGCAATCTCTGCTCTTTTTCTTGTTTCCCTCTGTTTCTGTTCTATCCACATGTCCTTACTTGTTATGTTGCCTACCTGTTTGTTTCTTGTCCAATCCCCCATTATTTTGTATGAGTGTTCCTCTCTACTTTCGGTAATTTTTGTGCAAGGCCTCTCGCTCCATGGGTTACCTAGCATCATGAGCAATGCTCTTAATCGGCATCACCAAGCAGGTATGCATATGCAGATGTACAAAACTGCATCATCACATTTTGCAGACAGGAGAAAGAACACTGGATCGAGCAAAAATACAAGAATAAGGCCTACCTTGCACCACTGCCACAGCTCGAACTCCCATTGGGCCTACAGCTGGCGCATGCCACGGCTGAAGGCAACGTGCGGCTGGTCATGCAGCTCGTGGCACACAGTGAACGGGATGATGTAAATGCAACTGATGGGGAAGGGCGCACAGCCCTGCATGTGGCTTGCCAGCAAGGCAACTCGGTGCTTGCTCAACTACTCATTTGGGTGAGTGAGTCGGTGCTCTTTATTTACCTCCTCTTCTTTTCTTTTCAACATGTCGATTCTAATCAATGCTGCATGCAAATCACGACAAATGGTTTTGCTTGTATTAGACTTGGTGGGCAGACATATTTCATTTGGTCTGAAGTTTAATTTGTACATCTGTTGATCCCCCTTTCAGTCATATATGTACAAGCACATGCTTAGGCCAAAGAGAAGGGAAATGATGACGATGCCAGGATCCGGTGTGGTGGCCAATAGCAGGCTTGTGTAGCCTACTCTACCCCACCCCCATATTCTTCCTGTACCCAAATCAGTCCTCTCCTCTGCTCTGCCCTACTCTGACCCTCCCTCCTCCGGGGAGTATATATTATGAACTAGGTACACAGTCTGCATAGTCCCGGTGACTGTAAAGCTAGACACCGAGCCTTGGTGGAGACAACATTTACCGGAATTTGGTTGGTGGTGGCAAGTTAAAGTATCCATCTCCCACTCTTCCTCTTCCCCCTCCATTTCTTTTCAGTATGGAGCAGACACGGACAAACATGATGTGCATGGCCAGACAGCACTGAACTCTGCGCAACTAGCAGACAACGCTTCATGCGTCCATCTTCTTCTGCAGAATCAACCCAAGCCCTGATTTGAGAACCACAACCCAAGCCCTGACTGAATAACCACTTTGCCCAACTGGAAAATCGAAGGAACTGCTTTGGGAATTAAGGATTAAAATAAATTCCCGAAAGAATCCCAACATTTTCTATCCTTCAGAATTCGATTACTCCATGATCTGCATCACCAAACAGCCAAGGTTTTTTTTCCAGAATAAAACCCAAGTTACGGGTTTCTGGGTTGGTCGGTGGGGTCGATAAAATTGGGCATGCGATTATGCAAGGTCAAACTCTGGATCTGCACAATTGGAGTTTTAAAAAGAATATTTATTTAGCTACTAAGAAGGTGTCGGACATCAAATGTTGAGGAATCGGCACCACAAGGCCATCACTTAGTGTGAGGAAAAAGAATCATCTCACACATGCCCGAAATAAGCAGTGCTTCCTGGTAGGAAGTGACCTCACCCAAACAAGCTAATCAGGGCAGATACTTTAGATACATCCATCCACTTGGTACCGCAGGTCTGTTAGAGGGTACATACAACCTGGAAGTAACAGCACCAAACGAGATTAACCAAAGCAGGTTATGTTTGCCATATCCCAACACATTAGGGTGGATTGACATTTGGAAATGCATGCAAAATAACATTTTCAGGAATTGTTGGAATGTTGACACCACCCTTGTGTTTGGGTTTTTTGTTTTTTTCACAGATCAGTGCATTTAGTGACCAAATGATAAGTGACCGACTGTTCGGAAGAACATACTTTTCATTCCATGAGACGTCGCATCGGGTGTCGGACAGGTGCCCGTTCTTCTGCCGTTAATTGTACAGAAAAAAAAACTGCCTGAGCAAGCAATCTCAACAGCAGAAAGTGTCAACTGCTTCTTGTTCATTTTCCTAGCGTTGGCGAATTATAAATGGGCCAAGAACCTCGTCTGCATTTATACAAATGGTTACGCACAAAAAAAGTAAAGGATCCATTGAGAAATCAAAAATACAACATGTATGTCTGTCTCCAGTTGGCATGTACCTCTTTGCACCATTAACTATGAAGGTTTTGTGATCTTAAGAGCCAGGGAAGAGGTACGATGCTGGCACAACTACATCACCACCTTAATTGATGTGCTGGTTGTTGGGTGGATGTAACGGCACGCTTTCCTTAAATTGGATTACGCACAGCACCCACATTTGTGACTTCTTGAGAGGCAAAGACCAGTCTATTCTTGTTGTTGATGTAGAATGAAGGACTGGTCTTGCTGGTGAAGGTGAGTGGCTAATTGTGTCGGGAGACAGGTAGAAAGATAGATGAAATTAACGGGACGTTGAGGTATGCTGGCCGCCCTTCATCGGAGCAAAATAAGAGGGTCAACACCCGGAACATCGGCTTCTCCTTGCTTCCCAGCATTCGCCAATCAATGTCTTGGTGATTTCGTGCATTATTCTGCTGTCACCTGCCTGGTATTGGCTTAGCGGTTAGAGTGCCGGCTTGGGATCCTAGGATCCTGGGTTCAAATCCAGGTCCATCGCTGAATTAACGCCAGGGGGGTTGACTCGGCCTGTCATCCTTCCAAGGTAGACAAATTCAGTAGCAGTTCACTGGTAATTCCCTGTGTCGCAAGAAGCGACTAACAGGGTTGGGGGCAGGAAGGGCATCCGGCCATAAAACATTGCTTCAAAAAGGGGACCACGGTGCCCAAAAAAGGCCAACCCCCGCTCTGTGGGGAAAAATGGTCTCCAAAGGTGGTATTCTGCTGTCACCGTGTGTGAGGCAATTGCCATCCTCAATCCTTCCTCATTCAGGGAAACCAGTTGTCGATACCTCAAGCGACTAATGTCACTCCTGTGCTTGAAAGTTTGCTGCAAGCTCTCCAATCTTACCGGCGCTTGTTTCGACACTCCACAGAGGTTATTGAAGTTTCTTCAGAGACTTGACCCCATTACATTCCGTCATTACTTATGCAATCTCAACCAAACTTGACAGGATGATGAACGGTTACATAATGAAGGTTGAAGCGCATTCATTCCCCCCCCCCCCCCCATCCCCAAGGGGGTTTTCTCCCCTGAGCGGGTTTCCCCCCCGAGCGGGTTTTCCCCACCATTACCATCAATGGGGTTGCATATTGAGGTGTATAGCCATATTAAGTTAGCTTTATCGTGGCGTTTTTCCAAGGCCGCTTCGAATAACAAAACTAACGATAATAGCATAATATTAATGTTATTACAAAACAATATTAATACAAATAATATCCCACCTCCCCAAGGGGGTTTTCCGGAGAGTCAATGTATATAAATAGCGAATCATGGCGTTTCCGTGGGAGCAACGGCCTCGACCAGAAGTAGTGAACATTAATGAATATTAATATGACCCGACTGCAAAGCCGCAATGAGCCGGCGAAGCCAAAGCCTCTTGCCACTATTTTACCCATCACTATGGCATCAGTAGGTTAGGTAGTTGGTAGTAGGTATGTGTAGTAGGTACTGTAGGTATAGTAGGTGTAGTAGGTACCATTTGCCTTCTGGATGAGATTAAAATTGATAAAATTTACTTCTTGATTAATTCGGTGAATTCCGTCTCAACTTCGGATATTTCCAGCCGTGAAAAACTATCCCCTACGGCCGCGAGATTTCTAAAAAATAATTCTTCGTCAATTTTAGAATATTTGACGCCGTTTTCACCCTCCGAAACGCGTAATAAACTTTTAAAAAATATTTTTTCAAATGCTCGAATCTCATTGGTTCCGGTGTTTGGTGACGATTTTCGTTGAAGATAACGAGGTTGGTCTTAAAGTATTTTAATTACAAATTAGAGGTGCATACGATTGTGAATCAAACAAAGACGGGTGAAACAAACTCCTATTGAACTTTTTCGCAATTTTTTATGCATACTTCCGCATCCGGAAGATGGCGGCCTCCATTGAGCGATTTGGTGTGTCACAGCTTCGGAATTCTCAAGCCAAGGGATCCAGCATAATCTGGTTTTCTACATAATACGTACGCGTTTATTCACAACACCGGCCTCGCCGGCTCTGAACCACAAACACGTATGATTAGCTTTTTAAACAGTCGCTGTTGCTGTTTATAACACTAAATGAAGAAATTTGGAGGAATCCCGGCATGTGTGGTAAATTTTACTTACAGAACTGAGCGAAGATCTACTGTACTCTATACACCCCACAAAGTTTGGGTTAATAACATGACACTTTCTGGCACGAACGTGGCGTTTTTCGTGGCGAACTTTTGAAACTCGCTCCTTTTGTTTAACAAGAAACTGAAAGGGAGAAGCTTGGGTTGTACTCATTTACCAAGCAGCTAGCTAGCTAGCGCTTGCCAAGCCAGCCGTCCCTTAACGGTTTTGAATGGCGTCCTTGCTCGAATGCTTAAACCACTTGGCGATCTCTCCACAAGAAACTTGGTAAATGAACACCCAATGTTGTTGAGACCCTACCATAGATCGATTGTAATCTATATACCCAAAAGAGGAATGACCCTTCCTGCCCCTCCTGTAGTGACCGGGTGAACTACAGACTTGGCATTTAATATGGAATATTTTTTTTGTGGGGGTGAACTTACTTTTCAAGATGACTTAGAACCAAAAGTTCATTGGAATTATGTTGAAATTATTCTAGATTTTGTTAATGTGACGTTTAAAAGAAACAAAAACCACATTTGACATTTCGAAGCAAATAAATTGATCCTCGAAAGTGATGTAAACTGATATCGAACTCAATTCACGGCCAGTACTGTGTTAAACTTCTGTACGTTTTCCAGAAGTATCTCTTTATTTTGCACATTATCCCAAAAAAATTTCAACAAAAACAAAAGCTAAATTATGACTGGGATTACGGACAGTAAAATTACAGTTCAGTACTTCGTGTAACCCCCACGAGCATTCAGGCGAGCACATATACGTTGAGGCATGCTGTTCACGAGATTTGCCAAGGTTTGGACAGGAATCGCTTGCCATGCAGTGACAATAGTCTGCTGCAATTCACGCACAGAGGTCGGCTGCTGGTCCAAGTTGTCGATTTGATGCGTTAATTCTGCCCACAAGTTCTCTATCGGATTCATATCCGGGGACATGGCAGGCCACTCCATATGCTCTACACCACGTTCAACAAGAAAGTGTTGGATCATGCGAGCACGATGAGGCCATGCATTGTCATCTTGGAAGACAAAGTTTCTTCGAAAGGCTGCACGAGAAAATGGAAGCAATGTTTCTTCCAGAATGACCCTGTACTTGAACTGGTTCAGGTTTCCATTCAGAACAACCAGGTCAGTTTTGCCCCCTGCATGAAAAGCAGCCCAAACGGTCACCCCACCACCTCCAGCTTGGACTCTTGGCACTATACAATCTTCGTTGTGGGCTTCATGCACTTGTCTGCGCACTCGAACGCGGCCATCTTGACGATAGACCAGAAATCTAGACTCGTCACTGAAGGTCACGTGATTCCAGTGTCCTGGCTGCCATTGACGGTGCTCTCTGGCCCACTGCAATCGGCGCTGGCTGTGTTGTCTGGTCAGGCGTGGCTTTCTCAGGGGACGCCTGACACGATAGCCTGCTTGAACCAATCGTTGGTTGACTAGCCTTCTGGATACAGGCACATTTGTCAGTTGATGCCACTCAGCCCTACGCCGATTAGCTGACTTGGTACGGCCATTGCAGACTAACCGGTGCAGCTGGCGATCATCTCTCCTTGTGGTTCTGCGTGGACGTCCTGGCCTCGGTATTGGAGTAGGGACACCCCTCTGAGCATTTCGTTTCAGGATCTTTGACACCTGACCTTGAGTGATGCCATACTGCCGAGCAATAGCACGCTGTTTCATGCCAGAATTTCGTAAAGCCACCACTCCATGACAAACAGCATTGTCAAGTTGACGGACCATCTCCAGAGGAAGCGGCAATAACTTTTGTAGACGTGCAGCAGTTGTTTTCCACTAATACAGAACGCAACAACCCTTGTATACCCGATTGTGAAGCCAATCATCAAATGTACCTGCCCTTACATTTTGTCACGCCACCTGTGATATAATCCTGTTATTGACTTCTTGCTGCGAAAGACATTCAGTGACATGGTTCTTTCAACAAAGACATCACCGAAGGGTAAAAAAAACTCACCAGATTGATATACTGAGTTCAGAAAGTAAACCCGTCAAGAAAAAATATATATTCCATATTAAATGCCAAGTCTGTAGTATCATGGAAATTTGCTGATGTAGATGACCTTGTTCTCGCTGCACAAGGATCTAGCCTTAAAGAGATGGGCTGTACACCTTCCAAGGAACTAAAAGTAAAAGAAGAGTACTTCCTAAACTGAAAACTCCATCGACACCCCTCAAAAACCAAGGGAATTTTTTTCAACTTGAACAAGCTGACAAGTGCTGACCTCGATGACATATTCTGTGGTAAAGAAGTTCAGAATAAGGCCCACACAAACTATATTTGCATTTCCCTGCAGCTCGACTTAATGACATTGAAGGAAGATTTGTGAAAAGATAAAGACACAGGCCAATGGTATCCAGAAACCTAGAGGCATCAGCTGGGTGATGGATGCAGATATCGTCTGTCCTGCTACCCTGGGCCTGGTATAATATAGTGCAGAGTACTGTGCCTCCGCATGGACAAAGTGCAGCTAAACTCAAACACCTGCATCCTATCCGAAATTCTGTATCACGAACTATTACTGGGACACTAAAAACAACACCCTTACCTTAGTTCCCTGTGCTCTCAACGATTCCTTCATCAGATATCTGTGAGTAAGACAGCATTCTGCACAAACATCAATCGCCATTCCCCACAATCACCATTCCGCACAAACATCACCATTCCACACAAACACCGCCAATCTGCACAAACATCACCATTCCCCACAATCACCATTCCGCAAAAACATCACCATTCCGCACAAACATCGCCAATCCGCACAAACATCACCATTCCCCACAATCACCATTCCGCACAAACATCGCCAATCCGCACAAACATCGCCATTCCCCACAATCACCATTCCGCACAAACATCAGCATTCCGCACAAACATCGCCAATCCGCACAAACATCACCATTCACCACAAACATAGCCATTCCGCACAAACATCACCATTCCGCACAAACATCACCATTCCCCACAATCACCATTCCGCACAAACATCACCATTCTGCACAAACATCACCATTCCCCACAATCACCATTCCGCACAAACATTGCCAATCTGCACAAACATCGCCATTCCCCACAATCACCATTCCGCACAAACATCACCATTCCACACAAACATAGCCAATTCGCACGAGCATCACCATTCCACACAAACATCGCCATTCGGCACAAACATCACCATTCCCCACAATCATCATTCCGCACAAACATCACCATTCCGCACAAACATCACCATTCCACACAAACATCGCCAATCGGTACAAACATCACCATTCCCCACAACCACCATTCCGCACAAACATCACCATTCCGCACAAACATCACCATTCCCCACAATCACCATTCCGCACAAACATCACCATTCTGCACAAACATCACCATTCCCCACAAACATTGCCAATCTGCACAAACATCGCCATTCCCCACAATCACCATTCCGCACAAACATCACCATTCCACACAAACATAGCCAATCCGCACAAGCATCACCATTCCACACAAACATCGCCATTCGGCACAAACATCACCATTCCCCACAATCATCATTCCGCACAAACATCACCATTCCGCACAAACATCACCATTCCACACAAACATCGCCAATCGGTACAAACATCACCATTCCCCACAACCACCATTCCGCACAAACATCACCATTCCGCACAAACATAGCCAATCCACACAAACATCACCATTCCACACAAACATCGCCAATCCACACAAACATCACCCTTCCCCACAAACATCGCCAATCTGCACAAACATCACCATTCCCCACAATCACCACTTCGCACAAACATCACCATTCTGCACAAACATCGCCATTCCCCAAAAACATCACCATTCCCCACAAACATCACCATTCCGCACAAACATCACCATTCCCCACAAACATCACCATTCCGCACAAACATCGCCAATCCGCACAAACATCACCATTCCCCACAATCACCATTCCGCACAAACATTGCCAATCCGCACAAACATCGCCATTCCCCACAATCACCAATCCGCACAAACATCGCCAATCTGCACAAACATCGCCAATCTGCACAAACATCACCATTCCCCACAATCACCATTTCGCACAAACATCACCATTCTGCACAAACATCGCCATTCCCCAAAAACATCACCATTCCCCACAAACATCACCATTCCGCACAAACATCACCATTCCCCACAAACATCACCATTCCGCACAAACATCGCCAATCCGCACAAACATCGCCAATCTGCACAAACATTGCCATTCCCCACAATCACCATTCCGCACAAACACCACCATTCCGCACAAACATAGCCAATCCGCACAAACATCGCCATTCCGCACAAACATCGCCAATCCGCACAAACATCACCATTCCCCACAATCACCATTCCGCACAAACATCACCATTCCACACAAACATCGCCAATCCGCACAAACATCACCATTCCCCACAAACATCGCCATTCCACACAAACATCGCCATTCCGCACAAACATCGCTATTCCCCACAAACATCGCCATTCCGCACAAACATCGCCAATCCGCACAAACATCGCCATTCCCCACAAACATCACCATTCCCCACAAACATCACCAATCCCCACAAACATCGCCATTCCCCACAAACATCACCATTCCGCACAAACGTGACCATTCCGCACAAACGTGACCATTCGGCACAAACATAACCATTCCCCACAAACATCGCCATTCCGCACAAACATCACCATTCCCCACAAACATCACCATTCCCCACAAACATCACCATTCCACACAAACATCACCATTCCACACAAACATCACCATTCCACACAAACATCACCATTCCACACAAACATCACCATTCCCCACAAACATCACCATTCCACACAAACATCACCATTCCACACAAACATCACCATTCCGCACAAACATCACCATTCCGCACAAACATCACCATTCCCCACAAACATCCCCAATCCGCACAAACATCACCATTCCCCACAAACATCACCATTCCCCACAAACATCGCCAATCTGCACAAACATCACCATTCCGCACAAACATCGCCAATCCGCACAAACATCGCCATTCCACACAAACATCGCCATTCCCCACAAACATCACCATTCCCCACAAACATCACCATTCCACACAAACATCGCCAATCCGCACAAACATCACCATTCCGTACAAACATCACCATTCCCCAAAAACATCACCATTCCCCACAAACATCACCATTCCCCACAAACATCGCCAATCCGCACAAACATCGCCAATCCGCACAAACATCGCCAATCCGCACAAACATCACCATTCCCCACAAACATCACCATTCCCCACAAACATCACCAATCTGCACAAACATCACCATTCCGCACAAACATCGCCATTCCGCACAAACATCGCCATGCCGCACAAACATCGCCATGCCGCACAGACATCGCCAATCCGCACAAGCATCACCATTCCCCACAATCACCATTCCACACAAACATCGCCAATCCGCACAAACATCGCTAATCCACACAAACATCGCCAATCCACACAAACATCGCCAATCCGCACAAACATCGCCATTCCCCACAATCACCATTCCGCACAAACATCACCATTCCGCACAAACATCGCCAATCCGCACAAACATCACCATTCACCACAAACATAGCCATTCCGCACAAACATAGCCATTCCCTACAAACATCACCATTCCCCACAAACATCACCATTCCCCACAAACATCACCATTCCGCACAAACATCACCATTCCCCACAATCACCATTCCGCACAAACGTCACCATTCCGCACAAACATAACCATTCCCCACAATCACCATTCCGCACAAACATTGCCAATCTGCACAAACATCGCCATTCCCCACAATCACCATTCCGCACAAACATCACCATTCCACACAAACATAGCCAATCCGCACAAACATCACCATTCCACACAAACATCACTAATCCGCACAAACATCACCATTCCGCACAAACATCACCATTCCACACAAACATCGCCATTCCGCACAAACATCGCCATTCCGCACAAACATCGCCAATCTGCACAAACATTGCCATTCCTCACAATCACCATTCCGCATAAACATCACCATTCCGCACAAACATCACCATTCCCCACAATCACCATTCCGCACAAACGTCACCATTCCGCACAAACATAACCATTCCCCACAATCACCATTCCGCACAAACATTGCCAATCTGCACAAACATCGCCATTCCCCACAATCACCATTCCGCACAAACATCACCATTCCACACAAACATAGCCAATCCGCACAAACATCACCATTCCACACAAACATCACTAATCCGCACAAACATCACCATTCCGCACAAACATCACCATTCCGCACAAACATCGCCATTCCGCACAAACATCGCCAATCGGCACAAACATCGCCATTCCCCACAATCACCATTCCGCACAAACATCACCATTCCACACAAACATCACCATTCCACACAAACATCACCATTCCGCACAAACATCACCATTCCACACAAACATCGCCAATCCGCACTCACATCACCATTCCCCACAAACATCGCCATTCCACACAAACATCACCATTCCCCACAAACATCACCATTCCGCACAAACATCGCCAATCCACACAAACATCACCATTCCCCACAATCACCATTTTGCACAAACATCACCATTCTGCACAAACATCGCCATTCCCCAAAAACATCACCATTCCCCACAAACATCACCATTCCACACAAACATCACCATTCCCCACAAACATCACCATTCTGCACAAACATCGCCAATCCGCACAAACATCACCATTCCCCACAATCACCATTCCGCACAAACATCGCCAATCCGCACAAACATCGCCATTCCCCACAATCACCATTCCGCACAAACATCGCCAATCCGCACAAACATCGCCAATCTGCACAAACATTGCCATTCCCCACAATCACCATTCCCCACAAACACCACCATTCCGCACAAACATAGCCAATCCACACAAACATCGCCATTCCGCACAAACATCGCCAATCCGCACAAACATCACCATTCCCCACAATCACCATTCCGCACAAACACCACCATTCCACACAAACATAGCCAATCTGCACAAACATCACTATTCCCCACAAACATCGCCATTCCGCACAAACATCGCCAATCCGCACAAACATCGCCATTCCCCACAAACATCGCCATTCCCCACAAACATCACCATTCCCCACAAACATCACCAATCCCCACAAACATCGCCATTCCGCACAAACATCACCATTCCCCACAAACATCACCATTCCCCACAAACATCACCATTCCCCACAAACATCGCCAATCTGCACAAACATCACCATTCCGCACAAACATCGCCAATCCGCACAAACATCGCCATTTCACACAAACATCACCATTCCCCACAAACATCACCATTCCACACAAACATCGCCAATCCGCACAAACATCACCATTCCGTACAAACATCACCATTCCCCAAAAACATCACCATTCCCCACAAACATCACCATTCCCCACAAACATCGCCAATCCGCACAAACATCGCCAATCCGCACAAACATCGCCAATCCGCACAAACATCACCATTCCCCACAGACATCACCAATCTGCACAAACATCGCCATTTCGCACAAACATCGCCATTCCGCACAAACATCGCCATGCCGCACAAACATCGCCATGCCGCACAAACATCGCCATTCCGCACAAACATCACCATTCCCCACAAACATCACCATTCCCCACAAACATCACCATTCCCCACAAACATCGCCAATCTGCACAAACATCACCATTCCGCACAAACATCGCCAATCCGCACAAACATCGCCATTTCACACAAACATCACCATTCCCCACAAACATCACCATTCCACACAAACATCGCCAATCCGCACAAACATCACCATTCCGTACAAACATCACCATTCCCCAAAAACATCACCATTCCCCACAAACATCACCATTCCCCACAAACATCGCCAATCCGCACAAACATCGCCAATCCGCACAAACATCACCATTCCCCACAGACATCACCAATCTGCACAAACATCGCCATTTCGCACAAACATCGCCATTCCGCACAAACATCGCCATGCCGCACAAACATCGCCATGCCGCACAAACATCGCCATGCCGCACAGACATCGCCAATCCGCACAAGCATCACCATTCCCCACAATCACCATTCCACACAAACATCGCCAATCCGCACAAACATCGCCATTCCCCACAATCACCATTCCGCACAAACATCACCATTCCGCACAAACATCGCCAATCCGCACAATCATCACCATTCACCACAAACATAGCCATTCTGCACAAACATAGCCATTCCCCACAAACATCACCATTCCCCACAAACATCACCATTCCGCACAAATATCACCATTCCCCACAATCACCATTCCGCACAAACGTCACCATTCCGCACAAACATCACCATTCCCCACAATCACCATTCCGCACAAACATCACCATTCCCCACAATCACCATTCCGCACAAACATTGCCAATCTGCACAAACATCGCCATTCCCCACAATCACCATTCCGCACAAACATCACCATTCCACACAAACATAGCCCATCCGCACAAACATCACCATTCCGCACAAACATCACTAATCCGCACAAACATCACCATTCCGCACAAACATCGCCATTCCGCACAAACATCGCCATTCCGCACAAACATCACCATTCCCCACAATCACCATTCGGCACAAACATCACCATTCCACACAAACATCACCATTCTGCACAAACATCGCCAATTGGCACAAACATCGCCATTCCCCACAATCACCATTCCGCACAAACATCACCATTCCACACAAACATCACCATTCCACACAAACATCACCATTCCGCACAAACATCACCATTCCACACAAACATCGCCAATCCGCACTCACATCACCATTCCCCACAAACATCGCCATTCCACACAAACATCACCATTCCCCACAAACATCACCATTCCGCACAAACATCGCCAATCCGCACAAACAATACCATTCCCCACAATCACCATTTTGCACAAACATCACCATTCTGCACAAACATCGCCATTCCCCAAAAACATCACCATTCCCCACAAACATCACCATTCCGCACAAACATCACCATTCCCCACAAACATCGCCATTCCGCACAAACATCGCCAATCCGCACAAACAACACCATTCCCCACAATCACCATTCCGCACAAACATCGCCAATCCGCACAAACATCGCCATTCCCCACAATCACCATTCTGCACAAACATCGCCAATCCGCACAAACATCGCCATTCCGCACAAACATCACCATTCCCCACAATCACCATTCCACACAAACATCACCATTCCACACAAACATCGCCAATCGGCACAAACATCGCCATTCTCCACAATCACCATTCCGCACAAACATCACCATTCCGCACAAACATCGCCAATCCGCACAAACATCACCATTCACCACAAACATAGCCATTCCGCACAAACATAGCCATTCCCCACAAACATCACCATTCTCCTCAAACATCACCATTCCGCACAAACATCACCATTCCCCACAATCACCATTCCGCACAAACATCACCATTCCGCACAAACATCACCATTCCCCACAATCACCATTCCGCACAAACATTGCCAATCTGCACAAACATCGCCATTCCCCACAATCACCATTCCGCACAAACATCACCATTCCGCACAAACATAGCCAATCCGCACAAACATCACCATTCCACACAAACATCACCATTCTGCACAAACATCACCATTCTGCACAAACATCGCCATTCCCCAAAAACATCACCATTCCCCACAAACATCACCATTCCGCACAAACATCACCATTCCCCACAAACATCACCATTCCACACAAACATCGCCAATCAGCACAAACATCACCATTCCCCCACAATCAGCATTCCGCACAAACATTGCCAATCCGCACAAACATCGCCATTCCCCACAATCACCATTCCGCACAAACATCGCCAATCCGCACAAACATCGCCAATCTGCACAAACATCACCATTCCCCACAATCACCATTTCGCACAAACATCACCATTCTGCACAAACATCGCCATTCCCCAAAAACATCACCATTCCCCACAAACATCACCATTCCGCACAAACATCACCATTCCCCACAAACATCACCATTCCGCACAAACATCGCCAATCCGCACAAACATCGCCATTCCCCACAATCACCATTCCGCACAAACATCGCCAATCTGCACAAACATTGCCATTCCCCACAATCACCATTCCGCACAAACACCACCATTCCGCACAATCATAGCCAATCCACACAAACATCACCATTCCGCACAAACAACGCCAATCCGCACAAACATCACCATTCCCCACAATCACCATTCCGCACAAACACCACCATTCCGCACAAACAGAGCCAATCCGCACAAACATCACCATTCCACACAAACATCGCCAATCCGCACAAACATCACCATTCCCCACAAACATCGCCATTCCACACAAACATCGCCATTCCGCACAAACATCGCCATTCCCCACAAACATCGCCATTCCGCACAAACATCGCCAATCCGCACAAACATCGCCATTCCCCACAAACATCACCATTCCCCACAAACATCACCAATCCCCACAAACATCGCCATTCCCCACAAAAACATCACCATTCCGCACGAACGTGACCAATTCCGCACAAACGTGACCATTCGGCACAAACATCACCATTCCCCACAAACATCGCCATTCCGCACAAACATCACCATTCCCCACAAACATCACCATTCCCCACAAACATCACCATTCCACACAAACATCACCATTCCACACAAACATAACCATTCCACACAAACATCACCATTCCCCACAAACATCACCATTCCACACAAACATCACCATTCCGCACAAACATCACCATTCCCCACAAACATCCCCAATCCGCACAAACATCACCATTCCCCACAAACATCACCATTCCCCACAAACATCGCCAATCTGCACAAACATCGCCATTCCGCACAAACATCGCCAATCCGCACAAACATCGCCATTCCACACAAACATCACCATTCCCCACAAACATCACCATTCCACACAAACATCGCCAATCCGCACAAACATCACCATTCCGTACAAACATCACCATTCCCCAAAAACATCACCATTCCCCACAAACATCACCATTCCCCACAAACATCGCCAATCCGCACAAACATCGCCAATCCGCACAAACATCGCCAATCCGCACAAACATCACCATTCCCCACAAACATCACCATTCCCCACAAACATCACCAATCCGCACAAACATCACCATTCCGCACAAACATCACCATTCCGCACAAACATCGCCATGCCGCACAAACATCGCCATGCCGCACAGACATCGCCAATCCACACAAGCATCACCATTCCCCACAATCACCATTCCACACAAACATCGCCAATCCACACAAACATCGCCAATCCACACAAACATCGCCAATCCACACAAACATCGCCAATCCGCACAAACATCGCCATTCCCCACAATCACCATTCCGCACAAACATCACCATTCCGCACAAACATCGCCAATCCGCACAAACATCACCATTCACCACAAACATAGCCATTCCGCACAAACATAGCCATTCCGCACAAACATAGCCATTCCCCACAAACATCACCATTCCCCACAAACATCACCATTCCCCACAAACATCACCATTCCGCACAAACATCACCATTCCCCACAATCACCATTCCGCACAAACGTCACCATTCCGCACAAACATCACCATTCCCCACAATCACCATTCCGCACAAACATTGCCAATCTGCACAAACATCGCCATTCCCCACAATCACCATTCCGCACAAACATCACTATTCCACACAAACATAGCCAATCCGCACAAACATCACCATTCCACACAAACATCACCAATCCGCACAAACATCACCATTCCGCACAAACATCACCATTCCGCACAAACATCGCCATTCCGCACAAACATCGCCATTCCGCACAAACATCACCATTCCCCACAATCACCATTCGGCACAAACATCACCATTCCGCACAAACATCACCATTCTGCACAAACATCGCCAAACGGCACAAACATCGCCATTCCCCACAATCACAATTCCGCACAAACATCACCATTCCGCACAAACATCACCATTCCACACAAACATCGCCAATCCACACTCACATCACCATTCCCCACAAACATCGCCATTCCACACAAACATCACCATTCCCCACAAACATCACCATTCCGCACAAACATCGCCAATCCGCACAAACATCACCATTCCCCACAATCACCATTTTGCACAAACATCACCATTCTGCACAAACATCGCCATTCCCCAAAAACATCACCATTCCCCACAAACATCACCATTCCGCACAAACATCACCATTCCCCACAAACATCACCATTCCGCACAAACATCGCCAATCCGCACAAACATCACCATTCCCCACAATCACCATTCCGCACAAACATCGCCAATCCGCACAAACATCGCCATTCCCCACAATCACCATTCCGCACAAACATCGCCATTCCGCACAAACATCGCCAATCTGCACAAACATTGCCATTCCCCACAATCACCATTCCCCACAAACACCACCATTCCGCACAAACATAGCCAATCCACACAAACATCGCCATTCCGCACAAACATCGCCAATCCGCACAAACATCACCATTCCCCACAATCACCATTCCACACAAACACCACCATTCCGCACAAACATAGCCAATCTGCACAAACATCACTATTCCCTACAAACATCGCCATTCCGCACAAACATCGCCAATCCACACAAACATCGCCATTCCCCACAAACATCACCATTCCCCACAAACATCACCAATCCCCACAAACATCGCCATTCCGCACAAACATCACCATTCCCCACAAACATCACCATTCCCCACAAACATCACCAATCCCCACAAACATCGCCATTCCGCACAAACATCACCATTCCCCACAAACATCACCATTCCCCACAAACATCACCATTCCCCACAAACATCGCCAATCTGCACAAACATCACCATTCCGCACAAACATCGCCAATCCGCACAAACATCGCCATTCCACACAAACATCACCATTCCACACAAACATCGCCAATCCGCACAAACATCACCATTCCGTACAAACATCACCATTCCCCAAAAACATCACCATTCCCCACAAACATCACCATTCCCCACAAACATCGCCAATCCGCACAAACATCGCCAATCCGCACAAACATCGCCAATCCGCACAAACATCACCATTCCCCAAAAACATCAACATTCCCCACAAACATCGCCATTCCCCACAAACATCGCCAATCCGCACAAACATCGCCATTCCGCACAAACATCGCCAATCCACACAAACATCGCCATTCCCCACAAACATCGCCATTCCCCACAAACATCACCATTCCCCACAAACATCACCAATCCCCACAAACATCGCCATTCCGCACAAACATCACCATTCCCCACAAACATCACCATTCCCCACAAACATCGCCATTCCGCACAAACATCGCCAATCCGCACAAACATCGCCATTCCCCACAAACATCACCATTCCCCACAAACATCACCAATCCCCACAAACATCGCCATTCCCCACAAACATCACCATTCCGCACGAACGTGACCAATTCCGCACAAACGTGACCATTCGGCACAAACATCACCATTCCCCACAAACATCGCCATTCCGCACAAACATCACCATTCCCCACAAACATCACCATTCCCCACAAACATCACCATTCCACACAAACATCACCATTCCACACAAACATAACCATTCCACACAAACATCACCATTCCCCACAAACATCACCATTCCACACAAACATCACCATTCCGCACAAACATCACCATTCCCCACAAACATCCCCAATCCGCACAAACATCACCATTCCCCACAAACATCACCATTCCCCACAAACATCGCCAATCTGCACAAACATCACCATTCCGCACAAACATCGCCAATCCGCACAAACATCGCCATTCCACACAAACATCACCATTCCCCACAAACATCACCATTCCACACAAACATCGCCAATCCGCACAAACATCACCATTCCGTACAAACATCACCATTCCCCAAAAACATCACCATTCCCCACAAACATCACCATTCCCCACAAACATCACCATTCCCCACAAACATCGCCAATCCGCACAAACATCGCCAATCCGCACAAACATCGCCAATCCGCACAAACATCACCATTCCCCACAAACATCACCATTCCCCACAAACATCACCAATCCGCACAAACATCACCATTCCGCACAAACATCACCATTCCGCACAAACATCGCCATGCCGCACAAACATCGCCATGCCGCACAGACATCGCCAATCCGCACAAGCATCACCATTCCCCACAATCACCATTCCACACAAACATCGCCAATCCACACAAACATCGCCAATCCACACAAACATCGCCAATCCACACAAACATCGCCAATCCGCACAAACATAACCATTCCGCACAAACATAGCCATTCCCCACAAACATCACCATTCCCCACAAACATCACCATTCCCCACAAACATCACCATTCCGCACAAACATCACCATTCCCCACAAACGTCACCATTCCGCACAAACATCACCATTCCCCACAATCACCATTCCGCACAAACATTGCCAATCTGCACAAACATCGCCATTCCCCACAATCACCATTCCGCACAAACATCACCATTCCACACAAACATAGCCAATCCGCACAAACATCACCATTCCACACAAACATCACCAATCTGCACAAACATCACCATTCCGCACAAACATCGCCATTCCGCACAAACATCGCCATTCCGCACAAACATCACCATTCCCCACAATCACCATTCGGCACAAACATCACCATTCCGCACAAACATCACCATTCTGCACAAACATCGCCAAACGGCACAAACATCGCCATTCCCCACAATCACAATTCCGCACAAACATCACCATTCCGCACAAACATCACCATTCCACACAAACATCGCCAATCCACACTCACATCACCATTCCCCACAAACATCGCCATTCCACACAAACATCACCATTCCCCACAAACATCACCATTCCGCACAAACATCGCCAATCCGCACAAACATCACCATTCCCCACAATCACCATTTTGCACAAACATCACCATTCTGCACAAACATCGCCATCCCCAAAAACATCACCATTCCCCACAAACATCACCATTCCGCACAAACATCACCATTCCCCACAAACATCACCATTCCGCACAAACATCGCCAATCCGCACAAACATCACCATTCCCCACAATCACCATTCCGCACAAACATCGCCATTCCGCACAAACATCGCCATTCCCCACAATCACCATTCCGCACAAACATCGCCATTCCGCACAAACATCGCCAATCTGCACAAACATTGCCATTCCCCACAATCACCATTCCCCACAAACACCACCATTCCGCACAAACATAGCCAATCCACACAAACATCGCCATTCCGCACAAACATCGCCAATCCGCACAAACATCACCATTCCCCACAATCACCATTCCGCACAAACACCACCATTCCACACAAACATAGCCAATCTGCACAAACATCACTATTCCCCACAAACATCGCCATTCCGCACAAACATCGCCAATCCACACAAACATCGCCATTCCCCACAAACATCGCCATTCCCCACAAACATCACCATTCCCCACAAACATCACCAATCCCCACAAACATCGCCATTCCGCACAAACATCACCATTCCCCACAAACATCACCATTCCCCACAAACATCACCAATCCCCACAAACATCGCCATTCCGCACAAACATCACCATTCCCCACAATCATCACCATTCCCCACAAACATCACCATTCCCCACAAACATCGCCAATCTGCACAAACATCACCATTCCGCACAAACATCGCCAATCCGCACAAACATCGCCATTCCACACAAACATCACCATTCCACACAAACATCGCCAATCCGCACAAACATCACCATTCCGTACAAACATCACCATTCCCCAAAAACATCACCATTCCCCACAAACATCACCATTCCCCACAAACATCGCCAATCCGCACAAACATCGCCAATCCGCACAAACATCGCCAATCCGCACAAACATCACCATTCCCCAAAAACATCACCATTCCCCACAAACATCGCCATTCCCCACAAACATCGCCAATCCGCACAAACATCGCCATTCCACACAAACATCGCCAATCCACACAAACATCGCCATTCCCCACAAACATCGCCATTCCCCACAAACATCACCATTCCCCACAAACATCACCAATCCCCACAAACATCGCCATTCCGCACAAACATCACCATTCCCCACAAACATCACCATTCCCCACAAACATCACCAATCCCCACAAACATCGCCATTCCGCACAAACATCACCATTCCCCACAAACATCACCATTCCCCACAAACATCACCATTCCCCACAAACATCGCCAATCTGCACAAACATCACCAATCCGCACAAACATCGCCATTCCCCACAATCACCATTCCACACAAACATCACCATTCCGCACAAACATCGCCAATCCGCACAAACATCACCATTCACCACAAACATAGCCATTCTGCACAAACATAGCCATTACCCACAAACATCACCATTCCCCACAAACATCACCATTCCCCACAAACATCACCATTCCGCACAAACATCACCATTCCCCACAATCACCATTCGGCACAAACATCACCATTCCACACAAACATCACCATTCCGCACAAACATCGCCAATCGGCACAAACATCGCCATTCCCCACAATCACCATTCCGCACAAACATCACCATTCCACACAAACATCACCATTCCGCACAAACATCACCATTCCACACAAACATCGCCAATCCGCACTCACATCACCATTCCCCACAAACATCGCCATTCCGCACAAACATCGCCAATCCGCACAAACATCACCATTCCCCACAATCACCATTTTGCACAAACATCACCATTCTGCACAAACATCGCCATTCCCCAAAAACATCACCATTCCCCACAAACATCACCATTCCGCACAAACATCACCATTCCCCACAAACATCGCCATTCCGCACAAACATCGCCAATCCGCACAAACAACACCATTCCCCACAATCAACATTCCGCACAAACATCGCCAATCCGCACAAACATCGCCATTCCCCACAATCACCATTCTGCACAAACATCGCCAATCCACACAAACATCGCCATTCCGCACAAACATCACCATTCCCCACAATCACCATTCCACACAAACATCACCATTCCACACAAACATCGCCAATCGGCACAAACATCGCCATTCTCCACAATCACCATTCCGCACAAACATCACCATTCCGCACAAACATCGCCAATCCGCACAAACATCACCATTCACCACAAACATAGCCATTCCGCACAAACATAGCCATTCCCCACAAACATCACCATTCCCCACAAACATCACCATTCCGCACAAACATCACCATTCCCCACAATCACCATTCCGCACAAACATCACCATTCTGCACAAACATCACCATTCCCCACAATCACCATTCCGCACAAACATTGCCAATCTGCACAAACATCGCCATTCCCCACAATCACCATTCCGCACAAACATCACCATTCCGCACAAACATAGCCAATCCGCACAAACATCACCATTCCGCACAAACATCACCATTCTGCACAAACATCGCCATTCTGCACAAACATCGCCATTCTGCACAAACATCGCCATTCCCCAAAAACATCACCATTCCGCACAAACATCACCATTCCGCACAAACATAGCCAATCCGCACAAACATCACCATTCCACACAAACATCACCATTCTGCACAAACATCGCCATTCTGCACAAACATCGCCATTCTGCACAAACATCGCCATTCCCCAAAAACATCACCATTCCGCACAAACATCGCCAATCCGCACAAACATCGCCATTCCCCATAATCACCATTCTGCACAAACATCGCCAATCCGCACAAACATCGCCATTCCGCACAAACATTGCCATTCCGCACAAACATCACCATTCCCCACAATCACCATTCCGCACAAACATCACCATTCCGCACAAACATCGCCAATCGGCACAAACATCGCCATTCTCCACAATCACCATTCCGCACAAACATCGCCAATCGGCACAAACATCGCCATTCTCCACAATCACCATTCCGCACAAACATCACCATTCCACACAAACATCGCCAATCCGCACAAACATCACCATTCCCCACAAACATCACCATTCCCCACAAACATCACCATTCTGCACAAACATAGCCAATCCGCACAAACATCACCATTCCCCACAAACATCACCATTCCGCACAAACATCGGCATTCCCCACAAACATGACCATTCCCCACAAACATCATCATTCTGCACAAACATCGCCAATCTGCACAAACATTGCCATTCCCCACAATCACCATTCCGCATAAACATCACCATTCCGCACAAACATCACCATTCCCCACAATCACCATTCCGCACAAACATCACCATTCCCCACAATCACCATTCCACACAAACATCGCCATTCCCCACAATCACCATTCCGCACAAACATCACCATTCCGCACAAACATCGCCAATCAGCACAAACATCACCATTCCGCACAAACATCACCATTCCCCACAATCACCATTCCGCACAAACATCGCCAACCCGCACAAACATCACCATTCCCCACAAACATGACCATTCCCCACAAACATCACCATTCTGCACAAACATCGCCAATCCGCACAAACATCGCCATTCCCCACAATCACCATTCCGCACAAACATCACCATTCCGCACAAACATCACCATTCCCCACAAACAACACCATTCTGCACAAACATCGCCAATCCACACAAACATCGCCATTCCCCACAATCACCATTCCACACAAACATTACCATTCCACACAAACATCGCCATTCCACACAAACATCGCCATTCCGCACAAACATCGCCAATCTGCACAAACATTGCCATTCCCCACAATCACCATTCCGCATAAACATCACCATTCCGCACAAACATCACCATTCCCCACAATCACCATTCCGCACAAACATCACCATTCCCCACAATCACCATTCCACACAAACATCGCCATTCCCCACAATCACCATTCCGCACAAACATCACCATTCCGCACAAACATCGCCAATCAGCACAAACATCACCATTCCGCACAAACATCACCATTCCCCACAATCACCATTCCGCACAAACATCGCCAACCCGCACAAACATCGCCATTCCCCACAATCACCATTCCGCACAAACATCACCATTCCGCACAAACATCGCCAATCAGCACAAACATCACCATTCCACACAAACATCGCCAATCCGCACAAGCATCACCATTCCCCACAAACATCCCCATTCCACACAAACATCACCATTCCACACAAACATCGCCAATCCGCACAAACATCGCCATTCCCCACAATCACCATTCCGCACAAACATCACCATTCCGCACAAACAATGCCAATCTGCACAAACATCGCTATTCCACACAAACATCACCATTCCGCACACACATCACCATTCCGCACAAACGTTGCCAATCCGCACAAACATCGCCAATCCGCACAAACATCGCCAATCCGCACAAACATCACCATTCCCCACAAACATCACCATACGCAGGCCAATAAAAATCTGCCGATCCATGAAGACCAATCTATAACAACATCTGGCCAGCACAAGACTAAACTTTCACACTTGTGTCCCTAACCCCCTCACACTTTGTAACTACCCTCCTCAGTCACAACCAACTGCTCCTGGACCCTGTGTCTTTTGCACCTGAGAAGGTGGAGAACGTTCTTTCAACCCTCAAATCTGATTGTGCTACTGGACCAGAAGGCATCAGCTCACGTGTCCTAAAATCCTCCTCTGCTGCTCTTGCACTTTATCTTTTTTTCCCCCTTTTCACCTTGTAATCTGCCCGACGGAATCA
This sequence comes from Myxine glutinosa, assembly GCF_964187855.1. NCBI lineage: Eukaryota > Metazoa > Chordata > Myxini > Myxiniformes > Myxinidae > Myxine > Myxine glutinosa. Next base: position 69,470,916 of record NC_136272.1, on the reverse strand, counting down.
GTCAGCCAACATCACTGCATTACTTAAGAATGGTACAAAACGCGATCCTCTTAACTACAGACCTATTAGCCTTCTTCCATTCATCAGCAAGGTGATGGAATCGATCATCGCAGTTACATCAAGTCCTTCTTTTTCTCCAACGGACTGATCTCAAACTCAGTTCAGATTCAGACATGATCATTCCACCCTTAACATACTATTTATGCTCCCTCCGGGTCTTTAAAACAGCTGTTCACCACCATCTCTTATGTTCCCCCATCCAAAACCTTGATCTTTTCTAACCCCGTTAATTCACCCCAGATCCACTTTTTTGAAATTCCGACTTTTTCTGGAAGTCCTCGCAGTGTCCATGTGTTTTATACCTCTCCCACCCCCCCCCCCCCCCACCTTCCCATGCCTCCTCCTCCCCAAGCCCTCTTCCTCCCACAGATCTCCCGATGTCCCTGTTCTCCACTGTTGTACTTGTGTGCTTCCCTCTCTCTCTCCATCTTGTCTACCGCTCCCTTTATGGTATGTTTTATGTGTCGGTTTGTCTTTTTGTGATTAATGTTAGCTCTTACACGAGCCTCGATCTTGTATACAAAAAAGAGAGAAAAATCCCAAATAGGATGGATGTCCTCAATCTTAGACACGAGACCAGGGTCGTCTCTCTGGACATACCTCGAGCATTTCATATAGTCTGGCACACCGCCTTGCTCTCCAAACAATCTGCATATGGAACCCAAGGCCACCTCTACACAATGGGATTATCTCATTTCCTCTCCCTGTCAAGGCTGGAGTGTCCAGAGACAGTGTCCTGAGTCCAATCCTGTTCCTAATTTTCTTTAACGATCTTTCTGACTCTAGAAAATGAAAATCCTCTTCATCTCTTTGCTGATGAGTCCACCTTCTGCCATAGCAACCCTCATCCTTCAGATAGGCTGGCACCAGCCTCTTCCCCATCTGCATAGCGTGATTGAATCACGAGCTGGTCCTGGTCCTACACTTGGAATATGTCATTCAATTCTGTCAAATCTCACACTCTCACTATGTCTCTCCAGAAAGAATGTCTGACGAAGCCTCCCATCTACTTCCTCAACAAACCAATTGAAGAGGTTCAGTCACAAAATATTTTGGGTCTCACTAGCATCCGTGATCTTTCTAGCGCAAGCCACATAGTTAAATTTACCTCCAACACGTCAGCCACCAACTGGGCCTCCTCCATCGTGCAAAAAACAAAAAAAAAAAAAAAAAAAAAAAACCGTGAAAACTGTAAGAAACAAACTTGGTGAACAATACTGTAGACTATGAATACACACAAGGAAAATGCAGGGTGAGTCATAAATCCAAGGAGTAATAACAGGAGTAACTAGAAAGCATCTGAAAATGCAAAGCCCGTCCGTGTCCGTTTGTATTCAGATGTCTTCTTTTTCTCTCCGTCTTATTTTCCTTCTGTATGCTCAAAATAACGAAAACAGTTTTTAAAAATTTCGAAATGAAAATATATTTTATGCAGCCTTGACCTTTGAGCTATTGATATTAAAAAAATAAATATCAGTTTCTAGCTTTTGATTGGTGAACCAATGCAGTGACCTGATATGCAAATTCTTAAAATTTCAGGTGACGCTGGTGAAAATTGGTGATTTTACGCAACCTTGACCTTTGATCTAAAAAAAACAATCAGCGTCTAGCTTTTGATTGGTCAACCAATTCAGTGATCCAATATGCAAATTATTAAAATTTCAGGTCAATCGGATTAAATTGGTGATTTTACGCAACCTTGACCTTTTGATCTAAAAAAAACAATCAGCGTCTAGCTTTTGATTCGTCAACCAATTCAGTGATCCAATATGCAAATTATTAAAATTTCAGGTCAATCGGATTAAATTGGTGATTTTACGCAACCTTGACCTTTTGATCTAAAAAAACAATCAGCGTCTAGCTTTTGATTGGTCAACCAATTCAGTGATCCAATATGCAAATTCTTAAAATTTCAGATCAATCGGATTAAATTGGTGATTTTACGCAACCTTGACCTTTTGATCTAAAAAAACAATCAGCGTCTAGCTTTTGATTGGTTAACCAATTCAGTGATCCAATATGCAAATTCTTAAAATTTCAGGTCAATCGGATTAAAATGGATGATTTTCTGTGACGCTGACCTTTGACCTTTTGACGAAATTCTTAATTTGTCTTCGCCATGTCTTACTATAATTCACCAGATGTCCGTCCGTCTGTATGTCTGTCCGTCAGTCCGTTCGAAGGCACCGCAAAAACGGCTGAACCGTTCACAACGATATTTTGGTTGGGTAATCTTGGGATCCCCTGGAGTAAAATAGGCTATATTGTTTTCCAATTTCAGCTTTGGCCTCCAGCATTTTCAGGTTTGGACTCCCGCATAACATTATTTTCCCGGGTACCGCACAAACGGCTGCACCAATCGCTGCACAGCTGCACTGATCAGCTGCACCGATCGGACTCGGTGACACAACAACAACAACAGGCATTTTAAGGCCATTTTCCCTGCAAGAGCGGGGGTTAGCCTCGGACTCGGTGACCTCGGACAAAGACCTTTTAGGACATGGGTTGAATCCCTGCTCGAGGGAATGCCAACCCCCTCCCGCCATCACGGTCGACTCTCCAACTCACAATCCCACGAGATATCCGGAAAGGACGACCCAAAACCAATTATATTCTTTTTGATTCGTATATAAACATCATTAAAAGTAAATAATGACCTCGGCAAAAGTTCAAACGACGTGAGTTTCATCTCCACATGAGAGAATTCCACATAGCTATTTGGGCGGTGTATAAGCTAACAGATCGCTGTCTCCATCGATCTTGCAAAGGCCATAACACCTGTCGGCTCAAAATCCTTTTAACTGTTGAGTTGGTAGTTTTTACAATGAAGGAAACATTAACAATGTTGTTAAAAATTTATTTTGTGATTAATTTCTGATTGGAGTTATGTTGTTTGGAATGAAAAAAGAGATATCGAGTTCAAGTGTTTTCGCTCTTTCACGAGCCTCGATCTTGTATACAAAAAAAAAAAAGAAAAAAAAAAGTGAATGACGACATGCCGTGATGGTTTCTACTTTCTAAACGTGAACTTCGTGGATCGCCATATGCAGATTCGCCACGGACCCACGATCGATGTTTCTATATGTGAACGTACCCGTTTGTTTGCGAGCGGGTACGTTTTTCATGGAAGTCCTTCACAAACTTGCTGCCCATGTCTGACGTGCGACTGAAAGTGCTACAGGAATGTGGAATTTATTGGTTTCATGCTTTAGCATTCGCCGTATCTGCATTGCCTGTTTGCTTCTGGCCTATCACTCGTGCGTAGCAAGGGTATCTCACTAGATCTCATAATAAAGCCTCATTGAAAATGTGATGACAAAACTCAAATGGTAAAAAAGTTATGGCCTGGACACGGACGGACACACACACACACACACACACACACACACACACACACACACACACACACACACACACACAGACACACAGACACAGAAGTGATTACAAAACCCAGCCTCCTGCTGTGTAGGCGGTGGGCTAATAATAACAGATTACAGCAATATAAAAATTACAATACCTCCTGAGACATTAAATGCATCTGTACGACATCGCCATTGTCATGGCACAAGAAAATGTTTTTCCACGTGTGGTGTGAAAACAAATGCAAAATACGTAATTATGGTGCCCAAATACCATGTGTTATGGTGCCCAAATACCATATGTTATGTTGCCCAAATACCATGTGTCATGGTGCTAAAATACCATGTGTTATGGCACGCAAATACCATGTGTTATGGTGCTAAAATACCATGTCTTATGGTGCTAAAATACCATGTGTTATGTTGCCCAAATACCACGTGTTATGGTGCCAAAATACCATGTATTATGGTACCCAAATACCATGTGTTATGTTGCCCAAATACCATGTGTTATGTTGCCCAAATACCATATGTTATGTTGCCCAAATACCATGTGTTATGTTGCAAAAATACCATATGTTATGTTGCAAAAATACCATGTGTTATGGTGCCAAATGCTTCCTGACTGCATTATTTCAGTTCATCAAAAGATGCCATGCGATGTTTCACAACCTGAGCTTTGTCGTACCCCCACAGATCATTGTCATGACCCTGCACTCGCGAAGCGAAAAGCGGGGTTAAGCATTCACCTGCGTACGTGTGCCGTGTGCCGTACGTGTCTGCATTTGAAAAATCCATTTTCTCGGCAACCGTTATTCCGATTGACATGAAATTTGACCATAGAAAAATGCGTCTGCGCGTCTCTGTATAATTTTTTTATTTATAATTATGACGTCATAGGACACGTGGTACGAACGCCATCTTGGAAAAAAGTTACACCTCTATATCTCCCAAACCACTCAATGGCAAAAATTGAAACATGGCTCATTGTCAAGTACTCACCATGGGGAATAAGATATGTTGATGTCATCGATGCCTTAATTATGACGTCATAATTTGACAAGTACAACGCTTGATCTGATCAGTATGAATAAAACAAAAATTCCTCTGTAACTGTTAGACCGATAGACACGAAATTTTCAGAATATATGCAGGTCCTCCTGTAGAATTTTTAATGATAATTATAACGTCATAGGTCACGTGGTACAGACGCCATCTTGGGAAAAAATCGAAAAACGTTGCACCTCGATATCCCCGAAAGCGCTGCATCGAAAAAATTGAGACATGGCTCATTGTAAAGAACTCTCCAAGGGGAATAAAATGTTAATGATGATGTCATAGGTGCCTCCATTATGACGTCATAATTCGAAAAGTACAAAACTTCATCCGATCAAGATTAAATTTAATGAGCATAATCTAGGAATAAATTTGTAGAAAAAAAAAATGACGTCATCGGTCACGTGGTTCGGCCGCCATATTTGTTTTAACACAAAAGCCTGAAAAACCACTGAAAATACATCCTGGCGAGGGTTTGCAATCTCTGATTGCTCCTTTTCTTGTTCAACCTTGCTTTAGGTGGGAAGTGTGGAGATTTGAGATGGCACGCCATCGACTTCGGTCGTTTATATTCTGGAGGCCAAGTCTTGCATTCAATAGTAATTAAGACGTATTTTTCTCCAATGAAAAATAAATCCCCAGAACACTCACGACATGATGGGGTTGAGACAGGAATAGGTATTATGACCTTCAAACCAGTAAAAGCATTTGATTTCATAAATTGCCTCACAGTCAAACCCTGATTTTTGGGTGGTGAGAGGCTTATTTATGGGTCTGATTTGATATTAACGAAGAACATGTTTTTTATGGATCAGAATTTTTAATATATTACTTACCAGGGCATTGGGTAACATGGTGAGGTTCCGGTGGTCAACATTTTGCCTGCAAGCCTTGGGTTGAGAAATACCCAACAATGAACTTCAACACAGGAGGCCATTCGGCCATCAAACATGTGCAATGCGGGACTTTAGAGATGATGTAATCCACTGCAGAATGCCCAGCCTGCATTTGCAGAAGTTCCTAGAAACAGCAGTGTCCAGGGCATGCAAAAGTATACCACATCTGTGAGAGATAAGGATTGTTACCTAAAATGGCTCACAAAGCTTCGAAAATAAGCTGAAAATACTTGGAAAGTACCTGAGAGAAAGGGCTGTGCCTTTGCACAACAAAAGAGTTGGAGAACTTTCTCAGCTCGTCAACAGGGCAGCTGCCCATACTGCAAGTCTCGACCAAGTGGGCTGGTGCAAGGCCCGAGTGGATGGACATGTGCTTCCCAAACCCCCGACAGATTGCTACCAGTGAATGGACGTTGAACCTTCCAGAGTGCCTCCTGTGAATATAGAAGGCTTGGCAATTTATTTAATGGATATCTGCAATTGGAAAGACTATGCCATGCGTCATTACGAACAAAGTAATGGCTACCAACCCTTTGACAAAGAACATCTTCACGACCTGAAAATACACAAAGGTTGTGTCATCTATTATATATGTGGGTGCGAGTTGCACAAGGTAGACTTCCATGAGTGAGATACCGTATCTAGTTTGGATTCTTCTGAACACCGAGATGGGAAGGCCGTATCCAGGGCTTGTGAATGAACAGGGTAAGTTTAAAATCAACTTCTAAAATGATATTTACTATAATAATGTGGGGGTAGAGGAGGGGGAGCTGTGAAGGCTGTTATAAATATAATGTGTTTGGTTTCAGGGCCACAAGTGAAATTATACTCGATTTTTGCATCTATTGTTAAAAGCAGAAGGGCCCGTGTGTGTGTGTGTGTGTGTGTGTGTGTGTGTGTGTGTGTGTGTGTGTGTGTGTTATATCCACTGCCGTCACTCGCTTCTATTAACAGGAGATGGTAGGGACTCGACACCTCTCATCCACTGATATTTCACGTATTTCTATATATTTGAGAGTCCGATTTGCATCCAGGAACACAACAATTACGGTTAACCACCCTAAGATTGTGATTCTTTTGTTTAAATGCTGAACATTATGTAAAAAGACGATTCGACTTGCAGATTTTACTAGAGCAGAAGCAGAAGCAAATCACAGCTCAGTTTGTCCATACTCCATCTTTTGAGAATGTAGAGCGTCAATCAAGGAAGCAGCATGTACCATTTTTTTGTCTTTGGATGACTCGGCCAGGGTTCGAGCCACCGATCTCCCAGACTCAGAGCAGGTGCTCTAAAAGGGAACTCATATCACTCTCTCATGGACTCCATGAACATATCAAAGCAAGCTTTTCATCAATGGCCAAGATAACATTTTGGTCAAAAAACCAAGAGCACTCTTGCACAACAATTTTTTTTTAATACAAGAATAACTGGGTTTACAGGAGGTAATAAAACTATAAATTTACTATATTACACTGCTAGTAATGTTTATAAAAAGTTCTCAAACAATCTTTCGCAAATATAGCACATCTAAAGGCAGCCTGAAGAGACATTCAACGACGAACTGCTCGAAGGGCAGCTCCATCATTATACATCCAGCATCACTCGTGGGAATCAATGTAAACAAAACATATAATATACTTTAATATGTAAATGAGGGTGAATGGGTACTCAAGCTTAAATAAATCCCCCCCCCCTCCTCCCTCCCCACCTCACAATCAGGGAAGAAGAAGACCCACAATCTTTACAAAGTGCACCGTCACTTAAAGCCAATGGTTCCAGCTTGGCTTGTCAAATACAGAAATCACCTTGCATGCACACACTCGAACAGTATACAAAGCTGTATACGAAGGTGGGGTATACCAAAGGATGGCTTAAAAAATATATTCGTGGAAACTATTTGTTCCGTGGAAGGTTCACGTTGAACAGTGCGTTTCAGGGACAGCCACGTGTTAAATATGAGGGTAAGAGAAAGTTTCTATACTTACAAATATTATGTATACATATATGTATACATATACATATATACATATATATATATATATATATATATATATATATATATATATATATATATATATATATATACATATATATATATACACACACACATGTAAACACACATATATACTTTTAAAAAATCACTTTGCAGTGCAGACCGACCATGGAGGAAGGACTGAATAGTGAAAAATAAAACAAAAAGAATACAATGTCATATCTATTAGTGACAGGTCCATAATACACCTCAAATTATAGCTTTGTTCTATACAATGAATAATGATTGTCAAGATGCACCTAACACTGGTGTTTGCATTAATAAGAAAATCCATAGTGTTTGCTTTTTATCTCCAATAACTCAAATGCACAGACAGCCAAACGACCAGGATCGGTGGAGGACATCTATCCAAGACGTGCTCTGGCCTCTCACTTTGCCGTGCTGTGTGGGCCATATTGACTTTTTATAATATACAGGTGTCACAAGGCTCGTGGAACATAGGAACATGGGGAAAAGGGGCAGGAAGACAGTGGAAACAGATGGATGAGAACGCAGTGCATGCACCTTGCACCATGGCAGAGGAGTTAGTTGTGTTATGGAGAACTAACATAACGGTGATGGAGAACAAAAAGACGGTATACTGACAGTGGGGCACCAACAACGGTTGCAGGTGAAAGGTGGCTTGGTTTATGTTGCAAACTACACAGATAGGTATAAATGAGATAGGCCACGGCCCGTTTGCTAGAATCTATCCAGTGGATACATTTAATGCGCTGCATATGTGATTTATCCACAGGATAGGCTTATCCGGGCTTCTAGCTACTGGGCCCAAGAGATGGTTGTGGGCAGAAGACTTGAAGGCCAAAAGGGAAGAGCATGAGATAACTAGAACAATGCGACTGTGTCGCCAATGTGCCTCTGCATAGCCCCACAACGGGTAGATGCCCTCGTTCACTGTCCTAAAAATAAACAAGTTTGATTTAAATCCCTTCAGCTGTTTTCAAGTATCATATTTTCACCAGCCATGACAGGTTTCACATCGATCAGTGAAGCAGTTTCAGAGAAGGGATTTTTTTAAATATCGGCTTTCAAGCTAACATGGCTGCCACACCACATGACATATGACCTTAAAAAATGTACGCTCTGCATATTTATGGGTAGGGGATCACGTTTGTGAAGTTTCGTGTTGATCGGATAAGGTTCCTTTTTCTATCCACGATGGCTGCCAAGCCACATGACTTACGACATCATTTTCAAACTATATGCAACAATGGTGTTCAATGATATTTGTAAAATTTCGCATCGATAGGGGAAGCGGTTTCAGAGATATAATTATTTAATATTTTCCTTCAATCCAATATGGCTGCCACACCATGTGACCAATGGTGTTTTTGTGATCATCTTTTAATCGCCATGCCGAGTCAATTGATTTGGTGGTTTGGGAGAACGGGTTTTTTTAAGGTTTTAGGTTAAATCCAATATGGCTGCCAAACCATGACATCTGATGTCATAAATTTAATATTTCAATACAATTGTGTCATAGATCATATGAATGTAATTTAAGATTTTTAGGATAAGGAATGTGATTAAAACATTTTTGGCTGGTATACCACTTCACCAATGATGTCATCATTATCATGCTTTTGTTCCCCATTGGGAGTACTTGACAATGTGCCAAGCTTCAAATTTTTCCATTCAGCGGTTTCGGAGAAATACTTCAATTATTTGCGTTTAATCCAAAATGGCTGCCATACCACGTGACCTATGACGTCAAAATTATCATAAAACATTCTGCATGGGTGTCACTCATACCCTGATGGTTTCGTCTCAATCGGACATATGGTTGCTAAGAAAAACGAGGTTTAGCCCGTACGAATGGACAACCCGAAAACATAATTCCTCCGGCCACGTTCGGATGTGGAGGCATAAAAATATCAAGATGACTCCACATATCAAAATAAGTTGGTGTTGGAGGTATGGGGGTTGGGGGATTGAGGAGTGGATGAATGTAAGTGAGCATTAGGCTTGGATGTGGAAAGGGTAACAAAGTAAAAGTTTCTAGTGAAATGTGTACAGCCTGGGGAAGGGGTAAAGGAAAGGGGGGGACAGTGAGGGAGGGGGATGACAGGTTGAGAGAAGCAAAAACAAAAATAGGATCAGGATAGTATTGGAAGGCCACGAACTTGTCTGTGGTGAGCAAAATGTAGACCACGAGAAGGCCTCGTGTCACAATATTCCAATGACACAGAGGGCGTGAGACTCCACGGCCTCAAGGGGAGGATGTGATATGAGAAACAGCACCACCAGCCAATAGATGGGAGGAGCAATACATTCATGGAATTTTGGTTGAAACAATGGAAAACTTGTCCTTACAAGGACGAGAATTGGTCTACGTAGGCAAAAAAACAAGGACATCAAATGTTCTGAACTCAATGGTGACAGAGGTACGCTAACCACCATTAGAAAGGAGGCGAAGCAACGTTTCCTGGTTTGAGCACTTCGAGGCAAGAGCAGGTTCAAACGAAAGCCTTGTACATCCTTTTAAGCAGAGCAAGGATTGGCCCTGCAGACAATTGAGAAGCTATTGCCACCTTTTGAGGCCTTGCAGATATTATTTGGGCAAAAGATAAATCTATGGTGAGACCCAGGAACTCCAGAGAATGCATCTCTCACAGAGGTAGACCACAGAAATAAATTAGGGATTTGATAGCCAGTCCCTATGGAGGGATAGAGTATGAGAGTTCCATGCAGTTCCATGCACGTTCCATGCATATGGTCGGATGCTTGTTTTCTTAAGCCGTCACAGCCTGCCTGGTGGAGCAATGAGGAACAGTCATGCACAGAGTGAAGTTAGATGCAATTTCCAATAACAAAGAGGTTATTAATCTAAAGCAAGAAATTAGCACAGAATTCTGCTTCAAGAGATTTTGGCCTCAAGAGGGAGATCACGGGACAGAACACCATACAAAGCAACCTGCTGCTTGTGAGCATGGACGAAGTCCGATCGCCACTCCAGGACCTTGCGTACTATTAGCCGATAGTAAGTAAAACATGGCAGTGTGCCCACCAGAAGCAAATGCGCAAATGTCCAGCAAGATAGCTCACTCCCCTTGTGTTTGAGACCGAAGGCAAAATAAGCGGCAGCACGTGCAGGGAAGAATGGCCTGGGCAGACGCCGCAGACGCCAAACATTAGCCGACAGCAGGGAGTTAGAGACGAGATGATTCTTGAGATCTGCTGCATCAACCTGCTACTACATTGCTGATGATGGGGAGAAGGCCAACCAATCTGTGGTTGAAAGGGTCAGTTTTGACAACCTTCTTATGAATGGGTTAATAATGGCAACTTTACAGGTGGTCCTCAGATAAATACATGTAAAAGGGCAGAAAAAAGAAGTTAGAAGAACAGGTGAACAAGTCTTTGTGAATTACAGCACTGATGTAGCCATGTTGAACAATGGTGGAGGGCACAAGAGTAGTGAGGAATTTCACACGAGGGAGGTTTAGATGCTGGAGAGAGTATTGTAGAGAGGGTGGGAGGGGAGGAAGTGGTACGACTGGAGGAAAGCGATTTGGGACTCTTCTGCAAACACAGTTAAGACAATTGGTCTTAGCATCTGCAATGCCCATTGTGATTATGTCCTTAAGTGAAACGGCAGATGAGCAACATGTACCAAACAAGTAAATGACCAATTGTGAATTTTTTTGTTGATGATGAGAGTTCTGACCTCTGTTGAGCCTTGTGTTGAATTCTGGGATGTTTTTCTTCTCTGCAAGAGAGGCTCATGAAAGACCAAGGTTCAATTGAAAGTGGGGTAGCAGGGCAACAATTGGGCACAAACAGCAAGGTAATGAACAAACAGGAAGAGAGGAAGAAAAGGAGGAAGCACTGAAATCAGAAAGTGAGGGGGTTGTTAGGAAGGGTAAAATTGGGTAATAAAGAGATCTGGGTCATGGGTCATGATGGGGGATGACACAAAGCGATTGTTCACTTCCTGTTTGAAGCCTTGGATGGAAGAATGTGAAAAGAACGGCCTCTGGAAGATGCTTCCATATGATGGTTATATGGGAGAATCGAGGAATAAGAGAGTAGATGTGTGCAGTCAGTCTGGATTTTGGGAGTTTAACCAGGAGATGGTTATTTGAAGAACATCCGCACCCTGGAGTCGCTGGGAAGGTTTGGAGGACTGAGCGAACAGAGGGAGAAATATCAGAGAATAGATGGTAGAAAACAGAGACCACAGACCTGCCTACTATTTGTAATAGAAAACAGAGAGCACAGACCTGCGCTTCTGCCTCATCTTCAGAGATTCCAATGCTGTTGAGGTTTAGATGTCACAGAATCCAGTTTGAGGACCGAAACAATAATCACTAGCATGACAAGGAGACTGCAGGTATTTTCATGAGATGGGAATTGGCTTCAAGGAGGAAAAGGCAAGGTGCTTCCTGGCATTGCCTCATAGCAGGAATCGTACCAGGAACGGGATGTTTGGCAGGAGAGCTGGAGGCATGAAAATAGTGAACCAATCAGTGAAAGAGATGGTGGCTGCAATCCAAAATACTGTTGCGAATATGGAATTTGGCCTCCATATCCGCTTGTAAATATTCCCCTATTTTCTCCAATACTCCCCAACTTTCCCCGATCCCCCATTCCCTAGTCCCATTGCATGTAAATAACAATCAGTAGAGCCGACCTTCCCCTTATTCCCCCATTAAATGTCGTGCCCAGGTCCACCGCACCACACGTAGACAACTTTCGGACATCTTCCTAGTTATTCTTAATCTATGTCAGTTAAGGCCTCGTTTCCATTAATTATGACTCTTCGTTGCACCAGAATGTGATTATATGGCATCAGTAGTGAGTTTAGGACCTTTCCCATACCTCCTCCCATCTTCTTCCCCAAACAACAACAATAACAACAACTACAACAACAATTACAACTACAACTACGACTACAACAACAGAGGGGCGGGGAGTGTGCGTCCTCACACCGGCTCGGTTACCCGCCATGACCATACGCTCCACGGCGTTACCCCGAAGGGGCTGGCTGTCAGCTCCTCGTCAGGGGCGGAGCCAGTAACCCCCCCACGCACCCAATGAGAAGCAACGTGCCGATTCCACGAGGCGGAGCTAACGAGCCGAGGGCGTGTCACTCCCCGCCGGATATACGCGGCCCCGCGCCGGATGTGACGAGAGATGCGCCCCCAGCCTGGAGAGAGAAGTCGCCACCCCTCGAGCGCTGCAATACCTCCACCGCATCTCTTAAACTGGACCGTACGTGATCCTGCCCTGAGCCCAGGTGCACCTGGAGCGATCGCTACCCGCTTTCTTTGCCATCAAACCCCGTGTGAGTGAGCCTTGTCCCGTTTATCTGTCGTCCGTTGGGGTTAATATAAGTGTGTTTAAGTGCCCACCTTCCTATGTTTCCCTCTTGTCCCTGTAATCTAAACCTTCCGCATTATTGTAATAACAACCTTTGAGAACCGTATCCCTGGTGTCGTGTCGTATTAATTCCAGCCGTGTGTCTTCTTTTTCCTTCATTGGTCTAGCATAGCGCGACTAGTCAACGTTCGGGCACAATCGGGTAACTTGTGCAGACGTGGTCATACCATAAAACCGCTCGGTAAATAACATCCAAGCCACGTCTGTAACAATTGGTGTCGAGGAGTGAGATTGGACCCGGAGCGCGTTTACGCGCTCGAAATTATAACAGCGAAATTTGATTGTGTTTTACAAAAAAATAAAAATAAAAACCCGAATTTTGAAAGTCGCGCTATGGCGGGTCAAGACGGCTGGGGTCCGGTAGGGGAGAGTGAAGCAGGGTCGATCCAGGACCAAAATGAGGGACAGGAGGAGAGCGAAGCAGTGAGGGCGGCAGGTTCGCAAAATAGCGCCGTCACGCACGAAGAAGCGGGCGCGCAAAATGGCGCCTCGCTGGTCACCGTGCCCGCGACCGAAGTAGCGCCGCTGGGAAGATTGGAACTTTTTTTTATACAAATGACGGCCCTTATGGAAAAGAATAGTGAGCGATTGGAAAACCAAATGGGGGTAATGAGGGACGAAGCGAGGGGTACCAGTGAGGGGTTAGACAAGAAATTTGGGAAGTTAGACAATAATTTTGAGGGGTTAGACAACGGGATAAAAGAAGTGAAAAATGGGTTAATGGGGGTAGAAAATAGAATGGCTGCCCAGGAGAATCAGATAGAGGGAGTGAAAAATGGGTTAGAGGGGTTAGAAAACAGTATGGAAGGCAAATTGAGGGACATGAGGGACCAAGCGGAAAGGGAAGTTAACCAAATGGGGCAGCAGATAGAGGGGGTCAGAATGGGGGTAGAAACCAAACTGGATGCTCACAGGGAGGAAATGGAGCAGATGAGGGTGGCATCTGGGCAGGAGATGCAAGTGATGGGAGAGGAGATCAGAAGAGGAGTGAGTGAGGAGGTCGGAGGAGTGCGCGAGGAGGTGAGGCACTGTGAGGAGCACATGGAGAAGGAGGTGAGAAAGGGGACTGTAAAGTTACAGGGGGGCATAGAGGACCTGACGCAGGAGGTGGAGCAGCTGACGGTGGGACAAACGGAGTTAGTGGAGCAGGTTCAAAGGAACACTGCGGTATTAGGAGGTTTAAAAGCGACACAGAGAGAACTAAAAGACGACTTGATAGCGACGAAGAGGGAATGTCAGATGGTACGTGAGGGACTGACAACGAGGTTGGACGAGGTGGTAGAGGTAATGGAGACGAAGGACCGGCAGGTGAGGACGCACATGGAAACGGTCAAGGTAGCCTTGGAGGATGAGCTTGAGGAGACGTACCGGGGAATAAAAGAGGTGAAGCACAAATTAGAAGAAGTGGAAGAAGGGATGAGCGAAATTAAGAAGCGACGGAGAGGGGATAAGAAAGAGATAAAAGAGGAGATAAAAGAATTGGTCCAAAGTCTGTGTTTGGATCGTGATGTGCTCGTTAACCGGATGAGGGATTCGCAGGTGATGGAGGAGAAGCGAAGAGGAAGAGGACCTGGTGTAAGTGGTGACCAATATGGTCGTGCGTATGATGCGCCAGGGGATTTAATGAGCTTGGGGGTCGAGATGGACCCGGGTGTTCGTGAGAGGCCACTGGTGAAGTGTGCGAAAGGTCTGGTGTGCGAAAAAGGGGGTGTGCAAGAAAGTCCGACTCTGGGGTGTGTGAGGAAAAAGTGTGTACCAAGGAGTGAGTGTGCTGGCGAGAGTGAGTCGGTCGTAGCGTGTGTGCGAGGGAGCACATGGGAGCGCGGTGTGGTGAGTGTTACAGAGGGTGTGACGGGAGAGTGTGCGCAGGAGTGTGCGCGAGAAAGGTGTGTGACGGACAGGTGCATGAGGAAAGAGTGCGCTGTCAGAAGTAAGGAAGAGTGTCCACCGGTGGTGAGTGTTACAGAGGGTGTAACGGGAGAGTGTGCGCGAGAAAGGTGTGTGATGGGCAGGTGCATGGGGAAAGAGTGCGCTGTCAAGAGTAAGGGTGAGTGCGCTGTCAGGAATGGAGGTGAAAGTAGTGAGAGTGACAAGGAGAGTGAGTTAGTTGTGACAGGTGAGCGAGGATGTACACCTGGGATGGAAGGATGCACACCTGGAATGGTAGAGCGTGAGTGGGAATGCACGCTGGAGTTGGTGGTGAGGCACGTGGTTGGGTGTGCGAATGAGAGCACACCTGTGATTGTCACAGAGGAGGTGACCGAGGAGGGGGCGCGAAGCGGTGTATTGGTGAGGTGTGCGAGCAACGAATGTGTGCCAAAGTGTTCGGTGGTCAGGTGTGTGACCAAGGCTGTGAGTGGAATGAGGGTACCTTGGTGTGTAAGGAAGGGTACGAGGAGCATGGGCACAGCTGGATGTGTGAGCAAGGAACGGGCTGCGGGGTGTAAGCATGCAGGTGAAGCATCGACGGTAACCAGGTTAGAGGTTAGGTCGACTTTTAGCCGAAGCGGGCCCTCGGTGCGTGCCGGGCCTCGCTTTGAACGGCCGCGTCCGTGCTCCACTAGGTGGAGCGGGCAGCTGGATAGGAAGGGTCGTCATGGCGACCACGTTTTGTTGAGACGCGCCGGCAGGTCGAGATCGGGGCATTGGATGGCTCCGTGCCGAGATGGTGCGTGGGATCTCGGCCCGGGTAAACCTCCTTCCCTGCACCGAATGCGGGACGCACCCAGCCGCTGGCACAGAACAACCAGCATTCATGGCTTGGCTTTACGAAGCCTGGCTTTGGACAGGAATTGGCGCACCGAGAGGTATTAGTGAGTCGACTGGGTGATGAGGTTAGTGTTTTGGACCCAAAATTAGAGAAAAGCAAAATTTGATGATTGGCAGAGGATTGGCAGAGTGATGATTGGTAATGGTACAGTGATTGGCAGATGATTGGCAAATTTTTGATTTGTTGAAATTTGATGTGCAAAATTGGTAGTGAGAGACCCCCGATGTGGTGGGATGGCAAATCCACCATCCCTCACAGGGGGGGGCAAAGGAGCAATAGATTATGGGGTGTATGGCAGTGAAAACTAGCCTGGGTGGGTTAGGATATTGTGTGCAGGGATCTAGAGAAGATGACCTTAGGTAACGTTAAGTTTAGTTAGTGACTGATACCTGTAGTGGGGACGCAGGTAGTTTAGTGTGGATGATAATGACGTGGGAGCGCAATAGTTTAAAGGGACGACTGGGAAGCGCAAGTTTCAGAAGGGAGTAGTTAGCTGAGATGATGCCGTGTGTGTGAGGATTGTACAGGTGTGATTGCACAGGTGTGCAACTGGACAGGTGTGTGGAGCAGTGTGTGAGTAATGAGTGTTGTGGATCAGCGCGAATGCGCCTGGGGAGAGAAGGGTGCAGGTGGCACCAGGTGTGAGAGCACAGGTGTGCAGGTACAGGTGTGTGGAGAGAGTTGGAGCGAGTGGTACGGAGTGGTGTGCATGGTGCGAAGGTGTGGATGGGGGAAGAGTGGACCCCTTTCACGAGCACCCGGGGCGGGTAGTGTAAGTGTTAGGTAGAGGGTGCAGGTAAATTGTGGTTGGATATTGGCATTTGTGGTGCGGTTGCAGAATGGTGTTGTGAATGGGTGCATTAGTGTTGTGGAAATGGCTGGGCGTGTAGCCTGTTAGTGTGTGTAGTTGGTTGGGCACTCCACCACTGTGAGGATGTCGGCCAGGTGAGGCCGCAGGTGGGCTCTGGGAGCCGGTAGTTGTGAGTGGGTGCCTGAGGATCCCGGGTGTGGATCGGGCAGCCCAGTGCCAGAGAGGGCACGGAGTGGGGAGAGTGCCAGAGGGCCTTCCCCAGGTAGTTAGGTTAGGGCAAGGAGCAGGTAAGCTCGGAGGCAACTGCAGTGGTGGAGGTGTGCAGGTGGGTAGACCCACTGGGAGAGGTACACGCCACAGCCCAGAAATTGTGCGAGGGCACCGGGAGATGAATCGGGGGAGTGAGACCCCAAATTGAAGAGCACCACAGTTTGGCCAATGGGAATTGGTTTTTAGAACCCATAGTGTAAGAGGGCCAATGGTTTGGCCGGAGAAAGACCCCGGGTAGTGTAAAGTTGTTAAAGTCATTTAGGAAATAGTTAGGATTGATGAACCTGTCGCACCATACGCAGCCACTTACCTGTGGTGATGATGATGACTCCACACCTGTGTTTTCTTTGTTCTGTGTGCAGGAAATGAGATTGCTGTGGATTTGTGAGACGCATCACGACGTGGATGAGACATTGGGGTGATTCCATCTCTCCCTCCTTAGGAGGGACTGATGATGAATTGGTGATGGCAAATTTTGATGTGCAGTTGGAGATGGCAAATTTTGATGAGAGTTGAAAATGGCAAATTTGATTGGTTAGGAGGGAGAGAAGACGAATTTGGTTTATGGGAGGAACGGGGAAGACAGTAGGGATGTTTGTCGATTTGTAAAGTAGATGTTTATGGGTAGTGTTGTGTTTTGTGGATGCAGTAAGGGGTAAGGGAGGGGCCATGTAGGTTACCTGGTGGGGGGGGGCGTACGATAGGAACGTACCTGTCTCACCTGGTTCCCATGTGCCCCCAGTGTGCATCACCTTACATTGCGTGCACTTTTGCGCCCTTACCACCTTACTCACTTGTCTGCTTCTTTTGTCTCCCACCTCCGAGGATCTGGCTTTGGGGTAGAGAGAGAGGAGAGAGAGGTGCTGGCTGCGCAGTTGTGGGCCTGCACTTTCGCTGTTTGCTGCCGGGATCGATACACCATATGGACCGCAATGTTTGTGGCCACCCACAATGGACCGCAGTTCGTTTGCGGCCAAGCACCACCCGGGGATGGACCTATGGGTCAACGTGGCACCTATGCCATAAAGGTGAACCACTGTTAATTAACACCACTGAAGGCCACAAGAAGAGCAAGAGACACCTGCAGGGTTAGGGGTTGTCGAATTTATTTTTATTCCAATGAACAATGGTGACTGCACCGATTGGTGGTGGGGTGGTGCTTTTGATGCTCGGGAAGGGTGCTCTGCACGTTATTAAAGGCCGTCGGCCACAGAGCACTCGTGGGTTGGTGTATCGATGTTGGCAAGCGCGCTCTCTCTATGCATAACATCTGCATGTGTTCCTCCAAAAACAGGTCCTGGATCGTAGTGTAAATAGCAGCGTAGTCTTGTAAATAATGCTCCCTACCGGCTGTATGTTTAGTTTGAGAATTCTTTCCGGATTCGGTTATCCTGTGGGTGTGTTTCTGTGAGGAGAAGGGTGCAACGTCGCAGGGGGACATATTTACTCATTTGTGAATATCTGTAAAACTGTCGCACTCAGGGTAGAGTTAATAGTAGAGGGAACTACATTGCGTGCCACACTAAAGTAGGTAAAAATTTATCGGGTCGGGACGCCCCGAGGGTAGAGAAGGGTGCAATGTTGCGAATATGGAATTTGGCCTCCATATCCGCTTGTAAATATTCCCCTATTTTCTCCAATACTCCCCAACTTTCCCCGATCCCCCATTCCCTAGTCCCATTGCATGTAAATAACAATCAGTAGAGCCGACCTTCCCCTTATTCCCCCATTAAATGTCGTGCCCAGGTCCACCGCACCACACGTAGACAACTTTCGGACATCTTCCTAGTTATTCTTAATCTATGTCAGTTAAGGCCTCGTTTCCATTAATTATGACTCTTCGTTGCACCAGAATGTGATTATATGGCATCAGTAGTGAGTTTAGGACCTTTC